>NW_027457932.1:619852-929779 GCF_050624435.1 Tenrec ecaudatus
CACCCCTAGGCTTAGTCTAGGGCACCCCTAGGCTTAGGCTAGGGCACTCCTAGGCTTAGGCTAGGGCACCCCTAGGCTTAGGCTATGGCACCCCTAGGCTTAGGATAGGTCACCCCTAGGCTTAGGTTGGGCACCCCTAGGCTTAGGCTAGGTCACGCCTAGGCTTAGGCTATGGCACCCCTAGGCTTAGGATAGGGCACCCCTAGGCTTAAGATAGGGCACCCCTAGGATTTGTATAGGCCACCCCTAGGCTTAGTCTAGGGCACCCCTAGGCTTAGGCTAGGGCACTCCTAGGCTTAGGCTAGGGCACCCCTAGGTTTAGGCTAGGGTACACCAAGGCTTAGGCTAAGGCTAGGGCTCCCATAGCCTAAAGCTAGGGCACCCCTAGCCTAAGGCTTGGGCACCCCTAGGCTTAGGCTATGGCACCCCTAGGCTTAGGCTAAGGCTAGGGCTCCCATAGCCTAAGGCTAGGGCACCCCTAGCCTAAGGCTAGGGCACCCCTAGGCTTAGGCTAGGGCACGCCTAGGCTTAGGCTAGGGCACACCTAGGCTTAGGCTAGGGCACCCAAAGGCTTAGGCTAGGGTGCCCCTAGGCTTAGGCTAAGGCTAGGGCTCCCATAGCCTAAGGCTAGGGCACTCCTAGCATTTGGCTAGGGCACCCCTAGGCTTAGGCTAACGCACCCCTAGGCTTAGGCTAGGGCAGCCCTAGGCTTAGGCTAATCTAGGGCTCCCCTAGCCAAAGGCTAGGGCACCCCTAGGCTTAGGCTAGGGCACCCCTAGCTTAGGCCAAGGCTAGGACTCCCCTTGCCTAAGGCTAGGGCACCCCTAGGATTAGGCTAGGGCACCCCTACGCTTAGGCTAAGGCTAGGGCTCCCCTAGCCTATGGCTAGGGAACGCCTAGGCTTAGGCTAGGTAACCCTAGGCTTCGGCTAGGGAAACCCTAGGCTTAGGTTAAGGCTAGGGCTCCCCTACCCTAAGGTTTGGGCACCCCTAGGCTTAGGCTAGAGCACCCTAGGCTTAGGCTAGGGCACAACTAGGCTTAGGCTTAGGCACGCTTAGGCTTAGGCTATGGCACCCCTAGGCTTAGGCTAGGGCACCCCTAGGCTTAGACTAAGTCTAGGGCTACCCTAGCCTAAGGCTAGGGCACCCCTAGGGATAGGCTAGGGCACCCCCAGGCTTAGGCTAGGGCACACCTAGGCTTAGGCTAGGGTACACCTAGGTTTCGGCTAGGGCACACCTAAGATTAGGCTAGGGCACCCCTAGAATTAGCCTAAGGCTAGGGATCCCCTAGCCTAAGGTTAGGGCATCACTAGGATTAGGCTAGGGCACCCATATGCTTAGGATAGGGGACCCCTAGGCTTAGGCTAGGGCACCCCTAGGCTTAGGCTAAGTCTAGGGCTCTGCTAGCGTAAGGCTTTGGCACCCCTAGGCTTAGGCTATGGCACCCCTAGGCTTAGGCTCGGGCACCTCTAGGCTTAGGCTAGGGCACCCCTAGGCTTAGGCTAGGTAACCGTAGGCTTAGTCTAGGGCACCGCTAGGCTTAGGCTAGGGCACCCCTAAGCTTAGGATAGGGTACCCCTAGGCTTAGGCTAGGGCACCCCTTGGCTTAGGCTAGGGCACCCCTAGGCTTTGGTTAAGGCTAGGGCTCCCCTAGCCTAAGGATTGGGCAACTCTAGGCTTAGGCTAGGGCACCCCAAGGCTTAGGCTAGGGCACCCCTAGGCTTAGGCTTAGGCTAGCGCTCCCCTAGCCTAAGGCTAGGGCACCCTTAGGCTTAGGCTTGGGCACCCCTAGGCTTCGGCTATGGCACCCCTAGGCTTAGGCTAGGGCACCCCTAGGCTTAGGCTAATGCTAGGGCTCCCCTAGGCTAAGGCAAGTGCACCCCTAGGCTTACGGTAGGGCACCGTATACTTAGGCTAGGGCTCCCATAGGCTTAAGCTAAGGCTAGGGCTCCCGTAGGCTTAGGCTAGGGCAACCCTACGCTTAGGCTAAGGCTAGGGCTCCCCTAGCCTAAGGCTAGGCCACCCCTAATCTTAGGCTAGGGCACCCCTAGGCTTAGGTTAGGGCACCCCTAGGCTTAGGCTAGGGCACCCCTAAGCTTAGAATAGGGTACCCCTAGGCTTAGGCTAGGGCACCCCTAGGCTTAGGCTAAGGCTAGGGCTCTCCTAGCGTAAGGCTTTGGCACCCCTAGGCTTAGGCTTGGGCACCCGTTGCCTTAGGCTAGGGCACCCCTAGGCTTTGGTTAAGGCTAGGGCTCCCCTAGCCTAAGGCTTGGGCAACTCTAGGCTTAGGCTAAGGCACCCCAAGGCTTAGGCTAGGGCACCCCTAGGCTTAGGCTTAGGCTAGCGCTCCCCTAGCCTAAGGCTAGGGCACCCTTAGGCTTAGGCTTGGGCACCCCTAGGCTTCGGCTATGGCACCCCTTGGCTTAGGCTAGGGCACCCCTAGGCTTAGGCTAAGGCTAGGGCTCCCCTAGGCTAAGGCAAGTGCACCCCTAGGCTTGGGGTAGGGCACCGTAGACTTAGGCTAGGACTCCCATAGGCTTAAGCTAAGGCTAGGGCTCCCGTAGGCTTAGGCTAGGGCAACCCTACGCTTAGGCTAAGGCTAGGGCTCCCCTAGCCTAAGGCTAGGGCACCCCTAATCTTAGGCTAGGGCACCCCTAGGCTTAGGCTAGGGCACCCCTAGGCTTAGGCTAGGGCACCCCTAGGCTTAGGCTAGGGCACCTTTAGGCTTTCAATAGGGCACCCCTAGGCTTACGCTAGGGCACCCCTAAGCTTAGGCTAGGACACCCCTAGGCTTAGGCTAGGGCACCCCTAGGCTTATGATGGGGCACCCCTAGGCTTACGCTAGGGCACCCCTAAGCTTAGGCTAGGGCACCCCTAGGCTTAGGCTCGGGCACCTCTAGGCTTAGGCTAGGGCACGCCTAGGCTTAGGCCAAGTAACCCTAGGCTTAGGCTAGGGCACCGCTAGGCTTAGGCTAGGGTACCCCTAAGCTTAGGCTAAGGCTAGGGCTCCCCTAGCATAAGGCTTTGGCACCCCTAGGCTTAGGTTAGGGCACCCCTAGGCTTACGATAGGGCACCCCTAGGCTTAGGTTAAGGCTAGGGCTCCCCTAGCCTAAGGCTTGGGCAACTCTAGGCTTAACCTAGGGCACCCCAAGGCTTAGGCTATGGCACCCCTAGGCTTAGGCTAGGGCACCCCTAGGCTTAGGCTAAGGCACCTCTTGGCTTAGGATAGGGCACCCCTATGCTTAGGCTAGGGCACCCCTAGCCTTAGGCTAAGGCTATGGTTTCCCTAGCCTAAGGCTAGGGAACCCCTAGGCTTAGCCAAGGGCACCCTTAGGCTTAGGTTAGGGCACCCCTAGGCTTAGGCTAGGGCACCCCTAACCTTAGGATAGGGTACCCTAGGCTTAGGCCAAGGCACCCCTAGGCTTACACTAAGGGTAGGGCTCGCCTAGCGTAAGGCTATGGCACCCCTAGGCTTAGGCTAGCGCACCCCTAGACTTAGGCTAGGGCACCCCTAGGCTTAGGCTTAGGCTAGGGCTCCCGTAACCAAAGGCTAGGACACCCTTATGCTCAGGCTTGGTCACCCCTAGGCTTAGGCTATGACACCCCTAGGCTTAGGCTAGGGCACCCCTAAGGTTAGGCTAAGGCTAGGGCTGCCCTAGCCTAAGGCAACGGCACCCCTAGGCTTAGGCTAAGGCTACGGCTCCCCTAGCCTAAGGCTAGGGCACCCCTAGGGTTAGGCTAGGGCACCCCTAGGCTTAGGCTAGGGCACACCTAGGCTTAGGCTAGGGTACACCTAGGCTTAGGCTAGTGCACCCCTATGATTAGGCTAGGGCACACCTAGAATTAGCCTAAGGCTAGGGATCCCCTAGCCTAAGGTTAGGGCACCACTAGGCTTAGGCTAGGGCACCCCTAGGCTTAGGCTAAGTCTAGGGCTACCCTAGCCTAATGCTTGGGCGCCCCTAGGCTTAGGCTAGGGCACCCCTAGGATTAGACTACGGAACCCCTAGGCATAGGCTAGGACACACCTAGGCTCAGGCTAAGGCTAGGGCTCCCCTAGTCTAAGGCTAGGGCACCAATAGGCTTAGGCTAGGGTACCCCTAGCTTAGGCTAAGGCTACGGCTCCCCTAGCCTAAGGCTAGGACACCCATAGGCATAGGCTAGGGCACCCCTAGGCTTAGGCTAAGGCTAGGGCTCCCCTAATCTTAGGCTGGGCACCCCTAGGATTAGGCTAGGGCATCCCTAGAATTAGCCTAACGCTAGGGATCCCCTAGGCTAAGGTTAGGGCACCACTAGGCTTAGGCTAGGGCACCCCTAGGCTTAGGCTAGGGCACCCCTAGGCTTAGGCTAGGGCACGCCTAGGCGAAGGTTAAGGTTAGGGCTCCCGTAGCCTAAGGTTAGGACACCCCTAGGCTTAGGCTAGGGCACCCCTAGGCTTAGGCTAGGGTACCCCTAGGCTTAGGCTAAGGCTAGGGCTCCCATAGCCCAAGGCTAGGGCACCCCTAGGCTTAGGCTAGGGCACCCCTAGGCTTAGGCTAGGGCACCCCTAGGCTTAGGCTAGGGCACCCCTAGGCTTAGGCTAAGGTTAGGGCTCCCCTAGCCTAAGGCTAGGACACTCCTAGCTTAGGCTAGGGCACCCCTAGGTTTAGGCTAGTGTACCCCTAGGCTTACTCTAAGGCTAGGGCTCCCATAGCCTAAGGCTAGGGCACCCCTAGCCTAAGGCTTGGGCACCCCTAGGCTTAGGCTAGGGCACCCCTAGGCTTAGGCTAAGGATAGGGCTCCCATAGCCCCAGGCTAGGGCAACCCTAGGCTTAGGCTAGGGCACCCCTAGGCTTAGGCTAGGGCACCCCTAGGCTTAGGCTAGGGCACCCCTAGGCTTAGGCTAAGGCTAGGGCTCCCATAGCCTAAGCTAGGGCACTCCTAGGATTAGGCTAGGGCACCCCTAGGCTTAGGCTAAGTCACCCCTAGGCTTAGGCTAGGGCACCCCTAGGGTTAGGCTAAGGCTAGGGCTCCCTTAACCTAAGGCTAGGGCACCCCTAGCCTAAGGCTAGGGCACCCCTAGGCTTAAGCTAGGGCACCCCTAGCTTAGGCTAAGGCTAGGGCACGCCTAGCTTAAGTCTAGGGCACCCCTAGGCTTAGGCTAGAGCACCCCTAGGCTTAGGCTAAGGCTAGGGCTCCCCTAGCCAAAGCTAGGGCACCCCTAGGCTTAGGCTAGGGAACCCCTAGGCATAGGCTAAGGCTAGGGCTCCCCTATCCTAAAGCAAGGGCACCCCTAGGCGAAGGCTTGGACACACCTAGACTTATGCTAGGACATACCTAGGCTTAGGCTAAGGCTAGGGCTCCCCTAGCCTAAGGCTTGGGCACCACTAGGCTTAGGCTACGGCACCCCTAGCTTAGGCTAAGGCTAGGGCTCCCTTAACCTAAGGCTAGGGCTCCCCTAGCCTAAGGCTAGGACACCCCTAGGCTTAGGCTAGGGCACCCCTAGGCTTAGGCTAGGCTACTCCTAGGCTTAGGCTAAGGCTAGGGCTCCCATAGCCCAAGGCTAGGGCACCCCTAGGTTTAGGCTAGGGCACCCCTAGGCTTAGGCTAAGGTTAGGGCTCCCCTAGCCTAATGCTAGGACACCCCTAACTTAGGCTAAGTCTAGGGCTCCCCTAGGAAAAGGCTAGGGCATCCCTAGCCTTAGGCTAGGGCACCCCTCGGCTTAGGCTAGGGCACCCCTAGGCTTAGGCTAGGGCACCCTTAGGCTTAGGATAGGGACCCCCTAGGCTTAGGATAGGGCACCCCTAGGATAAGGATAGGGCACACCTAGGCTTAGGCTAAGGCTAGGGCTTCCCTAGCCTAAGGATAGGGCACCCCTAGGCTTAGACTAGGGCACCCCTAGGCTTAGGCTAGGGCACCCTAGGCTTAGGCTAGGGCACCACTAGGCTTAGGCTTAGGCTAGGGCTCCCCTAGCCTAAGGCTAGGGCACCCTTAGGCTTAGGCTTTGGCACCCTTAAGCTTAGGCTATGGCACCCCTAGGCTTAGGCTGGGGTACCCCTAGGCTTAGGATAAGGCTAGGGCTCCCCTAGCCTAAGGCTAGGGCACCCCTAGGCTTAGGCTAGGGCACACCTAGGCTTATGCTAGGGTACACCTAGGCTTAGGCTAGGGCACCCCTAAGATTAGGCTAGGGTACCCCTAGAATTATCCTAAGGCTAGGGATCCCCTAGCCTAAAGTTAGGGCATCACTAGGCTTAGGCTAGGGCACGCCTAGGCTTAGGCTAAGTTTAGGGCTCCCCTAGCGTAAGTCTAGGGCACCCCTAGGATTAGGCTATGGCCCCCCTAGGCTTGGGCAATGGCACCACTAGGCTTAGGCTAGGGCACCCCTAGGCTTAAGGTAGGGCACCCCTAGACTTAGGATAGGGCACCCCTAGGCTTGGGCTAGGGCTCCCGTCGGCTTAGGCTAAGGCTTGGGCTCCCTTAGCCTACGGCTAGGGCACGGCTAGGCTTAGGCTAGGGCACCCCTAGGATTAGGATAGGGCACCCTTAGGCTTAGGCTAAGTCTAGGGCTCCCCTAGCCTAAGGCTAGGGCACCCCTCGGCTTAGGCTAGGGCACCCCTAGGCTTAGGCTAGGGCACCCCTAGGCTTAGGATAGGGATCCCCTAGACTTAGGATAGGGCACCCCTAGGATAAGGATAGGGCACACCTAGGCTTAGGCTAAGGCTAGGGCTTCCCTAGCCTAAGGATAGGGCACCCCTAGGCTTAGACTAGGGCACCCCTAGGCTTAGGCTAGGGCACCCCTAGGCTTAGGGAAGGGCACCCCTAGGCTTAGACTAGGGCACCCCTAGGCTTAGGCTAAGGCTAGGGCTCCCCTAGCCTAAGGCTTGGGCACCCCTAGGCTTAGGCTAAGACTAGGGCTCCCCTAGCCTTAGGCTAGGGCACCCTAGGCTTAGGCTAGGGCACCACTAGGCTTAGGCTTAGGCTAGGGCTCCCCTAGCCTAAGGCAGGGCACCCTTAGGCTTAGGCTTTGGCACCCTTAGGCTTAGGCTATGGCACCCCTAGGCTTAGGCTGGGGTACCCCTAGGCTTAGGATAAGGCTAGGGCTCCCCTAGCCTAAGGCTAGGGCACCCCTAGGCTTAGGCTAGGGCACCCCTAGGCTTATGCTAGGGTACACCTAGGCTTAGGCTAGGGCACCCCTAAGATTAGGCTAGGGTACCCCTAGAATTATCCTAAGGCTAGGGATCCCCTAGCCTAAAGTTAGGGCATCACTAGGCTTAGGCTAGGGCACGCCTAGGCTTAGGCTAAGTTTAGGGCTCCCCTAGCGTAAGTCTAGGGCACCCCTAAGCTTAGGCTATGGCACCCCTAGGCTTGGGCAATGGCACCCCTAGGCTTAGGCTAGGGCACCCCTAGGCTTAAGGTAGGGCACCCCTAGACTTAGGATAGGGCACCCCTAGGCTTAGGCTAGGGCTCCCGTCGGCTTAAGCTAAGGCTAGGATTCCCCTAGCCTAAGGCTAGGGCACCCCTAGGCTTAGGCTTGGTTACCCCAAGGCTTAGGCTATGGCACCCCTAGGCTTAGGCTAGGGCACCCCTAGGCTTAGGCTAAGGTTAGGGCTCCCCTAGCCAAAGGCTAGGGCACCCCTAATCTTAGGCTAGGGTACCCCTCGGCTTAGGCTAGGGCACCCCTAGGCTTAGGCTAGGGCACCCCTAGAATTAGCCTAAGGCTAGGGCTCCCATAGCCTAAGGCTAGGGCACCCCTGGGCTTAGGCTAGGGCACCCCTAGGCTTAGGCTAGGGCACACCTAGGCTTAGGCTAGGGCACTCCTAGGCTTAGGCTAGGGCACCCCTCGTCTTAGGCTAAGGGTAGGATTCCCCTAGCATAAGGCTAGGGCACCCCTAGGCTTAGGCTAGGGCACCCCTCGGCTTACGCTAGGGCACCCCTTAGGCTTAGTTTAAAGCTAGGGCTCCCCTAGCCTATGGCTAGGGTATGCCTAGGCTTAGGCTAGGTAACCCTCGATTTTGGCTAGGGAACCCCTAGGCTTAGGCCAAGGCTAGGACTCCCCTAGCCTAAGGCTAGGGCACCCCTAGGTTTAGGCTAGGGCTCCCCTAGCCTATGACTAGGGCACGCCTAGGCTTAGGCTAGGTAACTCTAGGCTTAGGCTGGGGCACCCCTAGGCTTAGGCTAAGGCTAGGGTTCCCCTAGCCTAATGCTTGGGCAACCCTAGGATTAGGCTAGGCCACCCCTAGGCTTAAGCTAAGGCTAGGGCTACCCTAGGCTTAGGTTTGGACACCCCTAGGCTTAGGCTAGGACACAACTAGGCTTAGGCTAAGGCTAGGGCTCCCCTAGCCAAAGGCTAGGGCACCCCTAATCTTAGGCTAGGGTACCCCTAGGCTTTGGCTAGGGCACCCCTAGGCTTAGGCTAGAGCACCCCTAGAATTAGCCTAAGGCTAGGGCTCCCATAACCTAAGGTTGGGCACCCATGAGCTTAGGCTAGGGCACACCTAGGCTTAGGCTAGGGCACACCTAGGCTTAGGCTAGGGCACTCCTAGGCTTAGGCTAGGGCACCCCTCGTCTTTGGCTAAGGGTAGGACTCCCCTAGCCTAAGGCTAGGGCACCCCTAGGCTTAGGCTAGGGCACCCCTCGGCTTACGCTAGGGCACCCCTAGGCTTAGTTTAAGGCTAGGGCTCCCCTAGCCTATGGCTAGGGCATACCTATGCTTAGGCTAGGTAACCCTCGGTTTTGGCTAGGGAACCCCTAGGCTTAGGCCAAGGCTAGGACTCCCCTAGCCTAAGGCTAGGGCACCCCTAGGTTTAGGCTAGGGCTCCCCTAGCCTATGACTAGGGCACGCCTAGGCTTAGGCTAGGTAACTCTAAGCTTAGGCTGGGGCACCCCTAGGCTTAGGCTAAGGCTAGGGTTCCCCTAGCCTAATGCTTGGGCAACCCTAGGATTAGGCTAGGGCACCCCTAGGCTTAAGCTAAGGCTAGGGCTACCCTAGTGTAATGTTTGGCACCCCTAGGCTTAGGCTAGGGCACCTCTAGGCTTAGTCTAAAGCTAGGGCACCCCTAGGCTTAGGCTTGGACACCCCTAGGCTTAGGCTAGGACACACCTAGACTTAGGCTAAGGCTAGGGCTCCCCTAGCCTAAGGCTAGGGCACCCCTAGGCTTAGGCTAGGGCACCCCTAGGTTTAGGCTAGGACACCCCTAGCTTAGGCTAAGGCTTCGGCTTCGCTAGCCTAAGGCTAGGGCACCCCTAGGCTTAGGCTAGGGCACCCCTAGGCTTAGGCTAAGGCTAGGGCTCCCTTAGCCTATGGCTAGGGCACGCCTAGGCTTAGGCTCGGTAACCCTCGCTTCGGCTAGGGAAACTCTAGGCTTAGGCCAAGGCTAGGACTCCACTTGCCTAAGGCTAGGGCACCCTTAGGCTTAGGCTAGGGCACCCCTAGGCTTAGGCTAAGGCTAGGGCTCCCTTAGCCTATGGCTAGGGTACGCCTAGGCTTTGGCTAGGTAACCCTAGGCTTCGGCTAGGGAAACCCAAGGCTTAGGCCAAGGCTAGGACTCCCATAGCCTAAGGCTAGGGCACCCCTTGTCTTAGGCTAGGGCACCCCTAGGCTTAGGCTAGGGCACCCCTAGGCTTAGGCTAGGGCACCCCTAGGCTTAGGATACGGCACCCCTAGGCTTAGGATAGGGCACCCCTAGGATTAGGATAGGGCACACCTAGGCTTAGGCTAAGGCTAGTTCTTCCCTAGCCTAAGGATAGGGCACCCCTAGGCTTAGGCTAGGGCACCCCTAGGCTTAGGCTAGGGCACCCCTAGGCTTAGGCTATGGCACCCCTAGGCTTAGGATAGGTCACCCCTAGGCTTAGGCTAGGACACCCCTAGGCTTAGGCTAGGGCACGCCTAGGCTTAGGCTATGGCACCCCTAGGCTTAGGATAGGGCACCCCTAGGCTTAGGATAGGGCACCTCTAGGATTAGTATAGGCCACCCCTAGGCTTAGTCTAGGGCACCCCTAGGCTTAGGCTAGGGCACTCCTAGGCTTAGGCTAGGGCACCCCTAGGCTTAGGCTAAGGTTAGGGCTCCCCTAGCCTAAGGCTAGGACACCCCTAGCTTAGGCTAGGGCACCCCTAGGTTTAGGCTAAGGTACCCCAAGGCTTAGGCTAAGGCTAGGGCTCCCATAGCCTAAGGCTAGGGCACCCCTAGCCTAAGGCTTGGGCACCCCTAGGCTTAGGCTACGGCATCCCTAGGCTTAGGCTAAGGCTAGGGCTCCCATAGCCTAAGGCTAGGGCACCCCTAGCCTAAGGCTAGGGCACCCCTAGGCTTAGGCTAGGGCACGCCTAGGCTTAGGCTAGGGCAACCCTAGGCTTAGGCTAGGGTACCCCTAGGCTTAGGCTAAGGCTAGGGCTCCCATAGCCTAAGGCTAGGGCACTCCTAGGATTAGGCTAGGGCACCCCTAGGCTTAGGCTAGGGCCCCCCTAGGCTTAGGCTAGGGCACCCCTAGCTTAGGCTAAGTCTAGGGCTCCCCTAGCCAAAGGCTAGGGCACCCCTAGGCTTAGGCTAGGGCACCCCTAGCTTAGGCCAAGGCTAGGATTCCCCTTGCCTAAGGCTAAGGCACCCCTAGGATTAGGCTAGGGCACCCCTACGCTTAGGCTAAGGCTAGGGCTCCCCTAGCCTATGGCTAGGGAACGCCTAGGCTTAGGCTAGGTAACCCTAGGCTTCGGCTAGGGAAACCCTAGGCTTAGGTTAAGGCTAGGGCTCCCCTACCCTAAGGTTTGGGCACCCCTAGGCTTAGGCTAGGGCACCCTAGGCTTAGGCTAGGGCACAACTAGGCTTAGGCTTAGGCACGCTTAGGCTTAGGCTATGGCACCCCTAGGTTTAGGCTAGGGCACCCCTAGGCTTAGACTAAGGCTAGGGCTCCCCTAGCATAAGGCTAGGGCACCCCTAGGGATAGGCTAGGGCACCCCTAGGCTTAGGCTAGGGCACACCTAGGCTTAGGCTAGGGTACACCTTGGTTTCGGCTAGGGCACACCTAAGATTAGGCTAGGGCACCCCTAGAATTAGCCTAAGGCTAGGGATCCCCTAGCCTAAGGTTAGGGCATCACTAGGCTTAGGCTAGGGCACCCATAAGCTTAGGATAGGGGACCCCTAGGCTTAGGCTAGGGCACCCCTAGGCTTAGGCTAAGGCTAGGGCTCTGCTAGCGTAAGGCTTTGGCACCCCTAGGCTTAGGCTAGGGCACCCCTAGGCTTAGGCTCGGGCACCTCTAGGCTTAGGCTAGGGCACCCCTAGGCTTAGGCTAGGTAACTGTAGGCTTAGTCTAGTGCACCGCTAGGCTTAGGCTAGGGCACCCCTAAGCTTAGGATTGGGTACCCCTAGGCTTAGGCTAGGGCACCCCTAAGCTTAGGCTAAGGCTAGGGCTCTCCTAGCGTAAGGCTTTGGCACCCCTAGGCTTAGGCTAGGGCACCCCTTGGCTTAGGCTAGGGCACCCCTAGGCTTTGGTTAAGGCTAGGGCTCCCCTAGCCTAAGGCTTGGGCAACTCTAGGCTTAGGCTAGGGCACCCCAAGGCTTAGGCTAGGGCACCCCTAGGCTTAGGCTTAGGCTAGCGCTCCCCTAGCCTAAGGCTAGGGCACCCTTAGGTTTAGGCTTGGGCACCCCTAGGCTTCGGCTATGGCACCCCTAGGCTTAGGCTAGGGCAACACTACGCTTAGGCTAAGGCTAGGGCACCCCTAATCTTAGGCTAGGGCACCCGTAGGCTTAGTCTAGGGCACCCCTAGGCTTAGGCTAGGGCACCCCTAAGCTTAGGATAGGGTACCCCTAGGCTTAGGCTAGGGCACCCCTAGGCTTAGGCTAAGGCTAGGGCTCTCCTAGCGTAAGGCTTTGGCACCCCTAGGCTTAGGCTTGGGCACCCGTTGCCTTAGGCTAGGGCACCCAAAGGCTTTGGTTAAGGCTAGGGCTCCCCTAGCCTAAGGCTTGGGCAACTCTAGGCTTAGGCTAAGGCACCCCAAGGCTTAGGCTAGGGCACCCCTAGGCTTAGGCTTAGGCTAGCGCTCCCCTAGCCTAAGGCTAGGGCACCCTTAGGCTTAGGCTTGGGCACCCCTAGGCTTCGGCTATGGCACCCCTAGGCTTAGGCTAGGGCACCCCTAGGCTTAGGCTAAGGCTAGGGCTCCCCTAGGCTAAGGCAAGTGCACCCCTAGGCTTAGGGTAGGGCTCCGTAGACTTAGGCTAGGGCTCCCATAGGCTTAAGCTAAGGCTAGGGCTCCCGTAGGCTTAGGCTAGGGCACCGCTAGGCTTAGGCTAGGGCACCCCTAAGCTTAGGCTAGGGCACCCCTAGGCTTAGGCTCGGGCACCTCTAGGCTTAGGCTAGGGCACGCCAAGACTTAGGCCAAGTAACCCTAGGCTTAGGCTAGGGCACCGCTAGGCTTAGGCTAGGGCACCCCTAAGCTTAGGATAGGGTACCCCTAGGCTTAGGCTAGGGCACCCCTAGGCTTAGGCTAAGGCTAAGGCTCCCCTAGCGTAAGGCTTTGGCACCCCTAGGCTTAGGCTAGGGCACCCCTAGGCTTACGATAGGGCACCCCTAGGCTTAGGTTAAGGCTAGGGCTCCCCTAGCCTAAGGCTTGGGCAACTCTAGGCTTAACCTAGGGCACCCCAAGGCTTAGGCTATGGCACCCCTAGGCTTAGGCTAGGGCACCCCTAGGCTGAGGCTAAGGCACCTCTTGGCTTAGGATAGGGCACCCCTATGCTTAGGCTAGGGCACCCCTAGCCTTAGGCTAAGGCTATGGTGTCCCTAGCCTAAGGCTAGGGAACCCCTAGGCTTAGCCAAGGGCACCCCTAGGCGTAGGTTAGGGCACCCCTAGGCTTAGGCTAGGGCACCCCTAACCTTAGGATAGGGTACCCTAGGCTTAGGCTAGGGCACCCCTAGGCTTAGACTAAGGGTAGGGCTCCCCTAGCCTAAGGCTAGGGCACCCCTAGGCTTAGCCTAGGGCACCCTTAGGCTTAGGCTATGACACCCCTAGGCTTAGGCTTAGGCTAGGGCTCCCCTAACCAAAGGCTAGGACACCCTTAGGCTCAGGCTTGGGCACCCCTAGGCTTAGGCTATGACACCCCTAGGCTTAGGCTAGGGCACCCCTAAGTTTAGGCTAAGGCTAGGGCTGCCCTAGCCTAAGGCAAGGGCACCCCTAGGCTTAGGCTAAGGTTACGGCTCCCCTAGCCTAAGTCTAGGGCACCCCTAGGGTTGGGCTAGGGCACCCCTAGGCTTAGGCTAGGGCACACCAAGGCTTAGGCTAGGGTACACCTAGGCTTAGGGTAGTGCACCCCTACGATTAGGCTAGGGCACACCTAGAATTAGCCTAAGGCTAGGGATCCCCTAGCCTAAGGTTAGGGCACCACAAGGCTTAGGCTAGGGCACACCTAAGCTTAGGCTAAGGCTAGGGCTACCCTAGCCTAATGCTTGGGCACCCCTAGGCTTAGGCTAGGGCACCCCTAGGCTTAGGCTACGGAACCCCTAGGCATAGGCTAGGACACACCTAGGCTTAGGCTAAGGCTAGGGCTCCCCTAGCCTAAGGCTAGGGCACCAATAGGCTTAGGCTAGGGTACCCCTAGCTTAGGCTAAGGCTACGGCTCCCCTAGCCTAAGGCTAGGGCACCCATAGGCATAGGCTAGGGCACCCCTAGGCTTAGGCTAAGGCTAGGGCTCCCCTAATCTTAGGCTGGGCACACCTAGGATTAGGCTAGGGCATCCCTAGAATTAGCCTAACGCTAGGGATCCCCTAGGCTAAGTTAGGGCACCACTAGGCTTAGGCTAGGGCATGCCTAGGCGAAGGTTAAGGTTAGGGCTCCCGTAGCCTAAGGCTAGGACACCCCTAGGCTTAGGCTAGGGCACCCCTAGGCTTAGGCTAGGGTACCCCTAGGCTTAGGCTAAGGCTAGGGCTCCCATAGCCCAAGGCTAGGGCACCCCTAGGCTTAGGCTAGGGCACCCCTAGGCTTAGGCTAGGGCACCCCTAGGCTTAGGCTAGGGCACCCCTAGGCTTAGGCTAGGGCACCCCTAGGCTTAGGCTAAGGTAAGGGCTCCCCTAGCCTAAGGCTAGGACACTCCTAGCTTAGGCTAGGGCACCCCTAGGTTTAGGCTAGGGTACCCCTAGCCTTAGGCTAAGGCTAGGGCTCCCATAGCCTAAGGCTAGGGCACCCCTAGCCTAAGGCTTGGGCACCCCTAGGCTTAGGCTAGGGCACCCCTAGGCTTAGTCTAAGGATAGGGCTCCCATAGCCCCAGGCTAGGGCAACCCTAGGCTTAGGCTAGGGCACCCCTAGGCTTAGGCTAGGGCACCCCTAGGCTTAGGCTAGGGCACCCCTAGGCTTAGGCTAAGGCTAGGGCTCCCATAGCCTAAGGCTAGGGCACTCCTAGGATTAGGCTAGGGCACCCCTAGGCTTAGGCTAGGGCACCCCTAGGCTTACGATAGGGCACCCCTAGGCTTACGCTAGGGCACCCCTAGGCTTAGGTTAAGGCTAGGGCTCCCCTACCCTAAGGCTTGGGCACCCCTAAGCTTAGGCTAGGGCACCCTAGGCTTAGGCTAGGGCACCCCTAGGCTTAGGCTAGGGCACGCCTAGGCGAAGGTTAAGGTTAGGGCTCCCGGAGCCTAAGGCTAGGACACCCCTAGGCTTAGGCTAGGGCACCCCTAGGCTTAAGCTAGGGTACCCCTAGGCTTAGGCTAAGGCTAGGGCTCCCATAGCCCAAGGCTAGGGCACCCCTAGGCTTAGGCTAGGGCACCCCTAGGCTTAGGCTAGGGCACCCCTAGGCTTAAGCTAGGGTACCCCTAGGCTTAGGCTAAGGCTAGGGCTCCCATAGCCCAAGGCTAGGGCACCCCTAGGCTTAGGTTAGGGCACCCCTAGGCTTAGGCTAAGGATAGTCTCCCATAGCCCCAGGCTAGGGCACCCCTAGGCTTAGGCTAGGGCACCCCTAGGCTTAGGATAGGGCACCCCTAGGCTTAGGCTAGGGCACCCCTAGGCTTAGGCTAAGGCTAGGGCTCCCATAGCCTAAGGCTAGGGCACTCCTAGGATTAGACTAGGGCACCCCTAGGCTTAGGCTAAGTCACCCCTAGGCTTAGGCTAGGGCACCCCTAGGCTTAGGCTAAAGCTAGGGCTCCATTAGCCTAAGGCTAGGGCACCCCTAGCCTAAGGCAAGGGCACCCCTAGGCTTAGGCTAGGGCACCCCTAGCTTAGGCTAAGTCTAGGGCTCCCCTAGCCAAAGGATAGGGCACCCCTAGGCTTAGGCTACAGCACCCCTAGCTTAGGCTAAGGCTAGGGCACGCCTAGCTTAAGTCTAGGGCACCCCTAGGCTTAGGCTAGGGCACCCCTAGGCTTAGGCTAAGGCTAGGACTCCCCTAGCCAAAGGCTAGGACACCCCTAATCGTAGGCTAGGGTACCCCTACGCTTCGGCTAGGGCACCCCTAGGCTTAGGCTAGGGCACCCCTAGGCTTAGGCTATGGCACGCCTAGAATTAGCCTAAGGCTAGGGCTCCCCTAGCCTAAGGCTAGGGCACCCCTAGGCTTAGCCTAGGGCACCCTTAGGCTTAGCCTAGGGCACCCCTAGGCGTAGCCTAGGGCACCCCTAGGCTTAGGCTTAGGCTAGGGCTTCCGTAGCCTAAGGATAGGGCACCCCTAGTCTTAGGCTAGGGCACCCCTAGGCTTATGCTAGGGCACCCCTAGAATTAGCCTAAGGCTAGGGCTCCCCTAGTCTAAGGTTAGGGCACCCCTAGTCTTAGGCTCGGGCAACCTTAGGCTTAGGCTAGGGCACCCCTAGACTTACGATAGGGCACCCCTAGGCTTACGCTAGGGCACCCCTAGGCTTAGGTTAAGGCTAGGGCTCCCCTACCCTAAGGCTTGGGCACCCCTAAGCTTAGGCTAGGGCACCCTAGGCGTAGGCTAGGGCACAAATAGCCTTATGCTTAGGCTATGGCTCCCCTAGCCTAAGGCTAGGGCACCCTTAGGCTTAGGCTTTGGCACCCTTAGGCTTAGGCTATGGCACCCCTAGGCTTAGGCTAGGGCACACCTAGGCTTAGGCTAAGGCTAGGGCTCCTCTAGCCTAAAGCTAGGGCACCACTAGGCTTAGGCTAGGGCACCCCTAGGCTTAGGCTAAGGCTAGGGCTCCCTTAGTCTATGGCTAGGGCACGCCTAGGCTTAGGCTAGGTAACCCTAGGCTTCGGCTAGGGAAACCCTAGGCTTAGGCCAAGGCTAGGACTCCCCTAGCCTAAGGCTAGGGAACCCCTAGTCTTAGGCTAGGGCACCCCTAGGCTTAGGCTAGGGCACCCCTAGGCTTAGGCTAGGGCACCCCTAGGCTTAGGATATGGCACCCCTAGGCTTAGGATAGGGCACCCCTAGGCTTAGGCTAGGGCATCCCTATGATTAGGATAGGGAACCCCTAGAATTAGCCTAAGGCTAGGGATCCACTAGGCTAAGGTTAGGGCACCACTAGGCTTAGGCTAGGGCACCCCTAGGCTTAGGCTAAGTCTAGGTCTCCCCTATCCTAAGGCTAGGGCACCCCTCGGCTTAGGCTAGGGCACCCCTAGGCTTAGACTAGGGCACGCCTAGCCTTAGGCTAGGGCACCCCTAGGCTTAGGCTACGGCACCCCTAGGCTTACGATAGGGCACCCCTAGGTTAGGTTAAGGCTAGGGCTCCCCTAGCCTAAGGCTAGGGCACCCCTAGGCTTAGGCTAAGGCACCCTAGGCTTAGGCTAGGGCACCAGAAGGCTTAGGCTTAGGCTAGGGCTCCCCTAGCCTAAGGCTAGGGCAACCTTAGGCTTAGGCTTTGGCACCGTTAGGCTTAGGCTATGGCACCCCTAGGTTTAGGCTAGGGCACCCCTAGGCTTAGGCTAGGGAACACCTAGGCTTATGCTAGGGTACACCCAGGCTTAGGCTAGGGCACCCCTAAGATTAGGCTAGGGCACCCCTAGGCTTAGGCTTAGGTTATGGCACCCCTAGGTTTAGGCTATGGCACCCCTAGGCTTAGGTTATGGCACCCCTAGGTTTAGGCTATGGCACCCCTAGGCTTAGGCTAGGGCACCCCTAGGCTTAGGGTAGGGCTCCCGTCGGCTTAGGCTAAGGCTAGGATTCCAATAGCCTAAGGCTAGGGCACCCCTAGACTTAGGCTCGGGTACCCCAAGTCTTAGGCTAGGGCACCCTTAGGCTTAGGCTTGGGCACCCCTAGGCTTAGGCTATGGCACCCCTAGGCTTAGGCTAGGGCACCCCTAGGCTTAGGCTAAGGCCAGGGCTCCCCTAGGCTAAGGCAAGGGCACTCCTAGGCTTAGGGTAGGGCACACCTAGACTTAGGCTAGGGCACCCCTAGTCTTAAGCTAAGGCTAGGGCTCCCCTAGGCTTAGTCTAGGGCACCCCTAGGCTTAGGCTAAGGCTAAGATTCCCCTATCCTAAGGCTAGGGCACCCCTAATCTTAGGCTAGGGCATCCCTAGGCTTAGGCTAGGGCACCCCTAGGCTCAGCCTAGGGCACCCCTAGGCTTACGATGGGGCACCCATAGGCTTACGCTAGGGCACCCCTAAGCTTAGGCTAAGGCACCCCTAGGCTTAGGCTAGGGCACCCCTAGGCTTAGGCTAAGGCTAGGGCTCCCCTAGCCTATGGCTAGGGCACGCCTAGGCTTAGGCTGGGTAACCCTAGGCTTAGGCTCGGGCACCCCTAGGCTTAGGCTAGGGCACCCTAGGCTTAGTCTAAGGCTAGGGTTCCCATAGCCTAAGGCTAGGGTACCCCTTGGCTCACGATAGGGTACCCCTAGGCTTAGGTTAGGGCACCCCTAGGCTTAGGTTAAATCTAGGGCTCCCCTAGCCTAAGGCTTGGGAACCCCTAGGCTTAGGCTAAGGCTAGGGCTCCCCTAGCCTAAGGCTAGGGCACCCCTAGGTTTAGGCTAGGGTACACCTAGCCTTAGGCTAGGGCACCCCTAAGATTAGGCTAGGGCACCCCTAGAATTAGCGTAAGGCTAGGGTTCCCCTAGCCTAAGGTTAGGGCATCACTAGGCTTAGGCTAGGACACCCCTAGGCTTAGGCTAAGTTTAGGGCTCCCCTAGCCTAAGTCTAGGGCACCCCTAGGCTTAGGCTATGGCACCCCTAGGCTTAGGCTAGGGCAACCCTAGGCTTAGGTAGGGCACCCCTAGGCTTAGGCTAGGGCACCCCTAGACTTAGGATAGGGCACCCCTAAGCTTAGGCTCGGGCACCCCTAGGCTTAGGCTAGGGCACCCGTCGGCTTAGGCTAAGGCTAGGACTCCCCTAGCCTAAGGCTAGGGCACCCCTAGGCTTAGGCTCGGGCACCTCTAGGCTTAGGCTAGGGCACGCCTAGGTTTAGGCTAGGTAACCCTAGGCTTAGGCTAGGGCACCGCTAGGCTTAGGCTAGGGCACCCCTAAGCTTAGGATAGGGTACCCCTAGGCTTAGGCTAGGGCACCCCTAGGCTTAGGCTAAGGCTAGGGCTCTCTTAGCATAAGGATTTGGCACCCCTAGTCTTAGGCTAGGGCACCCCTAGGCTTACGATAGGGCACCCCTAGGCTTAGGCTAGGGCACCCCTAGGCTTTGGTTAAGGCTAGGGCTCCCCTAGCCTAAGGCTTGGTCAACTCTAGGCTTAGGCTAGGGCACCCCAAGGCTTTGGGTAGGGCACCCCTAGGTTTAGGCTTAGGCTAGGGCTCCCCTAGCCTAAGGCTAGGGCACCCTTAGGCTTAGGCTTGGGCACCCCTAGGCTTAGGCTATGGCACCGCTAGGCTTAGGGTAGGGCACCCCTAGGCTTAGGCTAAGGCTAGGGCTCCCCTAGGCTAAGGCAATGGCACCCCTAGGCTTAGGGTAGGGCACCCCTAGACTTAGGCTAGGGCACCCCTAGGCTTAAGTTAAGGCTAGGGCTCCCCTAGCCTAAGGCTAGGGCACCCCTAGGCTTAGGCTAGGGCATCCCGAGGCTTAGGATAGGGCACCCCTAGGCTTAGGCTAGGGCACCCCTAGGCTTAGGCTAAGGCTATGGTTTATCTAGCCTAAGGCTATGGAACCCCTAGGCTTAGGCTAGGGCACCCCTAGGCTTAGGCTAGGGCACCCCTAGGCTTAGGCTAGGGCACCCCTAGGCTTAGGTTAAGGCTAGGGCTCCCCTAGCTAAAGGCTAGGGCACCCCTAGGCTTAGGCTAGCGCACCCCTAGGCTGAGGCTAGGGCACCCCTTGGCTTAGGCTTAGGCTAGGGCTCCCCTAGCCTAAGGCTAGGACACCCTTTGGCTTAGGCTTGGGCACCCCTAGGCTTAGGCTATGGCACCCCTAGGCTTAGGCAAGGGCACCCCTAGGCTTAGGCTAAGGCTAGGGCTCCCCTAGCCTAAGGCTAGGGCACCACTAGGGTTAGGCTAGGGCACCCCTAGGCTTAGGCTAGGGCACACCTAGGCTTAGGCTAGGGTACACCTAGGCTTAGGTTAGGGCACCCCTAGGATTAGGCTAAGGCTAGGGCTACCCTAGCCTAATGCATGGGCACCCCTAGGCTTAGGCTAGGGCACCCCTTGGCTTAGTCTAGGGAACCCCTAGGCTTAGGCTAAGGCTAGGGCTCCCATAGCCTAAGGCTAGGGCACCCCTAGCCTAAAGCTTGGGCACCCCTAGGCTTAGGCTAGGGCACCCCTAGGCTTAGGCTAAGGATAGGGCTCCCATAGCCCCAGGCTAGGGAAACCTCGGCTTAGGCTAGGGCACCCCTAGGCTTAGGCTAGGGCACCCCTAGGCTTAGGCTAGGGCACCCCTAGGCTTAGGCTAGGGCACCCCTATCCTTACGCTAAGGCTAGGGCTCCCCTAAGCTAAGGCAAGGGCACTCCTAGGCTTAGGGTAGGGCACACCTAGACTTAGGCTAGAGCACCCCTAGTCTTAAGCTAAGGCTAGGGCTCCCCTAGGCTTAGTCTAGGGCACCCCTAGGCTTAGGCTAAGGCTAGTATTCCCCTATCCTAAGGCTAGGGCACCCCTAATCTTAGGCTAGGGCATCCCTAGGCTTAGTCTAGGGCACCCCTAGGCTTAGCCTAGGGCACCCCTAGGCTTACGATGGGGCACCCATAGGCTTACGCTAGGGCACCCCTAAGCTTAGGCTAAGGCACCCCTAGGCTTAGGCTAGGACACCCCTAGGCTTAGGCTAAGGCTAGGGCTCCCATAGCCTAAGGCTAGGTCAGCCCTGGGCTTAGGCTAGGGCACCCCTAGGCTTAGGTTAGGGCACCCCTAGGCCTAGGCTGGGGCACATCTAGGCTTAGGCTAGGGCGCCATAGGCTTAGGCTAGGGCACCACTAGACTTAGGTTAGGGCACCCCTAGGCTTACGATAGGGCACCCCTAGGCTTAGGCTAAGGCTAGGGCTCCCATAGCCTAAGGCTAGGGCACCCCTGGGCTTAGGCTAGGGCAACCCTAGGCTTAGGTTAGGGCACCCCTAGGCTTAGGCTAGGGCACACCTAGGCTTAGGCTAGGGCACCCCTAGGCTTAGGCTAATGCTAGGACTCCCCTAGCCTATGGCTAGGGCACGCCTAGGCTTAGGCTAGGTAACCCTAGGCTTAGGCTCGGGCACCCCTAGGCTTAGGCTAGGGCACCCTAGGCTTAGTCTAAGGCTAGGGTTCCCATAGCCTAAGGCTAGGGCACCCCTTGGCTCACGATAGGGTACCCCTAGGCTTAGGCTAGGGCACCCCTAGGCTTAGGTTAAGTCTCGGGCTCCCCTAGCCTAAGGCTTGGGAACCCCTAGGCTTAGGCTAAGGCTAGGGCTCCCCTAGCCTAAGGCTAGGGCACCCCTAGGTTTAGGCTAGGGTACACCTAGCCTTAGGCTAGGGCACCCCTAAGATTAGGCTAGGGCACCCCTAGAATTAGCGTAAGGCTAGGGTTCCCCTAGCCTAAGGTTAGGGCATCACTAGGCTTAGGCTAGGGCACCCCTAGGCTTAGGCTAGGGCACCCCTAGGCTTAGGTAGGGCACCCCTAGGCTTAGGCTTGGGCACCCCTAGACTTAGGATAGGGCACCCCTAGGCTTAGGCTCGGGCACTCCTAGGCTTAGGCTAGGGCACCCGTCGGCTTAGGCTAAGGGTAGGACTCCCCTAGCCTAAGGCTAGGGCACCCCTAGGCTTAGGCTCGGGCACCTCTAGGCTTAGGCTAGGGCGCGCCTAGGCTTAGGCTAGGTAACCATAGGCTTAGGCTAGGGCACCGCTAGGCTTAGGCTAGGGCACCCCTAAGCTTAGGATAAGGTACCCCTAGGCTTAGGCTAGGGCACCCCTAGGCTTAGGCTAAGGCTAGGGCTCTCTTAGCATAAGGATTTGGCACCCCTAGGCTTAGGCTAGGGCACCCCTAGGCTTACGATAGGGCACCCCTAGGCTTAGGCTTGGGCACCCCTAGGCTTTGGTTAAGGCTAGGGCTCCCCTAGCCTAAGGCTTGGTAAACTCTAGGCTTAGGCTAGGGCACCCCAAGGCTTTGGGTAGGGCACCCCTAGGTTTAGGCTTAGGCTAGGGCTCCCCTAGCCTAAGGCTAGAGCACCCTTAGGCTTAGGCTTGGGCACCCCTAGGCTTAGGCTATGGCACCGCTAAGCTTAGGGTAGGGCACCCCTAGGCTTAGGCTAAGGCTAGGGCTCCCCTAGGCTAAGGCAAGGGAACCCCTAGGCTTAGGGTAGGAAACCCCTAGACTTAGGCTAGGGCACCCCTAGGCTTAAGTTAAGGCTAGGGATCCCCTAGCCTAAGGCTAGGGCACCCCTAAGCTTAGGCTAGGGCATCCCGAAGCTTAGGATAGGGCACCCCTAGGCTTAGGCTAGGGCACCCCTAGGCTTAGGCTAGGGCACCCCTAGGCTTAGGCTAGGGCACCCCTAGGCTTAGGTTAAGGCTAGGGCTCCCCTAGCTAAAGGCTAGGGCACCCCTATGCTTAGGCTAGCGCACCCCTAGGCTGAGGCTAGGGCACCCCTAGGCTTAGGCTTAGGCTAGGGCTCCCCTAGCCTAAGGCTAGGACACCCTTAGGCTTAGGATTGGGCACCCCTAGGCTTAGGCTATGGCACCCCTAGGCTTAGGCAAGGGCACCCCTAGGCTTAGGCTAAGGCTAGGGCTCCCCTAGCCTAAGGCTAGGGCACCCCTAGGGTTAGGCTAGCGCACCCCTAGTCTTAGGCTAGGGCACACCTAGGCTTAGGCTAGGGTACACCTAGGCTTAGGCTAGGGCACCCCTAGGCTTAGGCTAAGGCTAGGGCTACCCTAGCCTAATGCTTGGGCACCCCTAGGCTTAGGCTAGGGCACCCCTTGGTTTAGTCTAGGGAACCCCTAGGCTTAGGCTAAGGCTAGGGCTCCCTTAGCCTAAAGCTAGGGCACCCCTAGGCTTAGGCTTGGAAACACCTAGGCTTAGGCTAGGATACACCTAGGCTTAGCCTAAGGCTAGGGATCCCCTAGGCTAAGGTTAGGGCACCACTAGGCTTAGGCTATGGCACCCCTAGGCTTAGGCTAGGGCACCCCTAGGCTTAGGCTAGGGCATCCCTAGGCTTAGGCTAAGGCTAGGGCTCCCCTAGCCTAAGGATAGGGCATCCCTAGGCTTAGGATAGGGCACCCCTAGGCTTAGGCTAGGGCACGCCTAGGCGTAGGTTAAGGTTAGGGCTCCCCTAGCCTAAGGATAGGACACCCCTAGGCTTAGGCTAGGGAACCCCTAGGCTTAGGCTAGGGTACCCCTAGTCTTAGGCTAAGGCTAAGGCTCCCCTAGCCTAAGGCTATGGCACCCCTATCCTAAGGCTAGGACACCCCTAGGCTTAGGCTTGGGCACCCCTCGGCTTAGGCTAAGGCTAGGGCTCCCATAGCCCAAGGCTAGGGCACCCCTAGGCTTAGGCTAGGGCACCCCTAGGCTTAGGCTAGGGCACCCCTAGGCTTAGGCTAAGGCTACAGCTCCCCTAGCCTAAGGCTAGGGCACCCCTAGGCTTAGGCTAGGGCACCCCTAGGCTTAGGCTAAGGCACCCCTAGGCTTAGGCTAGGGCACCACTAGGCTTAGGCTAAGGCTAGGGCTCTCCTAACCTAAGGCTAGGGCACCCCTAGCTTAGGCTAAGTCTAGGGCTCCCCTAGCCTAAGTCTAGGGCACCCCTAGGCTTAGACTAAGGCTACGGCTCGACTAGTCTAAGGCTAGGGCACACCTAGGCTTAGGCTAGTGCACCCCTAGGCTTAGGCTAAGGCTAGAGCTCCCCTAGCCTAAGGCTAGGGCATCTCTAGGCTTAGGCTAGGGCACCCCTAGGCTTAGGCTAGGTCACCCGTCGGCTTAGGCTAAGGCTAGGACTCCCCTAGCCTAAGGCTAGGGCACCCCTAAGCTTACGCTAGGGCGCCCCTAGGCTTAGGCTCGGGCACCTCTAGGCTTAGGCTAGGGCACGCCTAGGCTTAGGCTAGGTAACCCTAGGCTTAGGCTAGGGCACCGCTAGGCTTATGCTAGGACACCCCTAAGCTTAGGATAGGGTACCCCTAGGTTTAGGTGAGGGCACCCCTAGGCTTAGGCTAAGGCTAGGGCTCTCCTTGCATAAGGCTTTGGCACCCCTAGGCTTAGGCTAGGGCACCCCTAGTCTTACGATAGGGCACCCCTAGGCTTAGGCTAGGGCACCCCTAGGCTTTGGTTAAGGCTAGGGCTCCCCTAGCCTAAGGCTTGGACAACTCTAGGCTTAGGCTAGGGCACCCCAAGGCTTAGGCTAGGGCACCCCTAGGCTTAGGCTTAGGCTAGGGCTCCCCTAGCCTAAGGCTAGGGTACCCTTAGGCTTAGGCTTGGGCACCCCTATGCTTAGGCTATGGCACCCCTAGGATTAGGCTAGGGCACCCCTAGGCTTAGGCTAAGGCTAGAGCTCCCCTAGGCTAAGGCAAGGGCACTCCTAGGCTTAGGGTAGGGCACCCCTAGACTTAGGCTAGGGCACCCCTAGGCTTAAGCTAAGGCTAGGGCTCCCCTAGGCTTAGTCTAGGGCACCCCTAGGCTTAGGCTAAGGCTAGGGCTCCCCTAGCCTAAGGCTAGGGCACCCCTAATCTTAGGCTAGGGCATCTCAAGGCTTAGGCTAGGGCAACCCTAGGCTTAGCCTAGGGCACCCCTAGGCTGAGGCTAAGGTTAGGCCTCCCGTAGCCTAAGGCTAGGGCACCCCTGGGCTTAGGCTAGGGCACCCCTAGGCTTAGGCTAGGGCACCCCTAGGCTTAGGCTAGGGCACACCTAGGCTTAGGTTAAGGCTAGGGCTCCCCTAGCTAAAGGCTAGGGCACCCCTAAGCTTAGGCTAGGGCATCCCGAGGCTTAGGATAGGGCACCCCTAGGCTTAGGCTAGGGCACCCCTAGGCTTAGGCTAGGGCACCCCTAGGCTTAGGCTAGGGCACCCCTAGGCTTAGGTTAAGGCTAGGGCTCCCCTAGCTAAAGGCTAGGGCACCCCTATGCTTAGGCTAGCGCACCCCTAGGCTGAGGCTAGGGCACCCCTAGGCTTAGGCTTAGGCTAGGGCTCCCCTAGCCTAAGGCTAGGACACCCTTAGGCTTAGGATTGGGCACCCCTAGGCTTAGGCTATGGCACCCCTAGGCTTAGGCAAGGGCACCCCTAGGCTTAGGCTAAGGCTAGGGCTCCCCTAGCCTAAGGCTAGGGCACCCCTAGGGTTAGGCTAGCGCACCCCTAGTCTTAGGCTAGGGCACACCTAGGCTTAGGCTAGGGTACACCTAGGCTTAGGCTAGGGCACCCCTAGGCTTAGGCTAAGGCTAGGGCTACCCTAGCCTAATGCTTGGGCACCCCTAGGCTTAGGCTAGGGCACCCCTTGGTTTAGTCTAGGGAACCCCTAGGCTTAGGCTAAGGCTAGGGCTCCCTTAGCCTAAAGCTAGGGCACCCCTAGGCTTAGGCTTGGAAACACCTAGGCTTAGGCTAGGATACACCTAGGCTTAGCCTAAGGCTAGGGATCCCCTAGGCTAAGGTTAGGGCACCACTAGGCTTAGGCTATGGCACCCCTAGGCTTAGGCTAGGGCACCCCTAGGCTTAGGCTAGGGCATCCCTAGGCTTAGGCTAAGGCTAGGGCTCCCCTAGCCTAAGGATAGGGCATCCCTAGGCTTAGGATAGGGCACCCCTAGGCTTAGGCTAGGGCACGCCTAGGCGTAGGTTAAGGTTAGGGCTCCCCTAGCCTAAGGATAGGACACCCCTAGGCTTAGGCTAGGGAACCCCTAGGCTTAGGCTAGGGTACCCCTAGTCTTAGGCTAAGGCTAAGGCTCCCCTAGCCTAAGGCTATGGCACCCCTATCCTAAGGCTAGGACACCCCTAGGCTTAGGCTTGGGCACCCCTCGGCTTAGGCTAAGGCTAGGGCTCCCATAGCCCAAGGCTAGGGCACCCCTAGGCTTAGGCTAGGGCACCCCTAGGCTTAGGCTAGGGTACCCCTAGGCTTAGGCTAAGGCTACAGCTCCCCTAGCCTAAGGCTAGGGCACCCCTAGGCTTAGGCTAGGGCACCCCTAGGCTTAGGCTAAGGCACCCCTAGGCTTAGGCTAGGGCACCACTAGGCTTAGGCTAAGGCTAGGGCTCCCCTAACCTAAGGCTAGGGCACCCCTAGCTTAGGCTAAGTCTAGGGCTCCCCTAGCCTAAGTCTAGGGCACCCCTAGGCTTAGACTAAGGCTACGGCTCGACTAGTCTAAGGCTAGGGCACACCTAGGCTTAGGCTAGTGCACCCCTAGGCTTAGGCTAAGGCTAGAGCTCCCCTAGCCTAAGGCTAGGGCATCTCTAGGCTTAGGCTAGGGCACCCCTAGGCTTAGGCTAGGTCACCCGTCGGCTTAGGCTAAGGCTAGGACTCCCCTAGCCTAAGGCTAGGGCACCCCTAAGCTTACGCTAGGGCGCCCCTAGGCTTAGGCTCGGGCACCTCTAGGCTTAGGCTAGGGCACGCCTAGGCTTAGGCTAGGTAACCCTAGGCTTAGGCTAGGGCACCGCTAGGCTTATGCTAGGACACCCCTAAGCTTAGGATAGGGTACCCCTAGGTTTAGGTGAGGGCACCCCTAGGCTTAGGCTAAGGCTAGGGCTCTCCTTGCATAAGACTTTGGCACCCCTAGGCTTAGGCTAGGGCACCCCTAGTCTTACGATAGGGCACGCCTAGGCTTAGGCTAGGGCACCCCTAGGCTTTGGTTAAGGCTAGGGCTCCCCTAGCCTAAGGCTTGGACAACTCTAGGCTTAGGCTAGGGCACCCCAAGGCTTAGGCTAGGGCACCCCTAGGCTTAGGCTTAGGCTAGGGCTCCCCTAGCCTAAGGCTAGGGTACCCTTAGGCTTAGGCTTGGGCACCCCTATGCTTAGGCTATGGCACCCCTAGGATTAGGCTAGGGCACCCCTAGGCTTAGGCTAAGGCTAGAGCTCCCCTAGGCTAAGGCAAGGGCACTCCTAGGCTTAGGGTAGGGCACCCCTAGACTTAGGCTAGGGCACCCCTAGGCTTAAGCTAAGGCTAGGGCTCCCCTAGGCTTAGTCTAGGGCACCCCTAGGCTTAGGCTAAGGCTAGGGCTCCCCTAGCCTAAGGCTAGGGCACCCCTAATCTTAGGCTAGGGCATCCCAAGGCTTAGGTTAGGGCACCCCTAGGCTTAGCCTAGGGCACCCCTAGGCTGAGGCTAAGGTTAGGGCTCCCGTAGCCTAAGGCTAGGGCACCCCTGGGCTTAGGCTAGGGCACCCCTAGGCTTAGGCTAGGGCACCCCTAGGCTTAGGCTAGGGCACACCTAGGCTTAGGCTAGGGCACTCCTAGGCTTAGGCTAGGGCACCCCTCATCTTAGGCTAAGGCTAGGACAACCCTAGCCTAAGGCTAGGGCACCCCTAGGCTTAGGCAAGGGCACCCCTCGGCTTACGCTAGGGCACCCCTAGGCTTAGGCTAAGGCTAGGGCTCCCCTAGGCTATGGCTAGGGCACCCCTAGGCTTAGGCTAAGGCTAGGGCTCCCCTAGGCTATGGCTAGGGCACGCCTAGGCTTAGGCTAGGTAACCCTAAGTTTCAGATAGGGAACCCCTTAGGCTTAGGCCAAGGCTAGGACTCCCCGAGCCTAAGGCTAGGGCACCCCTAGGTTTAGGCTAGGGCTCCCCTAGCCTATGGCTAGGGCACGCCTAGGCTTAGGCTAGGTAACTCTAGGCTTAGCCTGGGGCACCCCTAGGCTTAGGCTAAGGCTAAGGCTCCCCTAGCCTAATGCTTGGGTAACCCTAGGCTTAGGCTAGGGCACCCCTAGGCTTAGGCTAAGGCTAGGGCTACCCTAGACTAATGCTTGGGCACCCCTAGGCTTAGGCTAGGGCACCTCTAGGCTTAGGCTAAAGCTAGGGCACCCCTAGGCTTAGGCTAGGACACCCCTAGGCTTAGGCTAGGACACACCTAGGCTTAGGCTAAGGCTAGGGCTCCCCTAGCCTAAGGCTAGGACACCCCTAGGCTTAGGCTAGGGCACCTCTAGGCTTAGTCTAAGGCTAGGGCTCCCCTAGCCGATGTCTAGGGCACGCCTAGCCTTAGACTAGGAAACCCTAGGCTTCGGCTAGGGAAACCCTAGGCTTAGGCCAAGGCTAGGACTCCCCTTGCCTAAGGCTAAGGCACCCCTAGGCTTAGGCTAGGGCACCCCTCGGCTTACGCTAGGTCACCCCTAGGCTTAGGCTAGGGCACACCTAGGCTTAGGCTAGGGTACTCCTACGCTTAGGATAGGGCACCCCACGTCTTAGGCTAAGGCTAGGACTCCCCTAGCCAAAGGCTAGGGCACCCCTAGGCTTAGGCTAGGGCACCCCTCGGCTTACGCTAGGGCACCCCTAGGCTTAAGCTAAGGCTAGGGCTCCCCTAGGCTATGGCTAGGGCACGCCTAGGCTTAGGCTAGGTAACCGTAGGTTTCGGCTAGGGCACGCCTAGGCTTAGGCTAGGTAACTCTAGGCTTAGCCTGGGGCACCCCAAGGCTTAGGCTAAGGCTAGGGCTACCCTAGACTAATGCTTGGGCACCCCTTGGCTTAGGCTAGGGCACCTCTAGGCTTAGGCTAAAGCTAGGGCACCCCTAGGCTTAGGCTTGGACACCCCTAGGCTTAGGCTAGGACACACCTAGGCTTAGGCTAAGGCTAGGGCTCCCCTAGCCTAAGGCTAGGGCACCCCTATGCTTAGGCTAGGGCACCCCTAGGCTTTGGCTAAGGCTAGGGCTCCCCTAGCCTATGGCTAGGGCACACCTAGTCTTAGGCTAGGGCACCCCTAGGCTTAGGCAAGGGCACCCCTAGGCTTAGGCTAGGGCACCCCTAGGCTTAGGATAGGGCACCCCTAGGCTTAGGATAGGGCAACCCTAGGATTTGGATAGGGCACACCAAGGCTTAGGCTATGGCTAGGGCTTCCCTAGCCTAAGGATAAGGCACCCCTAGGCTTAGGCTAGGGCACCCCTAGGCTTAGGCTAGGGCACCCCTAGGCTTAGGCTAGGGCACCCCTAGTCTTAAGGAAGGGCACCCCAAGGCTTAGGCTAGGGCACCCCTAGGCTTACGATAGGGCACCCCTAGGCTTAGGTTAAGGCTAGGGCTCCCCTAGCCTAAGGCTTGGGCCCCCCCTGGCTTAGGCTAGGGCACACTAGGCTTAGGCTAGCACACCCCTAGGCTTAGGCTAAGGCTAGAGCTCCCCTAGCCTAAGGCTAGGGCACCTCAAGGCTTAGGCTAGGGCACCCGTAGGCTTAGGCTAGGACACCCCTAGGCTTAGGCAAGGGCACCCCTAGGCTTAGGCTAGGGTACCCCTCGGCTTACGCTAAGGCTAGGGCTCCCATAGCCCAAGGCTAGGGCACCCATAGGCTTAGGATAGGGCCCCCCTAAGCTTAGGATAGGGCACCCCTAGGCTTAGGCTAAGGCTAAATCTCCCCTAGCCTAAGGGTAGGGCATCCCTAGGCTTAGGCTAGGGCAGCCCTAGGCTTAGGCTAGAGCACCCTTATAATTAGCCTAAGGCTAGGGATCCCCTAGGCTAAGGTTAGGGCACCACTAGGCTTAGGCTATGGTACCCCTAGGCTTATGCTAGGGCACCCCTAGGCTTAGGCTAGGGCATCCCTAAGCTTAGGCTAGGGCACCCCTAGGCTTAGGCTAGGGCACGCTTAGGCGTAGGTTAAGGTTAGGGCTCCCCTAGCCTAAGGCTAGGACACCCTTAGGCATAGCTTAGGGCACCCCTAGGCTTAGGCTAGGGTGCCCATAGTCTTAGGCTAAGGCTATGGCTCCACTAGCCTAAGGCTAGGGCACCCCTATCCTAAGGCTAGGACACCGCTAGGCTTAGGCTAGGGCACCCCTCGGCTTAGGCTAAGGCTACGGCTCCCATAGCCCAAGGCTAGGGCACCCCTAGGCTTAGGCTAGGGCACCCCTAGGCTTAGGCTACTGCACCCTTAGGCTTAGGCTAAGGCTAAAGCTCCCCTAGCCTAAGGCTAGGGCACCCCTAGGCTTAGGCTAGGGCACCCCTAGGCTTAGGCTAAGGCACCCCTAGGCTTAGGATAGGGCACCCCTAGGCTTAGGCTAAGGCTAGGGCTCCCCTAGCCTAAGGCTAGGGCACACCTAGCCTAAGGCTAGGGCACACCTAGCCTAAGGCTAGGGCACACCTAGCTTAGGCTAAGTCTAGGGCTCCCCTAGCCTAAGTCTTGGGCACCCCTAGGCTCAGACTAAGGCTACGGCTCGACTAGCCTAAGGCTAGGGCACCCCTAGGCTTAGGCTGGCGCACCCCTAGGCTTAGGCTAAGGCTACAGCTCCCCTAGCCTAAGGCTAGGGCACCTCTAGGCTTAGGCTAGGGCACCTCTAGGCTTAGGCTAGGGCACCCCTAGGCTTAGGCTAGGGCACCCCTAGGCTTAGGCTAGGGCACCCCTAGGCTTAGGCTAAGGCTAGGGCTCCCCTAGCCTAAGGCTAGGGCACCTCAAGGCTTAGGCTAGGGCACCCGTAGGCTTAGGCTAGGACACACCTAGGCTTAGGCTAGGGCACCCCTAGCCTTAGGCTAGGGTACCCCTCGGCTTACGCTAAGGCTAGGGCTCCCATAGCCCAAGGCTAGGGCACCCCTAGGCTTAGGATAGGGCCCCCCTAAGCTTAGGCTAGGGCACCCCTAGGCTTAGGCTAAGGCTAAATC
Organism: Tenrec ecaudatus; assembly: GCF_050624435.1. Taxonomy (NCBI): domain Eukaryota; kingdom Metazoa; phylum Chordata; class Mammalia; order Afrosoricida; family Tenrecidae; genus Tenrec; species Tenrec ecaudatus. The sequence continues at coordinate 649,809 of NW_027457932.1, forward strand.
TCCCCTAGCCTAAGGCTAGGGCATCCCTAGGCTTAGGCTAGGGCAGCCCTAGGCTTAGGCTAGGGCACCCCTATAATTAGCCTAAGGCTTGGGATCCCCTAGGCTAAGGTTAGGGCACCACTAGGCTTAGGCTATGGTACCCCTAGGCTTATGCTAGGGCACCCCTAGGCTTAGGCTAGGGCATCCCTAAGCTTAGGCTAGGGCACCCCTAGGCTTAGGCTAGGGCACGCTTAGGCGTAGGTTAAGGTTAGGGCTCCCCTAGCCTAAGGCTAGGACACCCTTAGGCTTAGCCTAGGGCACCCCTAGGCTTAGGCTAGGGTGCCCATAGTCTTAGGCTAAGGCTATGGCTCCGCTAGCCTAAGGCTAGGGCACCCCTATCCTAAGGCTAGGACACCGCTAAGCTTAGGCTAGGGCACCCCTCGGCTTAGGCTAAGGCTACGGCTCCCATAGCCCAAGGCTAGGGCACCCCTAGGCTTAGGCTAGGGCACCCCTAGGCTTAGGCTACTGCACCCCTAGTCTTAGGCTAAGGCTACAGCTCCCCTAGCCTAAGGCTAGGGCACCTCTAGGCTTAGGCTAGGGCACCCCTAGGCTTAGGTTAGGGCACCCCTAGGCTTAGGCTAGGGCACCCCTAGGCTTAGGCTAGGGCACCCCTAGGCTTAGGCTAAGGCTAGGGCTCCCCTAGCCTACGGCTAGGGCACCCCTAGCCTAAGGCTAGGACACACCTAGGCTTAGGCTAGGGCACCCCTAGCTTAGGCTAAGTCTAGGGTTCCCCTAGCCTAAGTCTAGGGCACCCCTAGGCTTAGACTAAGGCTACGGCTCGACTAGCTTAAGGCTAGGGCACCCCTAGGCTTAGGCTAAGGCTAGGGCTCCCCTAGCCTATGGCTAGGGCACCCCTAGCCTAAGGCTAGGACACACCTAGGCTTAGGCTAGGGCATCCCTAGCTTAAGCTAAGTCTAGGGCTCCCCTAGGCTTAGACTAAGGCTACGGCTCGACTAGCCTAAGGCTAGGGCACCTCAAGGCTTAGGCTAGGGCACCCCTAGGCTTAGGCTAGGGCATCCCTAGGCTTAGGCTAGGGCACGCCTAGGCATCGGTTAAGTTTAGGGCTCCCATATCCTAAGGCTAGGACACCCCTAGGCTTAGGCTAGGGCACCCCTAGGCTTAGGCTACGGTACCCCTAGTCTTAGGCTAAGGCTAGGGCTCCCGTAGCCCAAGGCTAGGGCACCCCTATCCTATGGCTAGGACACCCCTAGGCTTAGGCTAGGGTACCCCTCGGCTTAGGCTAAGGCTAGGGCTCCCATAGCCCAAGGCTAGGGCACCTCTAGGCTTAGGCTAGGGCCCCCCTAAGCTTAGGCTAGGGCACCCCTAGGCTTAGGCTAAGGCTAAAGCTCCCCTAGCCTAAGGCTAGGGCATCCCTAGGCTTAGGCTAGGGCAGCCCTAGGCTTAGGCTAGGGCACCCCTATAATTAGCCTAAGGCTAGGGATCCCCTAGGCTAAGGTTAGGGCACCACTAGGCTTAGGCTATGGTACCCCTAGGCTTATGCTTGGGCACCCCTAGGCTTAGGCTAGGGCATCCCAAAGCTTAGGCTAGGGCACCCCTAGGCTTAGGCTAGGTCACGCTTAGGCGTAGGTTAAGGTTAGGGCTCCCCTAGCCTAAGGCTAGGACACCCTTAGGCTTAGCCTAGGGCACCCCTAGGCTTAGGCTAGGGTACCCCTAGTCTTAGGCTAAGGCCAGGGCTCCGCTAGCCTAAGGCTAGGGCACCCCTATCCTAAGGCTAGGACACCCCTAGGCTTAGGCTAGGGCACCCTTCGGCTTAGGCTAAGGCTACGGCTCCCATAGCCCAAGGCTAGGGTACCCCTAGGCTTGGGCTAGGGCACCCCTAGACTTAGGCTACGGCACATCTAGGCTTAGGCTAAGGCTAAAGCTCCCCTAGCCTAAGGCTAGGGCACCCCTAGGCTTAGGCTAGGGCACCCCTAGGCTTAGGCTAAGGCACCCCTAGGCTTAGGCTAGGGCACCTCAAGGCTTAGGCTAGGGCACCCCTAGGCTTAGGCTAGGGCATCCCTAGGCATCAGTTAAGTTTAGGGCTCCCCTATCCTAAGGCTAGGACACCCCTAGGCTTAGACTAGGGCACCACTAGGCTTAGGCTAGGGTACCCCTAGTCTTAGGCTAAGGCTAGGGCTCCCGTAGCCCAAAGCTAGGGCACCCCTATCCTATGGCTAGGACACCCCTAGGCTTAGGCTAGGGTACCCCTCGGCTTAGGCTAAGGCTAGGGCTCCCATAGCCCAAGGCTAGGGCACCCCTAGCCTTAGGCTTGGGCCCCCCTAAGCTTAGGCTAGGGCACCCCTAGGCTTAGGCTAAGGCTAAAGCTCCCCTAGCCTAAGGCTAGGGCATCCCAAGGCTTAGGCTAGGGCAGCCCTAGGCTTAGGCTAAGGCACCCCTAGGCTTAAGCTAGGGCACCCCTAGGCTTAGACTAAGGCTACGGCTCGACTAGCCTAAGGCTAGGGAACCCATAGGCTTAGGCTAGCGCACCCCTAGGCTTAGGCTAAGGCTAGAGCTCCCCTAGCCTAAGGCTAGGGCACCTCTAGGCTTAGGCTCGGGCACCCCTAGGCTTAGGCTAGGGCACCCCTAGGCGTAGGCTAGGGCACCCCTAGGCTTAGGCTAGGGCACCGCTAGTCTTAGGCTAAGGCTAGGGCTCCCCTAGCCTAAGGCTAGGGCATCCCAAGGCTTAGGCTAGGGCACCCCTAGGTTTAGGCTAGGGCAACAATAGGCTTAGGTTAATGTTAGGGCTCCCCTAGCCTAAGGCTAGGACAGTCCTAGCTTAGGCTAGGGCACCCCTAGGTTTAGGCTAGGGTACCCCTAGGCTTAGGCTAAGGCTAGGGCTCCCATAGCCTAAGGCTAGGGCACCCTTAGCCTAAGGCTAGGGTACCCCTAGGCTTAGGCTAGGGCACCCCTAGGCTTAGGCTAAGGCTAGGGCTCCCATAGCCAAAGGCTAGGGCACTCCTAAGATTAGGCTAGGGCACCCCCAAGCTTAGGCTACGGCACCCCTAGGCTTAGGCTAAGGCTAGGGCTCCCCTAGCCTAAGGCTAGGGCACCCCTAGCCTAAGGCTAGGGCACCCCTAGCCTAAGGCTAGGGCATCCCTAGAATTAGGCTATGGCACCCCTAGCTAATGCTAAGGCTAAAGCACCCCTAGCCTAAGGCTAGGGCACCCCTAATCTTAGGCTAGGGCACCCCTAGGCTTAGGCTATGGCACCCCTAGCTAATGCTAAGGCTAAAGCACCCCTAGCCTAAGGTTAGGGCACCCCTAATCTTAGGCTAGGGCACCCCTAGGCTTAGGCTAGGACACCCCTAAGCTTAGGCTAGGGCACCCCTAGAATTAGCCTAAGGCTAGGGCTCCCCAAGCCTAAGGCTAGGGCACCCCTAGGCTTAGGCTAGGGCACCCCTAGGCTTAGGCTAAGGCTAGGGCTCCCGTAGCCTAAGGCTAGGGTACCCCTAATCTTAGGGTAGGGCACCCCTAGGCTTAGGCTAGGGCACCCCTAGAATTAGCCTAAGGCTAGGGTTCCCCTAGCCTAAGGCTAGGGCACCCCTAGGCTTAGGCTAGGGCACCCCTAAGCTTAGGCTAAGGCTAGGGCTCCCGTAGCCTAAGGCTAGGGCACCCTAATCTTAGGCTAGGGCACCCCTAGGCTTAGGCTATGGCACCCCTAGGCTTAGGCTAGGGCACCCCTAGGCTTAGGTTAGGGCACACCTAGAATTAGCCTAAGGCTAGGGCTCCCCTAGCCTAAGCTTAGGGCACCCCTAGGCTTAGGCTAGGGCACCCCTAGGCTTAGGCTAGGGCACCCCTAGGCTTCCGATAGGGCACCCCTAGGCTTACGCTAGGGCACCCCTAAGCTTAGGCTAGGGCACCCCTAGGCTTAGGCTATGGAACCCCTAGACTTAGGCTAAGGCTAGGGCTCCCATAGCCTAAGGCTAGGGCACCCCTGGGCTTAGGCTAGGGCACCCCTATGCTTAGGCTAGGGCACCCCTAGGCTTCGGCTAAGGCTAGGTCTCCCCTAGACTATGGCTAGGGCACTCCTAAGCTTAGGCTAGGTAACCCTAAGTTTAGGCTAGGACACCCCTAGGCTTAGGCTAGGGCACCCCCACGCTTAGGCTAAGGCTAGGGTTCCCATAGCCTAAGGCTAGGGCACCCCTAGGCTTACGATACGGCATCCCTAGGCTTAGGTTAAGGCTAGGTCTCCCCTACCCAAAGGCTTAGACACCCCTAGGCTTAGGCTTGGGCACCCTAGGCTTAGGCTAGGGCACAACTAGGCTTAGGCTTAGGCACCCCTAGGCTTAGGCTAGGGCACCCCTAGGCTTAGGCTAGGGCACACCAAGGCTTAGGCTAGGGTACACCTAGGCTTCGGCTAGAGCACCCCTAAGATTAGGCTAGGGCACCCCTAGAATTAGCCTAAGGCTAGGGATCCCCTAGCCTAAGGTAAGGGCATCACTAGGCTTAGGCTAGGGCACCCCTAGGCTTAGGCTAAGTTTAGGGCTACCCTAGCCTAAGTCTAGGGCACCCCTAGGCTTAGGCTATGGCACCCCTAGGCTTAGGCTATGGCACCCCTAGGCTTAGGCTAGGGCAATCCTAGGCTTAGGGTAGGGCACCCTTAGACTTAGGCTAGGGCACCCCTAGACTTAGGATAGGGCACCCCTAGGTTTAGGCTAGGGCTCCCGTCGGCATAGGCTAAGGGTAGGATTCCCCTAGCCTAAGGCTAGGGCACCCCTAGGCTTAGGCTAGGGCACCCGTCTGCTTAGGCTAAGGCTAGGACTCCCCTAGCCTAAGGCTAGGGCACCCCTAGGCTTAGGCTCAGGCACCTCTAGTCTTAGGCTAGGGCACGCCTAGTCTTAGGCTAGGTAACCTTAGGCTTAGGCTAGGGCACCGCTAGGCTTAGGCTAGGGCACCCCTAAGCTTAGGATAGGGTACCCCTAGGCTTCGGCTAGGGCACCCCTAGGCTTAGGCTAAGGCTAGGGCTCTCCTAGCATAAGGCTTTGGCACCCCTAGGCTTAGGCTAGGGCACCCCTAGGCTTACGATAGGACACCCCTTGGCTTAGGCTAGGGCACCCCTAGGCTTAGGCTAGGGCACCCCTAGGCTTAGGCTAGGGAACCCCTAGACTTAGGCTAAGGCTAGGGCTCCCATAGCCTAAGGCTAGGGCACCCCTGGGCTTAGGCTAGGGCACCCCTATGCTTAGGCTAGGGCACCCCTAGGCTTCGGCTAAGGCTAGGTCTCCCCTAGACTATGGCTAGGGCACTCCTAAGCTTAGGCTAGGTAACCCTAAGTTTAGGCTAGGACACCCCTAGGCTTAGGCTAGGGCACCCCCAGGCTTAGGCTAAGGCTAGGGTTCCCATAGCCTAAGGCTAGGGCACCCCTAGGCTTACGATAGGGCATCCCTAGGCTTAGGTTAAGGCTAGGTCTCCCCTACCCAAAGGCTTAGGCACCCCTAGGCTTAGGCTCGGGCACCCTAGGCTTAGGCTAGGGCACAACTAGGCTTAGGCTTAGGCACCCCTAGGCTTAGGCTAGGGCACCCCTAGGCTTAGGCTATGGCACACGTAGGCTTAGGCTAGGGTACACCTTGGCTTCGGCTAGAGCACCCATAAGATTAGGCTAGGGCACCCCTAGAATTATCCTAAGGCTAGGGATCCCCTAGCCTAAGGTAAGGGCATCACTAGGCTTAGGCTAGGGCACCCCTAGGCTTAGGCTAAGTTTAGGGCTACCCTAGCCTAAGTCTAGGGCACCCCTAGGCTTAGGCTATGGCACCCCTAGGCTTAGGCTATGGCATCCCTAGGCTTAGGCTAGGGCAATCCTAGGCTTAGGGTAGGGCACCCTTAGACTTAGGCTAGGGCACCACTAGACTTAGGATAGGGCACCCCTAGGTTTAGGCTAGGGCTCCCGTCGGCATAGGCTAAGGGTAGGATTCCCCTAGCCTAAGGCTAGGGCACCCCTAGGCTTAGGCTAGGGCACACGCCTGCTTAGGCTAAGGCTAGGACTCCCCTAGCCTAAGGCTAGGGCACCCCTAGGCTTAGGCTCAGGCACCTCTAGTCTTAGGCTAGGGCACGCCTAGGCTTAGGCTAGGTAACCTTAGGCTTAGGCTAGGGCACCGCTAGGCTTAGGCTAGGGCACCCCTAAGCTTAGGATAGGGTAACCCTAGGCTTAGGCTAGGACACCCCTAGGCTTAGGCTAAGGCTAGGGCTCTCCTAGCATAAGGCTTTGGCACCCCTAGGCTAGGCTAGGGCACCCCTAGGCTTACGATAGGACACCCCTTGGCTTAGGCTAGGGCACCCCTAGGCTTAGGTTAAGGCTAGGGCTCCCCTAGCCTAAGGCTTTGGCAACTCTAGGCTTAGGCTAGGGCACCCCTAGGCTTAGGCTAGGGCACCCCTAGGCTTACAATAGGGCACCCCTAGGCTTACGCTAGGGCACCCCTAAGCTTAGGCTAGGGCACCCCAAGGCTTAGGCTAGGGCACCCCTAGGCTTATGATAGGGCACCCCTAGGCTTACGCTAGGGCACCCCTAAGCTTAGGCTAGGGCACCCCTAGGCTTAGGCTCGGGCACCTCTAGGCTTAGGCTAGGGCACGCCTAGGCTTAGGCTATGTAACCCTAGGCTTAGGCTAGGGCACCGCTAGGCTTAGGCTAGGGCACCCCTAAGCTTAGGATAGGGTACCCCTAGGCTTAGGCTAGAGCACCCCTAGGTAGGGCACCCCTAGACTTAGTCTGGGGCACCCCTAGGCTTAAGCTAAGGCACCCCTAGGCTTCGGATAGGGCACCCCTATGCTTAGGCTAGGGCATCCCTAGCCTTAGGCTAAGGCTATGGTTTCCCTAGCCTAAGGCTAGGGAACCCCTAGGCTTAGGCTAGGGTACCCCTAGGCTTAGGCTAGGGCACCCCTAGGCTTAGACTAGGGCACCCCTAAGCTTAGGATAGGGTACCCTAGGCTTAGGCTAGGGCACCCCTAAGCTTTGACTAAGGGTAGGGCTCCCCTAGCGTAACGCTAGGGCACCCCTAAGCCTAGGCTAGCGCACCCCTAGGCTTAGGCTAGGGTACCCCTAAGCTAGGGCTTAGGCTAGGGATCCCCTAACCTAAGGCTAGATCACCCTTAGGCTCAGGCTTGGGCACCCCTAGACTTAGGCTATGGCACCCCTAGGCTTAGGCTAGGGCACCCCTAAGGTTAGGCTAAGGCTAGGGTTGCCCTAGCATAAGGCAAGGGCACCCCTAGGCTTAGGCTAAGGCTACGGCTCCCCTAGCCTAAGGCTAGGGCACCCCTAGGGTTAGGCTAGGGCACCCCTAGGCTTAGGCTAGGGCACACCTAGCCTTAGGCTAGGGTACACCTAGGCTTAGGCTAGTGCACCCCTAAGATTAGGCTAGGGCACCCCTAGAATTAGCCTAAGGCTAGGGATCCCCTATCCTAAGGTTAGGGCACCACTAGGCTTAGACTAGGGCACACCTAGGCTTAGGCTAAGGCTAGGGCTACCCTAGCCTAATGCTTGGGCACCCCTAGGCTTAGGCTAGGGCACCCATAGGCTTAGCTTAAGGGTAGGGCTCCCCTAGCCTAAGGCTAGGGCACCCCTAGGCTTAGGCTAGGGCACCCCTAGGCTTAGGCTAAGGCGAGGGCTCCCATAGCCTAAGGCTAGGACACTCCTAGGATTAGGCTAGGGCACCCCTAGGCTTAGGCTAAGGCACCCCTAGGCTTAGGCTAGGGCACCCCTAGGCTTAGGCTAAGGCTAGGGCTCCCTTAGCCTAAGGCTAGGGCACCCCTAGCCTAAGGCTAGGGCACCCCTAGGCTTAGGCTAGGGCACCCCTAGCTTAGGCTAAGTCTAGGGCTCCCCTAGCCAAAGGCTAGGGCCCCCCCTAGGCTTAGGCTAGGGCACCCCAAGCTTAGGCTAAGGCTAGGGCACGCCTAGCTAAAGTCTAGGGCACCCCTAGGCTTAGCCTAGGGCACCCCTAGGCTTAGTCTAAGGCTAGGGCTTATGTAGCCTAAGGATAGGGCACCCCTAATCTTAGGCTAGGGCACCCCTAGGCTTAGGCTAGGGCACCCCTAGGCTTAGGCTAGGGCACCCCTAGGATTAGGCTAGGGAACCCCTAGGATTAGGATAGGGCACCCCTAGAATTAGCCTAAGGCTAGGGCTCCCCTAGCCTAAGGTTAGGGCACCCCTAGGCTTAGGCTTGGGCACCCTTAGGCTTAGGCTAGGGCACCCCAAGGCTTACGATAGGGCACCCCTAGGCTTACGCTAGGGCACCGCTAGGCTTAGGTTAAGGCTAGGGCTCCCCTACCCTATGGCTTGGGCACCCCTAGGCTTACGCTAGGGCACCCTAGGCTTAGGCTAGGGCATAACTAGGCTTAGGCTTAGGCTAGGGCACCCCTAGCCTAAGGCTAGGGCACCCTTAGGCTTAGGCTTTGGCACCCTTAGGCTTAGGCTATGGCACCCCTAGGCTTAGGCTAGGGCACCCCTAGGCTTAGGCTAAGGCTAGGGCTCCCCTAGCCTAAGGCTAGGGCACCCCTAAGCTTAGGCTAGGGCACCCCTAGGTTTAGGCTAAGGCACCCCTAGGCTAAGGCTAGGCACCCCTAGGCTTAGGCTAGGGCACCCCTAGGCTTAGGCTAGGACACCCCTAGAATTAGCCTAAAGCTAGGGATCCCCTAGGCTAAGGTTAGGGCACCACTAGGCTTAGGCTAGGGCACCCCTAGGCTTAGGCTAAGTCTAGGGCTCCCCTATCCTAAGGCTAGGGCACCCCTCGGCTTAGGCTAGGGCACACCTAGGCTTAGGCTAGGGCACTCCTAGGCTTAGGATAGGGCACCCTTAGGCTTAGGCTAGGGCACCCCTAGGATTAGGATAGGGCACACCTAGGCTTAGGCTAAGGCTGGGGCTTCCCTAGCCTAAGGATAGGGCACCCCTTGGCTTAGGCTAGAGCACCCCTAGGCTTAGGATATGGCACCCCTAGGCTTAGGGAAGGGCACCCCTAGGCTTAGAATAGGGCACCCCTAGGCTTAGGCTAAGGCTAGGGCTCCCCTATCCTATGGCTAGGGCACGCCTAGGCTTAGGCTAGATAACTTTAGGCTTATGCTAGGGCACCCCTAGCTATAGGCTAGGGCACCCCCAGGCTTAGGCTAAGGCTAGGGTTCCCATAGCCTAAGGCTAGGGCACCCCTTGGCTCACGATAGGGCACCCCTAGGCTTAGGCTAGGGCATCCCTAGGCTTAGGTTGAGTCTAGGGCTCCCCTAGCCTAAGGCTAGGGCACCCCTAGGCTTACGATAGGGCACCCCTAGTCTTAGGTTAATGCTAGGGCTCCCCTAGCCTAAGGCTAGGGCACCCCTAGGCTTAGGCTAGGGCACCCTAGGCTTAGGCTAGGGCACCACTAGGCTTAGGCTTAGGCTAGGGCTCCCCTAGCCAAAGGCTAGGGCACCCTTAGGCTTAGGCTTTGGCACTCTTAGTCTTAGGCTATGGCACCCCTAGGCTTAGGCTGGGGTACCCCTAGGCTTAGGCTAAGGCTAGGGCTTCCCTAGCCTAAGGCTAAGGCACCCCTAGGCTTAGGCTAGGGCACACCTAGGCTTATGCCAGGGTACACCTAGGCTTAGGCTAGGGCACCCCTAAGATTAGGCTAGGGCACCCCTAGAATTAGCCTAAAGCTAGGGATCCCCTAGCCTAAGGTTAGGGCATCACTAGGCTTAGGCTACGGCACCCCTAGGCTTAGGGTAGGGCACTCCTAGACTTAGGCTAGGGCACCCCTAGACTTAGGATAGGGCACCCCTAGGCTTAGGCTAGGGCTCCCGTCGGCTTAGGCTAAGGCTAGGATTCCCCTAGCCTAAGGCTAGGGCACCCCTATGCTTAGGCTCGGGTACCCCAAGGCTTAGGCTAGGGCACCACTAGGCTTAGGCTTAGGCTAGGGCTCCCCTAGCCTAAGGCTAGGGCACCCTTAGGCTTAGGCTTGGGCACCCCTAGACTTAGGCTATGGCACCCCTAGGCTTAGGCTAGGGCACCCCTAGGCTTAGGCTACGGCACACCTAGGCTTAGGCTAGGGTACACCTAGCCTTAGGCTAGGGCACCCCTAAGATTAGGCTAGGGCACCCCTAGAATTAGACTAAGGCTAGGGATCCCCTAGCCTAAGGTTAGGGCATCACTAGGCTTAGGCTAGGGCACCCCTAGGCTTAGGCTAAGTTTAGGGCTCCCCTAGCCTAAGTCTAGGGCACCCCTAGGCTTAGGCTATGGCACCCCTAGGCTTAGGCTATGGCACCCCTAGGCTTAGGCTAGGGCACACCTAGGCTTAGGGTAGGGCACCCCTAGGCTTAGGCTAGGGCACCCCTATTCTTAGGATTGGGCACCCCTAGGCTTAGGCTAGGGCTCCCGTCGGCTTAGGCTAAGGCTAGGATTCCCCTAGCCTAAGGCTAGGGCACCCCTAAGCTTAGGCTCAGGCACCCCTAGGCTTAGGCTAGGGCACCCGTCGGCTTAGGCTAAGGCTAGGACTCCCCTAGCCTTAGGCTAGGGCACCCCTAGGCTTAGGGTCGGGCACCTCTAGGCTTAGGCTAGGGCACGCCTAGGCTTAGGCTAGGTAACCCTAGGTTTAGGCTAGGGCACCGCTAGGCTTAGGATACGGCACCCCTAAGCTTAGGATAGGGTACCCCTAGGCTTAGGCTAGGGCACCCCTAGGCTTAGGCTAAGGCTAGGGCTCTCTTAGCGTAAGGATTTGGCACCCCTAGGCTTAGGCTAGGGCACCCCAAGGCTTAGGCTATGGCACCGCTAGGCTTAGCCTAGGGCACCCCTAGGCTTAGGCTAAGGCTAGGGATCCCCTAGGCTAAGGCAAGGGCATCCCTAGGCTTAGGATAGGGCACCCCTAGGCTTAGGCTAGGGTACACCTAGGCTTAGGCTAGGGCACCCCTAGGCTTAGGCTAAGGCTAGGGCTACCCTAGCCTAATGCTTGGGCACCCCTAGGGTTAGGTTAGGGCACCCCTTGGCTTAGTCTAGGGAACCCCTAGGCTTAGGCTAAGGCTAGAGCTCCCCTAGCCTAAGGCTAGGGCACCCATAGGCTTAGGCTAGGGCACCCCAAGGCTTAGGCTAATGCTAGTGCTCCCCTAATCTTAGGCTGGGCACCCCTAGGATTAGGCTAGGGCACCCCTAGAATTAGCCTAAGGCTAGGGATCCCCTAGGCTAAGGTTAGGGCACCACTAGGCTTAGGCTATGGCACCCCTAGGCTTAGGCTAGGGCACCCCTAGGCTTAGGATAGGGCACCCCTAGGCTTAGGCTAGGGCACGCCTAGGCGTAGGTTAAAGTTAGGGCTCCCCTAGCCTAAGGCTAGGACACCCCTAGGCTTAGGCTAGGGAACCCCTAGGCTTAGGCTAGGGTACCCCTAGTATTAGGCTAAGGCTAGGGCTCCCCTAGCCTAAGGCTAGGGCACCCCTATCCTAAGGCTAGGACACCCCTAGGCTTAGGCTAGGGCACCCCTCGGCTTAGGCTAAGGCTAGGGATCCCATAGCCCAAGGTTAGGGCACCCCTAGGCTTAGGCTAGGGCACCCCTACGCTTAGGCTAGGGCACCCCTACGCTTAGGCTAGGGCACACCTAGGCTTAGGCTAGGGCACCCCTACCTTAGGCTAAGTCTAGGGCTCCCCTAGCCTAAGTCTAGGGCACCCCTAGGCTTAGACTAAGGCTACGGCTCGACAAGCCTAAGGCTAGGGCACCTCTAGGCTTAGGCTAGGGCACCCCTAGGCTTAGGCTAGGGCACCCGTCGGCTTAGGCTAAGGCTAGGACTCCCTTAGCCTAAGGCTAGGGCACCCCTAACCAAAGGCTAGGGCACCCCTAGGCTTAGGCTAGGGCACCCCTAGGCTTAGGCTAGGGCACCCCTAGCTTAGGCTAAGTCTAGGGCTCCCCTAGCCAAAGGCTAGGGCCCCCCTAGGCTTAGGCTAGGGCTCCCCTAGCTTAGGCTAAGGCTAGAGCACGCCTAGCTTAAGTCTAGTGCACCCCTAGGCTTAGCCTAGGGCACCCCTAGGCTTACGCTAAGGCTAGGGCTTCCGTAGCCTAAGGATAGGGCACCCCTAATCTTAGGCTAGGGCACCCCTAGGCTTAGGCTAGGGCACCCCTAGGCTTAGGCTAGGGCACCCCTAAGATTAGGATACGGCACCCCTAGAATTAGCCTAAGGCTAGGGCTCCCCTAGCCTAAGGTTAGGGCACACCTAGGCTTAGGCTAGGGCACCCTTAGGCTTAGGCTAGGGCACCCCTAGGCTTACGATAGGGCACCCCTAGGCTTACGATAGGGCACCCCTAGGCTTACGCTAGGGCACCGCTAGGCTTAGGTCAAGGCTAGGGCTCCCCTACCCTATGGCTTGGGCACCCCTAGGCTTAGGCTAGGGCACCCTAGGCTTAGGCTAGGGCACAACTAGGCTTAGGCTTAGGCTAGGGCTCCCCTAGCCTAAGGCTAGGGCACCCTTAGGCTTAGGCTTTGGCACCCTTAGGCTTAGGCTATGGCACCCCTAGGCTTAGGCTAGGGCACCCCTAGGCTTAGGCTAGGGCACCCCTAGCTTACGCTAAGGCTAGGGCACGCCAAGCTTAAGTCTAGGGCACCCCTAGGCTTAGCCTAGGGCACCCCTAGGCTTAGTCTAAGGCTAGGGCTTCCGTAGCCTAAGGATAGGGCACCCCTAATCTTAGGCTAGGGCACCCCTAGGCTTAGGTTAGGGCACCCCTAGTCTTAGGCTAGGGCACCCCTAGGATTAGGCTAGGGCACCCCTAGGATTAGGATAGGGCACCCCTAGAATTAGCCTAATGCTAGGGCTCCCCTAGCCTAAGGTTAGGGCACCCCTAGGCTTAGGCTAGGGCACCCTTAGGCTTAGGCTAGGGCACCCCTAGGCTTACGATAGGGCACCCCTAGGCTTACGCTAGGGCACCGCTAGGCTTAGGTTAAGGCTAGGGCTCCCCTACCCTATGGCTTGGGCACCCCTAGGCTTAGGCTAGGGCACCCTAGGCTTAGGCTAGGGCACAACTAGGCTTAGGCTTAGGCTAGGGCTCCCCTAGCCTAAGGCTGGGGCACCCTTAGGCTTAGGCTTTGGCACCCTTAGGCTTAGGCTATGGCACCCCTAGGCTTAGGCTAGGGCACCCCTAGGCTTAGGCTAAGGCTAGGGCTCCCCTAGCCTAAAGCTAGGGCACCCCTAGGCTTAGGCTAGGGCACCCCTAGGCTTAGGCTAGGGCACCCCTAGGCTTAGGCTAGGACACCCCTAAAATTAGCCTAAGGCTAGGGATCCCCTAGGCTAAGGTTAGGGCACCATTAGGCTTAGGCTAGGGCACCACTAGGCTTAGGCTAAGTCTAGGGCTCCCCTATCCTAAGGCTAGGGCACCCCTCGGCTTAGGCTAGGGCACCCCTAGGCTTAGGCTAGGGCACTCCTAGGCTTAGGATAGGGCACCCCTAGGCTTAGGCTAGGGCACCCCTAGGATTAGGATAGGGCACACCTAGGCTTAGGCTAAGGCTAGGGCTTCCCTAGCCTAAGGATAGGGCACCCCTTGGCTTAGGCTAGAGCACCCCTAGGCTTAGGATATGGCACCCCTAGGCTTAGGGAAGGGCACCCCTAGGCTTAGAATAGGGCACCCTTAGGCTTAGGCTAAGGCTAGGGCTCCCCTATCCTATGGCTAGGGCACGCCTAGGCTTAGGCTAGATAACTCTAGGCTTATGCTAGGGCACCCCTAGGTATAGGCTAGGGCACCCCCAGGCTTAGGCTAAGGCTAGGGTTCCCATAGCCTAAGGCTAGGGCACCCCTTGGCTCACGATAGGGCACCCCTAGGCTTAGGCTAGGGCATCCCTAGGCTTAGGTTAAGTCTAGGGCTCCCCTAGCCTAAGGCTAGGGCACCCCTAGGCTTACGTTAGGGCACCCCTAGTCTTAGGTTAAGGCTAGGGCTCCCCTAGCCTACGGCTAGGGCACCCCTAGGCTTAGGCTAGGGCACCCTAGGCTTAGGCTAGGGCACCACTAGGCTTAGGCTTAGGCTAGGGCTCCCCTAGCCTAAGGCTAGGGCACCCTTAGGCTTAGGCTTTGGCACTCTTAGTCTTAGGCTATGGCACCCCTAGGCTTAGGCTGGGGTACCCCTAGGCTTAGGCTAAGGCTAGGGCTCCCCTAGCCTAAGGCTAGGGCACCCCTAGGGTTAGGCTAGGGCACCCCTAGGCTTAGGCTAGGGCACACCTAGGCTTATGCTAGGGTACACCTAGGCTTAGGCTAGGGCACCCCTAAGATTAGGCTAGGGCACCCCTAGAATTAGCCTAAGGCTAGGGATCCCCTAGCCTAAGGTTAGGGCATCACTAGGCTTAGGCCTGGGCACCCCTAGGCTTAGGGTAGGGCACCCCTAGACTTAGGCTAGGGCACCCCTAGACTTAGGATAGGGCACCCCTAGGCTTAAGCTAGGGCTCCCGTCGGCTTAGGCTAAGGCTAGGATTCCCCTAGCCTAAGGCTAGGGAACCCCTAGGCTTAGGCTCGGGTACCCCAAGGCTTAGGCTAGGGCACCACTAGGCTTAGGCTTAGGCTAGGGCTCCTCTAGCCTAAGGCTAGGGCACCTTTAGGCTTGGGCTTGGGCACCCCTAGGCTTAGGCTATGGCACCCCTAGGCTTAGGCTAGGGCACCCCTAGGCTTAGGCTACGGCACACCTAGGCTTAGGCTAGGGTACACCTAGCCTTAGGCTAGGGCACCCCTAAGATTAGGCTAGGGCACCCCTAGAATTAGACTAAGGCTAGGGATCCCCTAGCCTAAGGTTAGGGCATTACTAGGCTTAGGCTAGGGCACCCCTAGGCTTAGGCTAAGTTTAGGGCTCCCCTAGCCTAAGTCTAGGGCACCCCTAGGCTTAGGCTATGGCACCCCTAGGCTTAGGCTATGCCACCCCTAGGCTTAGGCTAGGGCACACCTAGGCTTAGGGTAGGGCACCCCTAGGCTTAGGCTAGGGCACCCCTAGACTTAGGATAGGGCACCCCTAGGCTTAGGCTAGGGCTCCCGTCGGCTTAGGCTAAGGCTAGGAATCCCCTAGCCTAAGGCTAGGGCACCCCTAAGCTTAGGCTCGGGCACCCCTAGGCTTAGGCTAGGGCACCCGTCGGCTTAGGCTAAGGCTAGGACTCCCCTAGCCTAAGGCTAGGGCACCCCTAGGCTTAGGGTCGGGCACCTCTAGGCTTAGGCTAGGGCACGCCTAGGCTTAGGCTAGGTAACCCTAGGTTTAGGCTAGGGCACCGCTAGGCTTAGGATACGGCACCCCTAAGCTTAGGATAGGGTACCCCTAGGCTTAGGCTAGGGCACCCCTAGGCTTAGGCTAAGGCTAGGGCTCTCTTAGCGTAAGGATTTGGCACCCCTAGGCTTAGGCTAGGGCACCCCAAGGCTTAGGCTATGGAACCGCTAGGCTTATCCTAGGGCACCCCTAGGCTTAGGCTAAGGCTAGGGATCCCCTAGGCTAAGGCAAGGGCATCCCTAGGCTTAGGATAGGGCACCCCTAGGCTTAGGCTAAGGCTATGGTTTGCCTAGCCTAAGGCTAGGGCACCACTAGGCTTAGGCTAGGGCACCCCTAGGCTTAGGCTAGGGCACCCCTAGCCTTAGGCTAGGGCACCCCTAGGCTTAGGCTAGGGCACCCCTAGGTTTAGGTTAAGGCTAGGGCTCCCCTAGCTAAAGGCTAGGTCACCCCTTGGCTTAGGCTAGCGCACCCCTAGGCTTAGGCTAGGGCACCCCTAGCCTAAGGCTAGGACACCCTTAGGCTTAGGCTTGGGCACCCCTAGGCTTAGTCTATGGCACCCCTGAGGTTAGGCTAAGGCTAGGGCTGCCCTAGCCTAAGGCAAGGGCACCCCTAGGCTTAGGCTAAGGCTAGGGCTCCCCTAGCCTAAGGCTAGGTCACCCCTAGTGTTAGGCGAGGGCATCCCTAGGCTTAGGCTAGGGCACACCTAGGCTTAGGCTAGGGTACACCTAGGCTTAGGCTAGGGAACCCCTAGGCTTAGGCTAAGGCTAGGGCTACCCTAGCCTAATGCTTGGGCACCCCTAGGCTTAGGTTAGGGCACCCCATGGCTTAGTCTAGGGAACCCCTAGGCTTAGGCTAAGGCTAGGGCTCCCCTAGCCTAAAGCTAGGGCACCCCTAGGCTTAGGCTTGGACACACCTAGGCTTAGGCTAGGACACACCTAGGCTTAGGCTAAGGCTAGGGCTCCCCTAGCCTAAGGCTAGGGCACCCATAGGCTTAGGCTAGGGCACCCCAAGGCTTAGGCTAAGGCTAGTGCTCCCCTAATCTTAGGCTGGGCACCCCTAGGATTAGGCTAGGGCACCCCTAGAAATAGCCTAAGGCTAGGGATCCCCTAGGCTAAGGTTAGGGCACCACTAGGCTTAGGCTATGGCACCCCTAGGCTTAGGCTAGGGCACCCCTAGGCTTAGGATAGGGCACCCCTAGGCTTAGGCTAGGGCACGCCTAGGCGTAGGTTAAAGTTAGGGCTCCCCTAGCCTAAGGCTAGGACACTCCTAGGCTTAGGCTAGGGAACCCCTAGGCTTAGGCTAGGGTACCCCTAGTA
Organism: Tenrec ecaudatus; assembly: GCF_050624435.1. NCBI lineage: Eukaryota > Metazoa > Chordata > Mammalia > Afrosoricida > Tenrecidae > Tenrec > Tenrec ecaudatus. Next base: position 666,318 of record NW_027457932.1, read on the forward strand.
TTAGGCTAAGGCTAGGGCTCCCCTAGCCTAAGGTTAGGGCACCCCTATCCTAAGGCTAGGACACCCTTAGGCTTAGGCTAGGGCACCCCTCGGCTTAGGCTAAGGCTAGGGCTCCCATAGCCCAAAGTTAGGGCACCCCTAGGCTTAGGCTAGGGCACCCCTACGCTTAGGCTAGGGCACCCCTACGCTTAGGCTAGGGCACACCTAGGCTTAGGCTAGGGCACCCCTAGCTTAGGCTAAGTCTAGGGCTCCCCTAGCCTAAGTCTAGGGCACCCCTAGGCTGAGACTAAGGCTACGGCTCGACAAGCCTAAGGCTAGGGCACCCCTAGGCTTAGGCTAGCGCACCCCTAGGCTTAGGCTAAGGCTAGAGCTCATCTAGCCTAAGGCTAGGGCACCTCTAGGCTTAGGCTAGGGCACCCCTAGGCTTAGGCTAGGGCACCCGTCGGCTTAGGCTAAGGCTAGGACTCCCTTAGCCTAAGGCTAGGGCACCCCTAGCCAAAGGCTAGGGCACACCTAGGCTTAGGCTAGGGCACCCCTAGGCTTAGGCTAGGGCACCCCTAGCTTAGGCTAAGTCTAGGGCTCCCCTAGCCAAAGGCTAGGGCCCCCCTAGGCTTAGGCTAGGGCTCCCCTAGCTTAAGCTAAGGCTAGGGCACGCCTAGCTTAAGTCTAAGGCACCCCTAGGCTTAGCCTAGGGCACCCCTAGGCTTAGGCTAAGGCTAGGGCTTCCGTAGCCTAAGGATAGGGCACCCCTAATCTTAGGCTAGGGCACCCCTAGGCTTAGGCTAGGGCACCCCTAGGCTTATGCTAGGGCACCACTAGGATTAGGATAGGGCACCCCTAGAATTAGCCTAAGGCTAGGGCTCCCCTAGCCTAAGGTTAGGGCACACCTAGGCTTAGGCTAGGGCACCCTTAGGCTTAGGCTAGGGCACCCCTAGGCTTACGATAGGGCACCCCTAGGCTTACGCTAGGGCACCGCTAGGCTTAGGTTAAGGCTAGGGCTCCCCTACCCTATGGCTTGGGCACACCTAGGCTTAGGCTAGGGCACCCTAGGCTTAGGATAGGGCACAACTAGGCTTAGGCTTAGGCTAGGGCTCCCCTAGCCTAAGGCTAGGGCACCCTTAGGCTTAGGCTTTGGCATCCTTAGGCTTAGGCTATGGCACCCCTAGGCTTAGGCTAGGGCACCCCTAGGCTTAGGCTAGGGCACCCCTAGGCTTAGGCTAGGACACCCCTAGAATTAGCCTAAGGCTTGGGATCCCCTAGGCTAAGGTTAGGGCACCACTAGGCTTAGGCTATGGCACCCCTAGGCTTAGGCTAGGGTACCACTAGGCTTAGGATAGGGCACCCCTAGGCTTAGGCTAGGGCACGCCTAGGCGTAGGTTAAAGTTAGGGCTCCCCTAGCCTAAGGCTAGGACACCCCTAGGCTTAGTCTAGGGAACCCCTAGGCTTAGGCTAAGGCTAGGGCTCCCCTAGCCTAAAGCTAGGGCACCCCTAGCCTTAGGCTTGGACACACCTAGGCTTAGGCTAGGACACACCTAGGCTTAGGCTAAGGCTAGGGCTCCCCTAGCCTAAGGCTAGGGCACCCATAGGCTTAGGCTAGGGCACCCCAAGGCTTAGGCTAAGGCTAGTGCTCCCCTAATCTTAGGCTGGGCACCCCTAGGATTAGGCTAGGGCACCCCTAGAATTAGCCTAAGGCTAGGGATCCCCTAGGCTAAGGTTAGGGCACCACTAGGCTTAGGCTATGGCACCCCTAGGCTTAGGCTAGGGCACCCCTAGGCTTAGGATAGGGCACCCCTAGGCTTAGGCTAGGGCACGCCTAGGCGTAGGTTAAAGTTAGGGCTCCCCTAGCCTAAGGCTAGGACACCCCTAGGCTTGGGCTAGGGAACCCCTAGGCTTAGGCTAGGGTACCCCTAGTCTTAGGCTAAGGCTACGGCTCCCCTAGCCTAAGGCTAGGGCACCCCTATCCTAAGGCTAGGACACCCCTAGGCTTAGGCTAGGGCACCCCTCGGCTTAGGCTAGGGCACCCCTAGGCTTAGGCTAGGGCACCCCTAGGATTAGGATAGGGCACCCCTAGAATTAGCCTAAGGATAGGGATCCCCTAGCCTAAGGTTAGGGCACCCCTAGGCTTAGGCTAGGGCACCCTTAGGCTTAGGCTAGGGCACCCCTAGGCTTACGATAGGGCACCCCTAGGCTTACGCTAGGGCACCGCTAGGCTTAGGTTAAGGCTAGGGATCCCCTACCCTATGGCTTGGGCACCCCTAGGCTTAGGCTAGGGCACCCTAGGCTTAGGCTAGGGCACAATTAGGCTTAGGCTTAGGCTAGGGCTCCCCTAGCCTAAGGCTAGGGCACCCTTAGGCTTAGGCTTTGGCACCCTTAGGCTTAGGCTATGGCACCCCTAGGCTTAGGCTAGGGCACCCCTAGGCTTAGGCTAGGGCACCCCTAGGCTTAGGCTAGGACACCCCTAGAATTAGCCTAAGGCTAGGGATCCCCTAAGCTAAGATAAGGGCACCACTAGGCTTAGGCTAGGACACCCCTAGAATTAGGCTAAGTCTAGGGCTCCCCTATCCTAAGGCTAGGGCACCCCTCGGCTTAGGCTAGGGCACCCCTAGGCTGAGGCTAGGGCACGCCTAGGCTTAGGATAGGGCACCCCTAGGCTTAGGCTAGGGCACCCCTAGGATTAGGATAGGGCACACCTAGGCTTAGGCTAAGGCTAGGGCTTCCCTAGCCTAAGGATAGGGCACCCCTTGGCTTAGGCTAGAGCACCCCTAGGCTTAGGATATGGCACCCCTAGGCTTAGGGAAGGGCACCCCTAGGCTTAGAATAGGGCACCCCTAGGCTTAGGCTAAGGCTAGGGCTCCCCTAGCCTATGGCTAGGGCACGCCTAGGCTTAGGCTAGATAACCCTAGGCTTATGCTAGGGCACCCCTAGGTATAGGCTAGGGCACCCCCAGCTTTGGCTAAGGCTTGGGTTCCCATAGCCTAAGGCTAGGGCACCCCTTGGCTCACGATAAGGCACCCCTAGGCTTAGGCTAGGGCATCCCTAGGCTTAGGTTAAGTCTAGGGCTCCCCTAGCCTAAGGCTAGGGCACCCCTAGGTTTACGATAGGGCACCCCTAGTCTTAGGTTAAGGCTAGGGCTCCCCTAGCCTAAGGCTAGGGCACCCCTAGGCTTAGGCTAGGGCACCCTAGGCTTAGGCTAGGGCACCACTAGGCTTAGGCTTAGGCTAGGGCACCCCTAGGCTTAGGCTAGGGCACCCCTAGGATTAGGATAGGGCACCCCTAGAATTAGCCTAAGGCTAGGGCTCCCCTAGCCTAAGGTTAGGGCACCCCTAAGCTTAGGCTAGGGCACCCTTAGGCTTAGGATAGGGCACCCCTAGTCTTACGATAGGGCACCACTAGGCTTACGCTAGGGCACCGCTAGGCTTAGGTTAAGGCTAGGGCTCCCCTACCCTATGGCTTGGGCACCCCTAGGCTTAGGCAAGGGCACCCTAGGCTTAGGCTAGGGCACAACTAGGCTTAGGCTTAGGCTAGGGCCCCCCTAGCCTAAGGCTAGGGCACCCTTAGGCTTAGGCTTTGGCACTCTTAGTCTTAGGCTATGGCACCCCTAGGCTTAGGCTGGGGTACCCCTAGGCTTAGGCTAAGGCTAGGGCTCCCCTAGCCTAAGGCTAGGGCACCCCTAGGGTTAGGCTAGGGCACCCCTAGGCTTAGGCTAGGGCACACCTAGGCTTATGCTAGGGTACACCTAGGCTTAGGCTAGGGCACCCCTAAGATTAGGCTAGGGCACCCCTAGAATTAGCCTAAGGCTAGGGATCCCCTAGCCTAAGGTTAGGGCATCACTAGGCTTAGGCCTGGGCACCCCTAGGCTTAGGGTAGGGCACCCCTAGACTTAGGCTAGGGCACCCCTAGACTTAGGATAGGGCACCCCTAGGCTTAAGCTAGGGCTCCCGTCGGCTTAGGCTAAGGCTAGGATTCCCCTAGCCTAAGGCTAGGGCACCCCTAGGCTTAGGCTCGGGTACCCCAAGACTTAGGCTAGGGCACCACTAGGCTTAGGCTTAGGCTAGGGCTCCCCTAGCATAAGGCTAGGGCACCTTTAGGCTTGGGCTTGGGCACCCCTAGGCTTAGGCTATGGCACCCCTAGGCTTAGGCTAGGGCACCCCTAGGCTTAGGCTACGGCACACCTAGGCTTAGGCTAGGGTACACCTAGCCTTAGGCTAGGGCACCCCTAAGATTAGGCTAGGGCACCCCTAGAATTAGACTAAGGCTAGGGATCCCCTAGCCTAAGGTTAGGGCATTACTAGGCTTAGGCTAGGGCACCCCTAGGCTTAGGCTAAGTTTAGGGCTCCCCTAGCCTAAGTCTAGGGCAACCCTAGGCTTAGGCTATGGCACCCCTAGGCTTAGGCTATGCCACCCCTAGGCTTAGGCTAGGGCACACCTAGGCTTAGGGTAGGGCACCCCTAGGCTTAGGCTAGGGCACCCCTAGACTTAGGATAGGGCACCCCTAGGCTTAGGCTAGGGCTCCCGTCGGCTTAGGCTAAGGCTAGGAATCCCCTAGCCTAAGGCTAGGGCACCCCTAAGCTTAGGCTCGGGCACCGCTAGGCTTAGGCTAGGGCACCCGTCGGCTTAGGCTAAGGCTAGGACTCCCCTAGCCTAAGGCTAGGGCACCCCTAGGCTTAGGGTCGGGCACCTCTAGGCTTAGGCTAGGGCACGCCTAGGCTTAGGCTAGGTAACCCTAGGTTTAGGCTAGGGCACCGCTAGGCTTAGGATACGGCACCCCTAAGCTTAGGATAGGGTACCCCTAGGCTTAGGCTAGGGCACCCCTAGGCTTAGGCTAAGGCTAGGGCTCTCTTAGCGTAAGGATTTGGCACCCCTAGGCTTAGGCTAGGGCACCCCAAGGCTTAGGCTATGGCACCGCTAGGCTTAGCCTAGGGCACCCCTAGGCTTAGGCTAAGGCTAGGGATCCCCTAGGCTAAGGCAAGGGCATCCCTAGGCTTAGGATAGGGCACCCCTAGGCTTAGGCTAGGGCACCCCTAGGCTTAGGCTAAGGCTATGGTTTGCCTAGCCTAAGGCTAGGGCACCACTAGGCTTAGGCTAGGGCACCCCTAGGCTTAGGCTAGGGCACCCCTAGGCTTAGGCTAGGGCACCCCTAGGCTTAGGCTAGGGCACCCCTAGGTTTAGGTTAAGGCTAGGGCTCCCCTAGCTAAAGGCTAGGTCACCCCTAGGCTTAGGCTAGCGCACCCCTAGGCTTAGGCTAGGGCACCCCTAGCCTAAGGCTAGGACACCCTTAGGCTTAGGCTTGGGCACCCCTAGGCTTAGTCTATGGCACCCCTGAGGTTAGGCTAAGGCTAGGGCTGCCCTAGCCTAAGGCAAGGGCACCCCTAGGCTTAGGCTAAGGCTAGGGCTCCCCTAGCCTAAGGCTAGGTCACCCCTAGTGTTAGGCGAGGGCATCCCTAGGCTTAGGCTAGGGCACACCTAGGCTTAGGCTAGGGTACACCTAGGCTTAGGCTAGGGCACCCCTAGGCTTAGGCTAAGGCTAGGGCTACCCTAGCCTAATGCTTGGGCACCCCTAGGCTTAGGTTAGGGCACCCCATGGCTTAGTCTAGGGAACCCCTAGGCTTAGGCTAAGGCTAGGGCTCCCCTAGCCTAAAGCTAGGGCACCCCTAGGCTTAGGCTTGGACACACCTAGGCTTAGGCTAGGACACACCTAGGCTTAGGCTAAGGCTAGGGCTCCCCTAGCCTAAGGCTAGGGCACCCATAGGCTTAGGCTCGGGCACCCCAAGGCTTAGGCTAAGGCTAGTGCTCCCCTAATCTTAGGCTGGGCACCCCTAGGATTAGGCTAGGGCACCCCTAGAAATAGCCTAAGACTAGGGATCCCCTAGGCTAAGGTTAGGGCACCACTAGGCTTAGGCTATGGCACCCCTAGGCTTAGGCTAGGGCACCCCTAGGCTTAGGATAGGGCACCCCTAGGCTTAGGCTAGGGCACGCCTAGGCGTAGGTTAAAGTTAGGGCTCCCCTAGCCTAAGGCTAGGACACTCCTAGGCTTAGGCTAGGGAACCCCTAGGCTTAGGCTAGGGTACCCCTAGTATTAGGCTAAGGCTAGGGCTCCCCTAGCCTAAGGTTAGGGCACCCCTATCCTAAGGCTAGGACACCCTTAGGCTTAGGCTAGGGCACCCCTCGGCTTAGGCTAAGGCTAGGGCTCCCATAGCCCAAAGTTAGGGCACCCCTAGGCTTAGGCTAGGGCACCCCTACGCTTAGGCTAGGGCACCCCTACGCTTAGGCTAGGGCACACCTAGGCTTAGGCTAGGGCACCCCTAGCTTAGGCTAAGTCTAGGGCTCCCCTAGCCTAAGTCTAGGGCACCCCTAGGCTGAGACTAAGGCTACGGCTCGACAAGCCTAAGGCTAGGGCACCCCTAGGCTTAGGCTAGCGCACCCCTAGGCTTAGGCTAAGGCTAGAGCTCATCTAGCCTAAGGCTAGGGCACCTCTAGGCTTAGGCTAGGGCACCCCTAGGCTTAGGCTAGGGCACCCGTCGGCTTAGGCTAAGGCTAGGACTCCCTTAGCCTAAGGCTAGGGCACCCCTAGCCAAAGGCTAGGGCACACCTAGGCTTAGGCTAGGGCACCCCTAGGCTTAGGCTAGGGCACCCCTAGCTTAGGCTAAGTCTAGGGCTCCCCTAGCCAAAGGCTAGGGCCCCCCTAGGCTTAGGCTAGGGCTCCCCTAGCTTAAGCTAAGGCTAGGGCACGCCTAGCTTAAGTCTAAGGCACCCCTAGGCTTAGCCTAGGGCACCCCTAGGCTTAGGCTAAGGCTAGGGCTTCCGTAGCCTAAGGATAGGGCACCCCTAATCTTAGGCTAGGGCACCCCTAGGCTTAGGCTAGGGCACCCCTAGGCTTAGGCTAGGGCACCACTAGGATTAGGATAGGGCACCCCTAGAATTAGCCTAAGGCTAGGGCTCCCCTAGCCTAAGGTTAGGGCACACCTAGGCTTAGGCTAGGGCACCCTTAGGCTTAGGCTAGGGCACCCCTAGGCTTACGATAGGGCACCCCTAGGCTTACGCTAGGGCACCGCTAGGCTTAGGTTAAGGCTAGGGCTCCCCTACCCTATGGCTTGGGCACACCTAGGCTTAGGCTAGGGCACCCTAGGCTTAGGCTAGGGCACAACTAGGCTTAGGCTTAGGCTAGGGCTCCCCTAGCCTAAGGCTAGGGCACCCTTAGGCTTAGGCTTTGGCATCCTTAGGCTTAGGCTATGGCACCCCTAGGCTTAGGCTAGGGCACCCCTAGGCTTAGGCTAGGGCACCCCTAGGCTTAGGCTAGGACACCCCTAGAATTAGCCTAAGGCTAGGGATCCCCTAGGCTAAGGTTAGGGCACCACTAGGCTTAGGCTATGGCACCCCTAGGCTTAGGCTAGGGTACCACTAGGCTTAGGATAGGGCACCCCTAGGCTTAGGCTAGGGCACGCCTAGGCGTAGGTTAAAGTTAGGGCTCCCCTAGCCTAAGGCTAGGACACCCCTAGGCTTAGTCTAGGGAACCCCTAGGCTTAGGCTAAGGCTAGGGCTCCCCTAGCCTAAAGCTAGGGCACCCCTAGCCTTAGGCTTGGACACACCTAGGCTTAGGCTAGGACACACCTAGGCTTAGGCTAAGGCTAGGGCTCCCCTAGCCTAAGGCTAGGGCACCCATAGGCTTAGGCTAGGGCACCCCAAGGCTTAGGCTAAGGCTAGTGCTCCCCTAATCTTAGGCTGGGCACCCCTAGGATTAGGCTAGGGCACCCCTAGAATTAGCCTAAGGCTAGGGATCCCCTAGGCTAAGGTTAGGGCACCACTAGGCTTAGGCTATGGCACCCCTAGGCTTAGGCTAGGGCACCCCTAGGCTTAGGATAGGGCACCCCTAGGCTTAGGCTAGGGCACGCCTAGGCGTAGGTTAAAGTTAGGGCTCCCCTAGCCTAAGGCTAGGACACCCCTAGGCTTGGGCTAGGGAACCCCTAGGCTTAGGCTAGGGTACCCCTAGTCTTAGGCTAAAGCTACGGCTCCCCTAGCCTAAGGCTAGGGCACCCTTATCCTAAGGCTAGGACACCCCTAGGCTTAGGCTAGGGCACCCCTCGGCTTAGGCTAGGGCACCCCTAGGCTTAGGCTAGGGCACCCCTAGGATTAGGATAGGGCACCCCTAGAATTAGCCTAAGGATAGGGATCCCCTAGCCTAAGGTTAGGGCACCCCTAGGCTTAGGCTAGGGCACCCTTAGGCTTAGGCTAGGGCACCCCTAGGCTTACGATAGGGCACCCCTAGGCTTACGCTAGGGCACCGCTAGGCTTAGGTTAAGGCTAGGGATCCCCTACCCTATGGCTTGGGCACCCCTAGGCTTAGGCTAGGGCACCCTAGGCTTAGGCTAGGGCACAATTAGGCTTAGGCTTAGGCTAGGGCTCCCCTAGCCTAAGGCTAGGGCACCCTTAGGCTTAGGCTTTGGCACCCTTAGGCTTAGGCTATGGCACCCCTAGGCTTAGGCTAGGGCACCCCTAGGCTTAGGCTAGGGCACCCCTAGGCTTAGGCTAGGACACCCCTAGAATTAGCCTAAGGCTAGGGATCCCCTAAGCTAAGATAAGGGCACCACTAGGCTTAGGCTAGGACACCCCTAGAATTAGGCTAAGTCTAGGGCTCCCCTATCCTAAGGCTAGGGCACCCCTCGGCTTAGGCTAGGGCACCCCTAGGCTGAGGCTAGGGCACGCCTAGGCTTAGGATAGGGCACCCCTAGGCTTAGGCTAGGGCACCCCTAGGATTAGGATAGGGCACACCTAGGCTTAGGCTAAGGCTAGGGCTTCCCTAGCCTAAGGATAGGGCACCCCTTGGCTTAGGCTAGAGCACCCCTAGGCTTAGGATATGGCACCCCTAGGCTTAGGGAAGGGCACCCCTAGGCTTAGAATAGGGCACCCCTAGGCTTAGGCTAAGGCTAGGGCTCCCCTAGCCTATGGCTAGGGCACGCCTAGGCTTAGGCTAGATAACCCTAGGCTTATGCTAGGGCACCCCTAGGTATAGGCTAGGGCACCCCCAGCTTTGGCTAAGGCTTGGGTTCCCATAGCCTAAGGCTAGGGCACCCCTTGGCTCACGATAAGGCACCCCTAGGCTTAGGCTAGGGCATCCCTAGGCTTAGGTTAAGTCTAGGGCTCCCCTAGCCTAAGGCTAGGGCACCCCTAGGTTTACGATAGGGCACCCCTAGTCTTAGGTTAAGGCTAGGGCTCCCCTAGCCTAAGGCTAGGGCACCCCTAGGCTTAGGCTAGGGCACCCTAGGCTTAGGCTAGGGCACCACTAGGCTTAGGCTTAGGCTAGGGCACCCCTAGGCTTAGGCTAGGGCACCCCTAGGATTAGGATAGGGCACCCCTAGAATTAGCCTAAGGCTAGGGCTCCCCTAGCCTAAGGTTAGGGCACCCCTAAGCTTAGGCTAGGGCACCCTTAGGCTTAGGCTAGGGCACCCCTAGTCTTACGATAGGGCACCACTAGGCTTACGCTAGGGCACCGCTAGGCTTAGGTTAAGGCTAGGGCTCCCCTACCCTATGGCTTGGGCACCCCTAGGCTTAGGCAAGGGCACCCTAGGCTTAGGCTAGGGCACAACTAGGCTTAGGCTTAGGCTAGGGCTCCCCTAGCCTAAGGCTAGGGCACCCTGAGGCTTAGGCTTTGGCACCCTTAGGCTTAGGCTATGGCACCCCTAGGCTTAGGCTAGGGCACCCCTAGGCTTAGGCTAGGGCACCCCTAGGCTTAGGCTAGGACACCCCTAGAATTAGCCTAAGGCTAGGGCTCCCCTAGGCTAAGACAAGGGCACACCTAGGCTTAGGGTAGGGCACCCCTAGACTTAGTCTAGGGCACCCCTAAGCTTAAGCTAAGGCACCCCTAGGCTTAGGATAGGGCACCCCTATGCTTAGGCTAGGGCACCCTAGCCTTAGACTAAGGCTATGGTTTCCCTAGCCTAAGGCTAGGGAACCCCTAGGCTTAGGCTAGGGCACCCCTAGGCTTAGGCTAGGGCACCCCAAGCTTTAGACTAGGGCACCCCTAAGCTTAGGATAGGGTACCCTAGGCTTAGGCTAGCGCACCCCTAAGCTTTGACTAAGGGTAGGGCTCCCCTAGCGTAAGGCTAGGGCACCCCTAGGCTTAGGCTAGCGCACCCTTAGGCTTAGGCTAGGGTACCCCTAGGCTTAGGCTTAGGCTAGGGCTCCCCTAACCTAAGGCTAGGACACCCTTAGGCTCAGGCTTGGGCACCCCTAGGCTTAGGCTATGGCAGCCCTAGGCTTAGGCTAGAGCACCCCTAAGGTTAGGCTAAGGCTAGGGTTGCCCTAGCATAAGGCAAGGGCACCCCTAGGCTTAGGCTAAGGCTACGGCTCCCCTAGCCTATGGCTAGGGCACCCCTAGGGTTAGGCTAGGGCACCCCAAGGCTTAGGCTAGGGCACACCTAGCCTTAGGCTAGGGTACACCTAGGCTTAGGCTAGTGCACCCCTAAGATTAGGCTAGGGCACCCCTAGAATTAGCCTAAGGCTAGGGATCCCCTAGCCTAAGGTTAAGGCACCACTAGGCTTAGGCTAGGGCTCCCCTAGGCTTAGGCTAAGGCTAGGGCTACCCTAGCCTAATGCTTGGGCACCCCTAGGCTTAGGCTAGGGCACCCATAGGCTTAGCCTAAGGGTAGGGCTCCCCTAGCCTAAGGCTAGCGCACCCCTAGGCTTAGGCTAGGGCACCCCTAGGCTTAGGCTAAGGCTAGGGCTCCCATAGCCCCAGGCTAGGGCACCCCTAGGCTTAGGCTAGGGCACCCCTAGCATTAGGTTATCGCACCCCTAGCTTAGGCTAGGGCACCCCTAGGCTTAGGCTAAGGCTAGGGCTCCCATAGCCTAAGGCTAGGGCACTCCTAGGATAAGGCTAGGGCACCCCTAGGCTTAGGCTAAGGCACCGCTAGGCTTAGGCTAGGGCACCCCTAGGCTTAGGCTAAGGCTAGGGCTCCCTTAGCCTAAGGCTAGGGCACCCCTAGCCTAAGGCTAGGGCACCCCTAGGCTTAGGCTAGGGCACCCCTAGCTTAGGCGAAGTCTAGGGTTCCCCTAGCCAAAGGCTAGGGCCCCCCTAGGCTTAGGCTAGGGCACCCCTAGCTTAGGCTAAGGCTAGGACACGACTAGCTTAAGTCTAGGGCACCCCTAGGCTTAGCCTAGGGCACCCCTAGGCTTAGTCTAAGGCTAGGGCTTCTGTAGCCTAAGGATAGGGCACCCCTAATCTTAGGCTAGAGCACCCCTAGTCTTAGGCTAGGGCACCCCTAGGCTTAGGCTAGGGCACCCTTAGGCTTAGGCTAGGGCACCCCTAAGCTTACGATAGGGCACCCCTAAGCTTACGCTAGGGCACCGCTAGGCTTAAGTTAAGGCTAGGGCTCCCCTACCCTATGGCTTGGGCACCCCTAGGCTTAGGCTAGGGCACCCTAGGCTTAGGCTAGGGCACAACTAGGCTTAGGCTTAGGCTAGGGCTCCCCTAGCCTAAGGCTAGGGTACCCTTAGACTTAGGCTTTGGCACCCTTAGGCTTAGGCTATGGCACCCCTAGGCTTAGGCTAGGGCACCCCTAGGCTTAGGCTAAGGCTAGGACTCCCCTAGCCTAAGGCTAGGGCACCCCTAGGCTTAGACTAGGGCACCCCTAGGTTTAGGCTAAGGCACCCCTAGGCTTAGGCTAGGGCACCCCTAGGCTTAGGCTAGGGCACCCCTAGGCTTAGGCTAGGACACCCCTAGAATTAGCCTAAGGCTAGGGATCCCTTGGCTAAGGTTAGGGCACCACTAGGCTTAGGCTAGGGCACCCCTAGGCTTAGGCTAAGTCTAGGGCTCCCCTATCCTAAGGCTAGGGCACCCCTCGGCTTAGGCTAGGGCACCCCTAGGCTTAGGCTAGGGCACTCCTAGGCTTAGGATAGGGCACGCCTAGGCTTAGGCTAGGGCACCCCTAGGATTAGGATAGGGCACACCTAGGCTTAGGCTAAGGCTAGGGATTCCCTAGCCTAAGGATAGGGCACCCCTTGGCTTAGGCTAGAGCAGCCCTAGGCTTAGGATATGGCACCCCTAGGCTTAGAATAGGGCACCCCTAGGCTTAGGCTAAGGCTAGGGCTCCCCTATCCTATGGCTAGGGCACGCCTAGGCTTAGGCTAGATAACTCTAGGCTTATGCTAGGGCACCCCTAGGTATAGGCTAGGGCACCCCCAGGCTTAGGCTAAGGCTAGGGTTCCCATAGCCTAAGGCTAGGGCACCCCTTGGCTCACGATAGGGCACCCCTAGGCTTAGGCTAGGGCATCCCTAGGCTTAGGTTAAGTCTAGGGCTCCCCTAGCCTAAGGCTAGGGCACCCCTAGGCTTACGATAGGGCACCCCTAGTCTTAGGTTAAGGCTAGGGCTCCCCTAGCCTAAGGCTAGGGCACCCCTAGGCTTAGGCTAGGGCACCCTAGGCTTAGGCTAGGGCACCACTAGGCTTAGGCTTAGGCTAGGGCTCCCCTAGACTAAGGCTAGGGCACCCTTAGGCTTAGGCTTTGGCACTCTTAATCTTAGGCTATGGCACCCCTAGGCTTAGGCTGGGGTACCCCTAGACTTAGGATAGGGCACCCCTAGGCTTAGGCTAGGGCTCCCGTCGGCTTAGGCTAAGGCTAGGATTCCCCTAGCCTAAGGCTAGGGCACCCCTAGGGTTAGGCTAGGGCACCCCTAGGCTTAGGCTAGGGCACACCTAGGCTTATGCTAGGGTACACCTAGGCTTAGGCTAGGGCACCCCTAAGATTAGGCTAGGGCACCCCTAGAATTAGCCTAAGGCTAGGGATCCCCTAGCCTAAGGTTAGGGCATCACTAGGCTTAGGCTACGGCACCCCTAGGCTTAGGGTAGGGCACCCTAGACTTAGGCTAGGCCACCCCTAGACTTAGGATAGGGCACCCCTAGGCTTAGGCTAGGGCTCCCGTCGGCTTAGGCTAAGGCTAGGATTCCCCTAGCCTAAGGCTAGGGCACCCCTATGCTTAGGCTCGGGTACCCCAAGGCTTAGGCTAGGGCACCACTAGGCTTAGGCTTAGGCTAGGGCTCCCCTAGCCTAAGGCTAGGGCACCCTTAGGCTTAGGCTTGGGCACCCCTAGGCTTAGGCTATGGCACCCCTAGGCTTAGGCTAGGGCACCCCTAGGCTTAGGCTACGGCACACCTAGGCTTAGGCTAGGGTACACCTAGCCTTAGGCTAGGGCACCCCTAAGATTAGGCTAGGGCACCCCTAGAATTAGACTAAGGCTAGGGATCCCCTAGCCTAAGGTTAGGGCATCACTAGGCTTAGGCTAGGGCACCCCTAGGCTTAGGCTAAGTTTAAGGCTCCCCTAGCCTAAGTCTAGGGCACCCCTAGGCTTAGGCTATGGCACCCCTAGGCTTAGGCTATGGCACCCCTAGGCTTAGGCTAGGGCACACCTAGGCTTAGGGTAGGGCACCCCTAGGCTTAGGCTAGGGCACCCCTAGACTTAGGATAGGGCACCCCTAGGCTTAGGCTAGGGCACGCCTAGGCGTAGGTTAAAGTTAGGGCTCCCCTAGCCTAAGGCTAGGACACCCCTAGGCTTAGTCTAGGGAACCCCTAGGCTTAGGCTAAGGCTAGGGCTCCCCTAGCCTAAAGCTAGGGCACCCCTAGCCTTAGGCTTGGACACACCTAGGGTTAGGCTAGGACACACCTAGGCTTAGGCTAAGGCTAGGGCTCCCCTAGCCTAAGGCTAGGGCACCCATAGGCTTAGGCTAGGGCACCCCAAGGCTTAGGCTAAGGCTAGTGCTCCCCTAATCTTAGGCTGGGCACCCCTAGGATTAGGCTAGGGCACCCCTAGAATTAGCCTAAGGCTAGGGATCCCCTAGGCTAAGGTTAGGGCACCACTAGGCTTAGGCTCTGGCACCCCTAGGCTTAGGCTAGGGCACCCCTAGGCTTAGGATAGGGCACCCCTAGGCTTAGGCTAGGGCACGCCTAGGCGTAGGTTAAAGTTAGGGCTCCCCTAGCCTAAGGCTAGGACACCCCTAGGCTTAGGCTATGGAACCCCTAGGCTTAGGCTAGGGTACCCCTAGTCTTAGGCTAAGGCTAGGACTCCCCTAGCCTAAGGCTAGGGCACCCCTATCCTAAGGCTAGGACACCCCTAGGCTTAGGCTAGGGCACCCCTCGGCTTAGGCTAGGGCACCCCTAGGCTTAGGCTAGGGCACCCCTAGGATTAGGATAGGGCACCCCTAGAATTAGCCTAAGGATAGGGATCCCCTAGCCTAAGGTTAGGGCACCCCTAGGCTTAGGCTAGGGCACCCTTAGGCTTAGGCTAGGGCACCCCTAGGCTTACGATAGGGCACCCCTAGGCTTACGCTAGGGCACCGCTAGGCTTAGGTTAAGGCTAGGGATCCCCTACCCTATGGCTTGGGCACCCCTAGGCTTAGGCTAGGGCACCCTAGGCTTAGGCTAGGGCACAATTAGGCTTAGGCTTAGGCTAGGGCTCCCCTAGCCTAAGGCTAGGGCACCCTTAGGCTTAGGCTTTGGCACCCTTAGGCTTAGGCTATGGCACCCCTAGGCTTAGGCTAGGGCACCCCTAGGCTTAGGCTAGGGCACCCCTAGGCTTAGGCTAGGACACCCCTAGAATTAGCCTAAGGCTAGGGATCCCCTAAGCTAAGATAAGGGCACCACTAGGCTTAGGCTAGGACACCCCTAGAATTAGGCTAAGTCTAGGGCTCCCCTATCCTAAGGCTAGGGCACCCCTCGGCTTAGGCTAGGGCACCCCTAGGCTGAGGCTAGGGCACGCCTAGGCTTAGGATAGGGCACCCCTAGGCTTAGGCTAGGGCACCCCTAGGATTAGGATAGGGCACACCTAGGCTTAGGCTAAGGCTAGGGCTTCCCTAGCCTAAGGATAGGGCACCCCTTGGCTTAGGCTAGAGCACCCCTAGGCTTAGGATATGGCACCCGTAGGCTTAGGGAAGGGCACCCCTAGGCTTAGAATAGGGCACCCCTAGGCTTAGGCTAAGGCTAGGGCTCCCCTAGCCTATGGCTAGGGCACGCCTAGGCTTAGGCTAGATAACCCTAGGCTTATGCTAGGGCACCCCTAGGTATAGGCTAGGGCACCCCCAGCTTTGGCTAAGGCTAGGGTTCCCATAGCCTAAGGCTAGGGCACCCCTTGGCTCACGATAAGGCACCCCTAGGCTTAGGCTAGGGCATCCCTAGGCTTAGGTTAAGTCTAGGGCTCCCCTAGCCTAAGGCTAGGGCACCCCTAGGTTTACGATAGGGCACCCCTAGTCTTAGGTTAAGGCTAGGGCTCCCCTAGCCTAAGGCTAGGGCACCCCTAGGCTTAGGCTAGGGCACCCTAGGCTTAGGCTAGGGCACCACTAGGCTTAGGCTTAGGCTAGGGCACCCCTAGGCTTAGGCTAGGGCACCCCTAGGATTAGGATGGGGCACCCCTAGAATTAGCCTAAGGCTAGGGCTCCCCTAGCCTAAGGTTAGGGCACCCCTAGGCTTAGGCTAGGGCACCCTTAGGCTTAGGCTAGGGCACCCCTAGGCTTACGATAGGGCACCACTAGGCTTACGCTAGGGCACCGCTAGGCTTAGGTTAAGGCTAGGGCTCCCCTACCCTATGGCTTGGGCACCCCTAGGCTTAGGCTAGGGCACCCTAGGCTTAGGCTAGGGCACAACCAGGCTTAGGCTTAGGCTAGGGCTCCCCTAGCCTAAGGCTAGGGCACCCTGAGGCTTAGGCTTTGGCACCCTTAGGCTTAGGCTATGGCACCCCTAGGCTTAGGCTAGGGCACCCCTAGGCTTAGGCTAGGGCACCCCTAGGCTTAGGCTAGGACACCCCTAGAATTAGCCTAAGGCTAGGGCTCCCCTAGGCTAAGACAAGGGCACACCTAGGCTTAGGGTAGGGCACCCCTAGGCTTAGTCTAGGGCACCCCTAAGCTTAAGCTAAGGCACCCCTAGGCTTAGGATAGGGCACCCCTATGCTTAGGCTAGGGCACCCCTAGCCTTAGACTAAGGCTATGGTTTCCCTAGCCTAAGGCTAGGGAACCCCTAGGCTTAGGCTAGGGCACCCCTAGGCTTAGGCTAGGGCACCCCAAGCTTTAGACTAGGGCACCCCTAAGCTTAGGATAGGGTACCCTAGGCTTAGGCTAGCGCACCCCTAAGCTTTGACTAAGGGTAGGGCTCCCCTAGCGTAAGGCTAGGGCACCCCTAGGCTTAGGCTAGCGCACCCCTAGGCTTAGGCTAGGGTACCCCTAGGCTTAGGCTTAGGCTAGGGCTCCCCTAACCTAAGGCTAGGACACCCTTAGGCTCAGGCTTGGGCACCCCTAGGCTTAGGCTATGGCAGCCCTAGGCTTAGGCTAGAGCACCCCTAAGGTTAGGCTAAGGCTAGGGTTGCCCTAGCATAAGGCAAGGGCACCCCTAGGCTTAGGCTAGGGCACACCTAGCCTTAGGCTAGGGTACACCTAGGCTTAGGCTAGTGCACCCCTAAGATTAGGCTAGGGCACCCCTAGAATTAGCCTAAGGCTAGGGATCCCCTAGCCTAAGGTTAAGGCACCACTAGGCTTAGGCTAGGGCTCCCCTAGGCTTAGGCTAAGGCTAGGGTTACCCTAGCCTAATGCTTGGGCACCCCTAGGCTTAGGCTAGGGCACCCATAGGCTTAGCCTAAGGGTAGGGCTCCCCTAGCCTAAGGCTAGCGCACCCCTAGGCTTAGGCTAGGGCACCCCTAGGCTTAGGCTAAGGCTAGGGCTCCCATAGCCCCAGGCTAGGGCACCCCTAGGCTTAGGCTAGGGCACCCCTAGCATTAGGTTATCGCACCCCTAGGCTTAGGCTAGGGCACCCCTAGGCTTAGGCTAAGGCTAGGGCTCCCATAGCCTAAGGCTAGGGCACTCCTAGGATTAGGCTAGGGCACCCCTAGGCTTAGGCTAAGGCACCCCTAGGCTTAGGCTAGGGCACCCCTAGGCTTAGGCTAAGGCTAGGGCTCCCTTAGCCTAATGCTAGGGCACCCCTAGCCTAAGGCTAGGGCACCCCTAGGCTTAGGCTAGGGCACCCCTAGCTTAGGCGAAGTCTAGGGTTCCCCTAGCCAAAGGCTAGGGCCCCCCTAGGCTTAGGCTAGGTCACCCCTAGCTTAGGCTAAGGCTAGGGCACGACTAGCTTAAGTCTAGGGCACCCCTAGGCTTAGCCTAGGGCACCCCTAGGCTTAGTCTAAGGCTAGGGCTTCCGTAGCCTAAGGATAGGGCACCCCTAATCTTAGGCTAGAGCACCCCTAGTCTTAGGCTAGGGCACCCCTAGGCTTAGGCTAGGGCACCCTTAGGCTTAGGCTAGGGCACCCCTAGGCTTACGATAGGGCACCCCTAGGCTTACGCTAGGGCACCGCTAGGCTTAAGTTAAGGCTAGGGCTCCCCTACCCTATGGCTTGGGCACCCCTAGGCTTAGGCTAGGGCACCCTAGGCTTAGGCTAGGGCACAACTAGGCTTAGGCTTAGGCTAGGGCTCCCCTAGCCTAAGGCTAGGGCACCCTTAGGCTTAGGCTTTGGCACCCTTAGGCTTAGGCTATGGCACCCCTAGGCTTAGGCTAGGGCACCCCTAGGCTTAGGCTAAGGCTAGGACTCCCCTAGCCTAAGGCTAGGGCACCCCTAGGCTTAGGCTAGGGCACCCCTAGGTTTAGGCTAGGGCACCCCTAGGCTTAGGCTAGGGCACCCCTAGGCTTAGGCTAGGGCACCCCTAGGCTTAGGCTAGGACACCCCTAGAATTAGCCTAAGGCTAGGGATCCCCTAGGCTAAGGTTAGGGCACCACTAGGCTTATGCTAGGGCACCCCTAGGCTTAGGCTATGTCTAGGGCTCCCCTATCCTAAGGCTAGGGCACCCCTCGGCTTAAGCTAGGGCACCCCTAGGCTTAGGCTAGGGCACTCCTAGGCTTAGGATAGGGCACGCCTAGGCTTAGGCTAGGGCACCCCTAGGATTAGGATAGGGCACACCTAGGCTTAGGCTAAGGCTAGGGATTCCCTAGCCTAAGGATAGGGCACCCCTTGGCTTAGGCTAGAGCACCCCTAGGCTTAGGATATGGCACCCCTAGGCTTAGAATAGGGCACCCCTAGGCTTAGGCTAAGGCTAGGGCTCCCCTATCCTATGGCTAGGGCACGCCTAGGCTTAGGCTAGATAACTCTAGGCTTATGCTAGGGCACCCCTAGGTATAGGCTAGGGCACCCCCAGGCTTAGGCTAAGGCTAGGGTTCCCATAGCCTAAGGCTAGGGCACCCCTTGGCTCACGATAGGGCACCCCTAGGCTTAGGCTAGGGCATCCCTAGGCTTAGGTTAAATCTAGGGCTCCCCTAGCCTAAGGCTAGGGCACCCCTAGGCTTACGATAGGGCACCCCTAGTCTTAGGTTAAGGCTAGGGCTCCCCTAGCCTAAGGCTAGGGCACCCCTAGGCTTAGGCTAGGGCACCCTAGGCTTAGGCTAGGGCACCACTAGGCTTAGGCTTAGGCTAGGGCTCCCCTAGACTAAGGCTAGGGCACCCTTAGGCTTAGGCTTTGGCACTCTTAATCTTAGGCTATGGCACCCCTAGGCTTAGGCTAGGGCTCCCGTCGGCTTAGGCTAAGGCTAGGATTCCCCTAGCCTAAGTCTAGGGCACCCCTAGGGTTAGGCTAGGGCACCCCAAGGCTTAGGCTAGGGCACACCTAGGCTTATGCTAGGGTACACCTAGGCTTAGGCTAGGGCACCCCTAAGATTAGGCTAGGGCACCCCTAGAATTAGCCTAAGGCTAGGGATCCCCTAGCCTAAGGTTAGGGCATCACTAGGCTTAGGCTACGGCACCCCTAGGCTTAGGGTAGGGCACCCTAGACTTAGGCTAGGCCACCCCTAGACTTAGGATAGGGCACCCCTAGGCTTAGGCTAGGGCTCCCGTCGGCTTAGGCTAAGGCTAGGATTCCCCTAGCCTAAGGCTAGGGCACCCCTATGCTTAGGCTCGGGTACCCCAAGGCTTAGGCTAGGGCACCACTAGGCTTAGGCTACGACACACCTAGGCTTAGGCTAGGGTACACCTAGCCTTAGGCTAGGGCACCCCTAAGATTAGGCTAGGGCACCCCTAGAATTAGACTAAGGCTAGGGATCCCCTAGCCTAAGGTTAGGGCATCACTAGGCTTAGGCTAGGGCACCCCTAGGCTTAGGCTATGGCACCCCTAGGCTTAGGCTATGGCACCCCTAGGCTTAGGCTAGGGCACACCTAGGCTTAGGGTAGGGCACCCCTAGGCTTAGGCTAGGGCACCCCTAGACTTAGGATAGGGCACCCTTAGGCTTAGGCTAGGGCTCCCGTCGGCTTAGGCTAAGGCTAGGATTCCCCTAGCCTAAGGCTAGGGCACCCCTAAGCTTAGGGTCGGGCACCTCTAGGCTTAGGCTAGGGCACGCATAGGCTTAGGCTAGGTAACCCTAGGTTTAGGCTAGGGCACCGCTAGGCTTAGGATAGGGCACCCCTAAGCTTAGGTTAGGGTACCCCTAGGCTTAGGCTAGGGCACTCCTAGGCTTAGGCTAAGACTAGGGCTCTCTTAGCGTAAGGATTTGGCACCCCTAGGCTTAGGCTAGGACCCCCCAAGGCTTAGGCTATGGCACCGCTAGGCTTAGCCTAGGGCACCCCTAAGCTTAGGCTAAGGCTAGGGATCCCCTAGGCTAAGGCAAGGGCATCCCTAGGCTTAGGATAGGGCACCCCTAGGCTTAGGCTAGGGTACACCTAGGCTTAGGCTAGGGCACCCCTAGGCTTAGGCTAAGGCTAGGGCTACCCTAGCCTAATGCTAGGGCACCCCTAGGCTTAGGCTTGGACACACCTAGGCTTAGGCTAGGACACAACTAGGCTTAGGCTAAGGCTAGGGCTCCCCTAGCCTAAGGCTAGGGCACCCATAGGCTTAGGCTAGGGCACCCCAAGGCTTAGGCTAATGCTAGTGCTCCCCTAATTTTAGGCTGGGCACCCCTAGGATTAGGCTAGGGCACCCCTAGAATTAGCCTAAGGCTAGGGATCCCCTAGTCTAAGGTTAGGGCACCACTAGGCTTAGGCTATGGCACCCCTAGGCTTAGGCTAGGGCACCCCTAGGCTTAGGATAGGGCACCCCTAGGCTTAGGCTAGGGCACGCCTAGGCGTAGGTTAAAGTTAGGGCTCCCCTAGCCTAAGGCTAGGACACCCCTAGGCTTAGGCTAGGGAACCCCTAGGCTTAGGCTAGGGTACCCCTAGTATTAGGCTAAGGCTAGGGCTCCCCTAGCCTAAGGCTAGGGCACCCCTATCCTAAGGCTAGGACACCCCTAGGCTTAGGCTAGGGCACCCCTCGGCTTAGGCTAAGGCTAGGGCTCCCATAGCCCAAGGTTAGGGCACCCCTAGGCTTAGGCTAGGGCACCCCTACGCTTAGGCTAGGGCACCCCTACGCTTAGGCTAGGGCACACCTAGGCTTAGGCTAGGGCACCCCTAGCTTAGGCTAAGTCTAGGGCTCCCCTAGCCTAAGTCTAGGGCACCCCTAGGCTTAGACTAAGGCTACGGCTCGACAAGCCTAAGGCTAGGGCACCCCTAGGCTTAGGCTAGCGCACCCCTAGGCTTAGGCTAAGGCTAGAGCTCATCTAGCCTAAGGCTAGGGCACCTCTAGGCTTAGGCTAGGGCACCCCTAGGCTTAGGCTAGGGCACCCGTCGGCTTAGGCTAAGGCTAGGACTCCCTTAGCCTAAGGCTAGGGCACCCCTAGCCAAAGGCTAGGGCACCCCTAGGCTTAGGCTAGGGCACCCCTAGTCATAGGCTAGGGCACCCCTAGCTTAGGCTAAGTCTAGGGCTCCCCTAGCCAAAGGCTAGGGCCCCCCTAGGCTTAGGCTAGGGCTCCCCTAGCTTAGGCTAAGGCTAGAGCACGCCTAGCTTAAGTCTAGGGCACCCCTAGGCTTAGCCTAGGGCACCCCTAGGCTTAGGCTAAGGCTAGGGCTTCCGTAGCCTAAGGATAGGGCACCCCTAACCTTAGGCTAGGGCACCCCTAGGCTTAGGATAGGGCACCCCTAAGATTAGGATAGGGCACCCCTAGAATTAGCCTAAGGCTAGGGCTCCCCTAGCCTAAGGTTAGGGCACACCTAGGCTTAGGCTAGGGCACCCTTAGGCTTAGGCTAGGGCACCCCTAGGCTTACGATAGGGCACCCCTAGGCTTACGCTAGGGCACCGCTAGGCTTAGGTTAAGGCTAGGGCTCCCCTACCCTATGGCTTGGGCACCCCTAGGCTTAGGCTAGGGCACCCTAGGCTTTGGCTAGGGCACAACTAGGCTTAGGCTTAGGCTAGGGCTCCCCTAGCATAAGGCTAGGGCACCCTTAGGCTTAGGCTTTGGCACCCTTAGTCTTAGGCTATGGCACCCCTAGGCTTAGGCTAGGGCACCCCTAGGCTTTGGCTAAGGCTAGGGCTCCCCTAGCCTAAGGCTAGGGCACCCCTAGGCTTAGGCTAGGGCACCCCTAGGTTTAGGCTAAGGCACCCCTAGGCTTAGGCTAGGGCACACCTAGGCTTAGGCTAGGGCACCCCTAGGCTTAGGCTAGGACACCCCTAGAATTAGCCTAAGGCTAGGGATCCCTTAGGCTAAGGTTAGGGCACCACTAGGCTTAGGCTAGGGCACCCCTAGGCTTAGGCTAAGTCTATTGCTCCCCTATCCTAAGGCTAGGGCACCCCTCGGCTTAGGCTAGGGCACCCCTAGGCTTAGGCTAGGGCACTCCTAGGCTTAGGATAGGGCACCCCTAGGCTTAGGCTAGGGCACCCCTATATTAGGCTAGGGCACCCCTAGAATTAGACTAAGGCTAGGGATCCCCTAGCCTAAGGTTAGGGCATCACTAGGCTTAGGCTAGGGCACCCCTAGGCTTAGGCTAAGTTTAGGGCTCCCCTAGCCTAAGTCTAGGGCACCCCTAGGCTTAGGTTATGGCACCCCTAGGCTTAGGCTATGGCACCCCTAGGCTTAGGCTAGGGCACACCTAGGCTTAGGGTAGGACACCCCTAGGCTTAGGCTAGGGCACCCCTAGACTTAGGATAGGGCACCCCTAGGCTTAGGCTAGGGCTCCCGTCGGCTTAGGCTAAGGCTAGGATTCCCCTAGCCTAAGGCTAGGGCACCCCTAAGTTTAGGCTCGGGCACCCCTAGGCTTAGGCTAGGGCACCCGTCGGCTTAGGCTAAGGCTAGGACTCCCCTAGCCTAAGGCTAGGGCACCCCTAGGCTTAGGGTCGGGCACCTCTAGGCTTAGGCTAGGGCACGCCTAGGCTTAGGCTAGGTAACCCTAGGTTTAGGCTAGGGCACCGCTAGGCTTAGGATAGGGCACCCCCAAGCTTAGGATAGGGTACCCCTAGGCTTAAGCTAGGGCACCCCTAGGCTTAGGCTACGGCTAGGGCTCTCTTAGCGTAAGGATTTGGCACCCCTAGGCTTAGGCTAGGGCACCCCAAGGCTTAGGCTATGGCACCGCTAGGCTTAGCCTAGGGCACCCCTAGGCTTAGGCTAAGGCTAGGGATCCCCTAGGCTAAGGCAAGGGCATCCCTAGGCTTAGGATAGGGCACCCCTAGGCTTAGGCTAGGGCACCCCTAGGCTTAGGCTAAGGCTATGGTTTGCCTAGCCTAAGGCTAGGGCACCCCTAGGCTTAGGCTAGGGCACCCCTAGGCTTAGGCTAGGGCACCCCTAGGCTTAGGCTAGGGCACCCCTAGGCTTAGGCTAGGGCACCCCTAGGCTTAGGTTAAGGCTAGGGCTCCCCTAGCTAAAGGCTAGGGCACCCCTAGCCTAAGGCTAGGACACCCTTAGGCTTAGGCTTGGGCACCCCTAGGCTTAGGCTATGGCACCCCTAGGCTTAGGCAAGGGCACCCCTGAGGTTAGGCTAAGGCTAGGGCTGCCCTAGCCTAAGGCAAGGGCACCCCTAGACTTAGGCTAAGGCTAGGGCTCCCCTAGCCTAAGGCTAGGTCACCCCTAGTGTTAGGCGAGGGCATCCCTAGGCTTAGGCTAGGGCACACCTAGGCTTAGGCTAGGGTATACCTAGGCTTAGGCTAGGGCACCCCTAGGCTTAGGCTAAGGCTAGGGCTACCCTAGCCTAATGCTTGGGCACCCCTAGGCTTAGGTTAGGGCACCCCTTGGCTTAGTCTAGGGAACCCCTAGGCTTAGGCTAAGGCTAGGGCTCCCCTAGCCTAAAGCTAGGGCACCCATAGGCTTAGGCTTGGACACACCTAGGCTTAGGCTAGGACACACCTAGGCTTAGGCTAAGGCTAGGGCTCCCCTAGCCTAAGGCTAGGGCACCCATAGGCTTAGGCTAGGGCACCCCAAGGCTTAGGCTAAGGCTAGTGCTCCCCTAATCTTAGGCTGGGCACCCCTAGGATTAGGCTTGGGCACCCCTAGAATTAGCATAAGGCTAGGGATCCCCTAGGCTAAGGTTAGGGCACCACTAGGCTTAGGCTATGGCACCCCTAGGCTTAGGCTAGGGCACCCCTAGGCTTAGAATAGGGCACCCCTAGGCTTAGGCTAGGGCACGCCTAGGCGTAGGTTAAAGTTAGGGCTCCCCTAGCCTAAGGCTAGGACACCCCTAGGCTTAGGCTAGGGAACCCCTAGGCTTAGGCTAGGGTACCCCTAGTATTAGGCTAAGGCTAGGGCTCCCCTAGCCTAAGGCTAGGGCACCCCTATCCTAAGGCTAGGACACCCCTAGGCTTAGGCTAGGGCACCCCTCGGCTTAGGCTAAGGCTAGGGCTCCCATAGCCCAAGGTTAGGGCACACCTAGGCTTAGGCTAGGGCACCCCTACGCTTAGGCTAGGGCACCCCTACGCGTAGGCTAGGGCACACCTAGGCTTAGGCTAGGGCACCCCTAACTTAGGCTAGCGCACCCCTAGGCTTAGGCTAAGGCTAGAGCTCATCTAGCCTAAGGCTAGGGCACCTCTAGGCTTAGGCTAGGGCACCCCTAGGCTTAGGCTAGGGCACCCGTCGGCTTAGGCTAAGGCTAGGACTCCCTTAGCCTAAGGCTAGGGCACCCCTAGCCTAAGGCTAGGGCACCCTTAGCCTAAGGCTAGGGCACCCCTAGGCTTAGGCTAGGGCACCCCTAGGCTTAGGCTAGGGCTCCCCTAGCTTAGGCTAAGGCTAGGGCACGCCTAGCTTAAGTCTAAGGCACCCCTAGGCTTAGCCTAGGGCACCCCTAGGCTTAGGCTAAGGCTAGGGCTTCCGTAGCCTAAGGATAGGGCACCCCTAATCTTAGGCTAGGGCACCCCTAGGCTTAGGCTAGGGCACCCCTAGGCTTAGGCTAGGGCACCCCTAGGATTAGGATAGGGCACCCCTAGAATTAGCCTAAGGCTAGGGCTCCCCTAGGCTAAGGTTAGGGCACACCTAGGCTTAGGCTATGGCACCCCTAGGCTTAGGCTAGGGCACCCCTAGGCTTAGGCTAGGACACCCCTAGGCTTAGGCTAGGACACCCCTAGAATTAGCCTAAGGCTAGGGATCCCCTAGGCTAAGGTTAGGGCACCACTAGGCTTAGGCTATGGCACCCCTAGGCTTAGGCTAGGGTACCACTAGGCTTAGGATAGGGCACCCCTAGGCTTAGGCTAGGGCACGCCTAGGCGTAGGTTAAAGTTAGGGCTCCCCTAGCCTAAGGTTAGGACACCCCTAGGCTTACTCTAGGGAACCCCTAGGCTTAGGCTAAGGCTAGGGCTCCCCTAGCCTAAAGCTAGGGCACCCCTAGCCTTAGGCTTGGACACACCTAGGCTTAGGCTAGGACACACCTAGGCTTAGGCTAAGGCTAGGGCTCCCCCAGCCTAAGGCTAGGGCACCCCTTGGCTCACGATACGGCACCCCTAGGCTTAGGCTAGGGCATCCCTAAGCTTAGGTTAAGTCTAAGGCTCCCCTAGCCTAAGGTTAGGGCACCCGTAGGCTTACGATAGGGCACCCCTAGTCTTAGGTTAAGGCTAGGGCTCCCCTAGCCTAAGGCTAGGGCACCCCTAGGCTTGTGGTCGGGCACCTGTAGGCTTAGGCTAGGGCACGCCTAGGCTTAGGCTAGGTAACCCTAGGTTTAGGCTAGGGCACCGCTAGGCTTAGGAGAGGGCACCCCTAAGCTTAGGATAGGGTACCCCTAGTCTTAGGCTAGGGCACACCTAGGCTTAGGCTAAGGCTAGGGCTATCTTAGCGTAAGGATTTGGCACCCCTAGGCTTAGGCTAGGGCACCCCTAGGCTTAGGCTAAGGCTAGGGCTCCTCTAGGGTAAGGTAAGGGCATCCCTAGGCTTAGGATAGGGCACCCCTAGGCTTAGGCTAGGGCACCCCTAGGCTTAGGCTAAGGCTATGGTTTACCTAGCCTAAGGCTAGGGCACCCCTAGGCTTAGGCTAGGGCACCCCTAGGCTTAGGCTAGGGCACCCCTAGGCTTAGGCTAGGGCACCCCTAGGCTTAGGCTAGGGCACCCCTAGGCTTAGGTTAAGGCTAGGGCTCCCCTAGCTAAAGGCCAGGGCACCCCTAGGCTTAGGCTAGCCCACCCCTAGGCTTAGGCTAGGGCACACCTTGGCTTAGGCTAGGGCACTCCTAGGCTTAGGCTAGGGCACCCCTAGGCTTAGTCTAGGGCACCCCTCGGCTTACGCTAGGGCACCCCTAGGCTTAGGCTAAGGCTAGGGCTCCCCTAGGCTATGGCTAGGGCACGCCTAGGCTCAGGCTAGGTAACCCTAGATTTCGGCTAGGGAACCCCTAGCTTATGGCAAGGCTAGGACTCCCCAAGCCTAAAGCTAGGGCACCCCTAGGTTTAGGCTAGGGCTCCCCTAGCCTATGGCTAGGGCACGCCTAGGCTTAGGCTAGGTAACTCTAGGCTTAGCCTGGGGCACCCCTAGGCTTAGGCTAAGGCTAGGGCTCCCCTAGCCTAATGCTTGGGCAACCCTAGGCTTAGGCTACGGCACCCCTAGGCTTAGGCTAAGGCTAGGGCTACCCTAGACTAATGCTTGTGCACCCCTAGGCTAAAGCTAGAGCCCCCCTAGGCTTAGGTTTGGACACCCCTAGGCTTAGGCTAGGACACACCTAGGCTTAGGCTAAGGCTAGGGCTCCCCTAGCCTAAGGCTAGGGCACCCCTAGGCTTAGGCAAGGGCACCCCTAGGCTTAGGCTAAGGCTAGGGCTCCCATAGCCTACGTCTAGGGCACGCCTAGCCTTAGTCTAGGTAACCCTAGGCTTCAGCTAGGGAAACCCTAGACTTAGGCCAAGGCTAGGACTCCCCTTGCCTAAGGCTAGGGCACCCCTAGGCTTAGGCTAGGGCACGCCTAGGCTTAGGCTAAGGCTAGGGCTCCCCGAGCCTATGGCTAGGGCACCCCTAGTCTTAGGCTAGGGCACCCCTAGGCTTAGGCATGGGCACCCCTAGGCTTAGGCTAGGGCACCCCTAGGCTTAGGATAGGGCACCCCTAGGTTTAGGATAGGGCAACCCTAGGATTAGGATAGGGCACACCTAGGCTTAGGCTACGGCTAGGGCTTCCCTTGCCTAAGGATAGGGCACCCCTAGGCTTAGGCTAGGGCACGCCTAGGCTTAGGCTAGGTAACCCTAGGCTTAGGCTAGGTAACCCTAGGCTTAGGCTAGGGCACCCCTAGGCTTAGGCTAAGGCTTGGGCTCTCTTAGCGTAAGGATTTGGCACCCCTAGGCTTAGGCTAGGGCACCCCTAGGCTTAAGCTAAGGCTAGGGCTCCCTTAGCCTAAGGCTAGGGCACCCCTAGGCTTAGGCTAGGGCACCCCTAGGCTTAGGCTAGGGCATCCCTAGGCTTAGGATAGGGCACCCCTAGGCTTAGGCTAGGGCACCCCTAGGCTTAGGCTTGGGCACCCCTAAGCTTAGGTTAAGGCTAGGGCTCCCCTAGCTAAAGGCTAGGGCACCCCTAGGCTTGGGCTAGCGCACCCCTAGGCTTAGGCTAGGGCACCCCTAGGTTTAGGCTATGGCACCCCTAGGCTTAGGCTAGGGCACCCCTAAGGTTAGGCTAAGGCTAGGGCTGCCCTAGGCTAAGGCAAGGGCACCCCTAGGCTTAGGCTAAGGCTAGGGCTCCCCTAGTCTAAGGCTAGGGCACCCCTAGTGTTAGGCTAGGGCACCCCTAGGCTTAGGCTAGGGCACACCTAGGCTTAGGCTAGGGCACCCCTTGGCTTAGTCTAGGGAACCCCTAGGCTTAGGCTAAGGCTAGGGCTCCCCTAGCCTAAAGCTAGGGCACCCCTAGGCTTAGGCTTGGACACACCTAGGCTTAGGCTAGGACACACCTAGGCTTAGGCTTAGGGTAGGGCTCCCCTAGCCTAAGGCTAGGGCACCCATAGGCTTAGGCTAGGGCACCCCAAGGCTTAGGCTAAGGCTAGTGCTCCCCTAATGTTAGGCTGGGCACCCCTAGGATTAGGCTAGGGCACCCCTAGAATTAGCCTAAGGCTAGGGATCCCCTAGGCTAAGGTTAGGGCACCACTAGACTTAGGCTATGGCACCCCTAGGCTTAGGCTAGGGCACCCCTACGCTTAGGCTAGGGCATCCCTAGGCTTAGGCTAAGGCTAGGGCTCCCCTAGCCTAAGGATAGGGCATCCTTAGGCTTAGGATAGGGCACCCCTAGGCTAAGGCTAGGGTACGCCTAGGCGTAGGTTAAGGTTAGGGCTCCCCTAGCCTAAGGCTAGGACACACCTAGGCTTAGGCTAGGGAACCCCTAGCCTAAGGCTAGGGCACCCCTATCCTAAGGCTAGGACACCCCTAGGCTTAGGCTAGGGCACACATAGGCTTAGGCTAAGGCTAGGGCTCCCATTGCCCAAGGCTAGGGCACCCTTAGGCTTAGGCTAGGGCACCCCTACGCTTAGGCTAGGGCACCCCTACGCTTAGGCTAGGGCACACCTAGGCTTAGGCTAGGGCACCCCTAGCTTAGGCTAAGTCTAGGGCTCCCCTAGCCTAAGTCTAGGGAACCCCTAGGCTTAGGCTAGGTAACCCTAGGTTTCGGCTAGGGAGCCCCTCGCTTAGGCCAAGGCTAGGACTCCCCTACCCTAAGGCTAGGGCACCCCTAGATTTAGGCTAGGGCTCCCCTAGCCTATGGCTAGGGCACGCCTAGGCTTAGGCTAGGTAACTCTAGGCTTAGCCTGGGGCACCCCTAGGCTTAGGCTAGGGCTCCCCTAGCCTAATGCTTGGGCAACCCTAAGCTTAGGCTAGGGCACCCCTAGGCTTAGGCTAAGGCTAGGGCTACCCTAGACTAATGCTTGGGCACCCCTAGGCTTAGGCTAGGGCACCTCTAGGCTTAGGCTAAAGCTAGGGCCCCCCTAGGCTTAGGCTTGGACAGCCCTAGGCTTAGGCTAGGACACACCTAGGCTTAGGCTAAGGCTAGGGCTCCCCTAGCCTAAGGCTAGGGCACCTCTTGGCTTAGGCTAGGGCACCCCTAGGCTTAGGCTAAGGCTAGGGCTCCCCTAGCCTATGTCTAGGGCACGCATAGCCTTAGGCTAGGTAACCCTAGGCTTCGGCTAGGGAAACCCTAGGCTTAGGCCAAGGCTAGGACTCCCCTTGCCTAAGGCTAGGGCACCCCTAGTCTTATGCTAAGGCACCCCTAGGCTTAGGCAAGGGCACCCCTAGGCTTAGGCTAGGGCACCCCTAGGCTTAGGCTAAGGCTAGTGCTCCCGTAATCTTAGGCTGGGCACCCCTAGGCTTAGGATAGGGCAACCCTAGGATTAGGATAGGGCACACCTAGGCTTAGGCTAAGGCTAGGGCTTCCCTAGCCTAAGGATAGGGCACCCCTAGGCTTAGGCTAGGGCACCACTACCTTAGGCTAGGGCACCCCTAGGCTTAAGGAAGGGCACCCCAAGGCTTAGGCTAGGGCACCCCTAGGATTAGGATAGGGCACCCCTAGAATTAGCCTAAGGCTAGGGATCCCCTAGGCTAAGTTTAGGGCACCACTAGGCTTAGGCTAGGGCACCCCTAGGCTTAGGCTAAGTCTAGGGCTCCCCTAGGCTAAGGCTAGGGCACCCCTCGGCTTAGGCGAGGGCACCCCTAGGCTTAGGCCTGGGCACCCCTAGTCTTTGGCTATGGCACCAGTAGGCTTAGGCTAGGGCACCCCTAGGTTTAGGCTAGGGCACCCCTAATCTTAGGATAGGGCCCCCTAGGATTAGGATAGGGCACAACTAGGCTTAGGCTAGGGTACCCCTAGGCTTAGGGAAGGGCACCCCTAGGCTTAGACTAGGGCACCCCTAGGCTTAGGCTAAGGCTAGTGCTCCCCTAGCCTATGGCTAGGGCACGCCTAGGCTTAGGCTAGGAAACCCTAAGCTTAGGCTAGGGCACCCCTAGGCTTAGGTTAGGGCACCCCCAGGCTTAGGCTAAGGCTAGGGTTCCCATAGCCTAAGGCTAGGGCACCCCTTGGCTCACGATAGGGTACCCCTAGGCTTAGGCTAGGGCACCCCTAGGCTTAGGTTAAGGCTAGGGCTCCCCTAGCCTAAGGCTAGGGCACCCCTTGGTTCACGATAGGGTACCCCTAGGCTTAAGTTAGGGCACACCTAGGCTTAGGCTAAGTCTAGGGCTTCCCTAGCCTAAGGATAGGGCACCCCTAGGCTTACGATAGGGCACCCCTAGGCTGAGGTTAAGGCTAGGGCTCCCCTAGCCTAAGGCTTGGGCACCCCTAGGCTTAGGCTAGGGCACCCTAGGCTTAGGCTAGGGCACCACTAGGGTTAGGCTTAGGCTAGGGCTCCCCTAGCCTAAGGCTAGGGCACCCTTAGGCTTAGGCTTTGGCACTCCTAGGCTTAGGCTATGGCACCCCTAGGCTTAGGCTAGGGCACCCCGAGGCTTAGGCTAAGGCTAGGGCTCCCCTAGCCTAAGGCTTGGGCACCCCTAGGGTTAGGCTAGGGCACCCCTAGGGTTAGGCTAGGGCACCCCTAAGCTTAGGCTAGGGCACACCTAGGCTTAGGCTAGGGTACACCTAGCCTTAGGTTAGGGCACACCTTAGATTAGGCAAGGGCACCCCTAAAATTAGCCTAAGGCTAGGGATCCTCTAGTTTAAGGTTAGGGCATCACTAGGCTTAGGTTAGGGCACCCCTAGGCTTAGGCTAAGTTTAGGGCTCCCCTAGCCTAAGTCTAGGGCACCCCTAGGCTTAGGCTATGGCACCCCTAGGCTTAGGCTATGGCACCTCTAGGCTTAACCTAGGGCACGCCTAGGCTTAGGCTAGGTAACCCTAGGCTTAGGCTAGGGCACCGCTAGGCTTAGGCTAGGGCACCCCTAAGCTTAGGATAGGGTACCCCTAGGCTTAGGCTAGGGCACCCCTAGGCTAAGGCTAAGGCTAGGGCTCTCCTAGCGTAAGGATTTGGCACCCCTAGGCTTAGGCTAGGGCACCCCTAGGCTTATGATAGGGCACCCCTAAGCTTAGGCCTGGGCAGCCCTAGGCTTTGGTTAAGGCTAGGGCTCCCCTAGCCTAAGGTTTGGGCAACTCTAGGCTTAGGCTAGGGCACCCCAAGGCTTTGGGTAGGGCACCCCTAGGTTTAGGCTTAGGCTAGGGCTCCCCTAGCCTAAGGCTAGGGCACCCTTAGGCTTAGGCTTGGGCACCCCTAGGCTTAGGCTATGGCACCCCTAGGCTTAGGCTAGGGCACCCCTAGGCTTAGGCTAAGGCTAGGGTTCCCCTAGGCTACGGCAAGGGCACCCCTAGACTTAGGGTAGGTCACCCCTAGACTTAGGCTAGGGCACCCCTAGGCTTAGCCTAGGGCATCCCTAGGCTTAGGATAGGGCACACCTATGCTTATGTTAGGGCACCCCTAGGCTTAGGCTAGGGCACCCCTAGGCTTAGGCTAGGACACCCCTAGGCTTAGGCTAGGGCACCCCTAGGCTTAGGCTATGGCTAGGGCTCCCCTAGCGTAAGGCTAGGGCACCCCTAGGCTTAGTCTAGCGCACCCCTAGGCTTAGGCTAGCGCACCCCTAAGCTTAGGCTTAGGCTAGGGCTCCCCTAGCCTAAGGCTAGGACACCCTTAGGCTTAGGCTTGGGCACCCCTAGGCTTAGGCTATGGCCCCCCTAGGCTTAGGCTAGGGTACCCCTAAGGTTAGGCTAAGGCTAGGGCTGCCCTACCCTAAGGCAAGGGCACCCCTAGGCTTAGGCTAAGGCTAGGGCTCCCCTAGCCTAAGGCTAGGGCACACCTAGGGTTAGGCTAGGGCACCCCTAGGCTTAGGCTAGGGCACACCTAGGCTTAGGCTAGGGTACACCTAGGCTTAGGCTAGGGCACCCCTAAGATTAGGCTAGGGCACCCCTAGAATTAGTATAAGGCTAGGGATCCCCTAGCCTAAGGTAAGGGCAACACTAGGCTTAGGCTAGGGCACCCCTAGGCTTAGGCTAAGGCTAGGGCTACCCTAGCCTAATGATTGGGCACCCCTAGGCTTTGGCTAGGGCACCCCTAGGCTTAGGCTAGGGAACCCCTAGGTTAGGCTAAGGCTAGGGCTCCCCTAGCCTAAAGCTAGGGCACCCCTAGGCTTAGGATTTGACACACCTAGGCTTAGGCTAGAACACACCTAGGCTTAGGCTAAGGCTAGGGCTCCCCTAATCTTAGGCTGGGCACCCCTAGGATTAGGCTAGGGCACCCCTATAATTAGCCTAAGGCTAGGGCAATCCTAGGATTTGGCTAGGGCACCCCTAGGCTTAGGCTAAGGCACCCCTAGGCTTAGGCTAGGGCACCCCTAGGCTTAGGCTAAGGCTAGGGCTCCCCTAGCCTAAGGCTAGGGCACCCCTAGCCTAAGGCTAGGGCACCCCTAGGATTAGGTTAGGGCACCCCTAGTTTAGGCTAAGGCTAGGGCACCCCTAGCCTAAGGCTAAGGCACCCCTAAGCTTAGGCTTGGGCATCCCTAGGCTTAGGCTAAGGCTAGGGCTCCCCTAATGTTAGGCTGGGCACCCCTAGGTTTAGGCTAGAGCACCCCTATAATTAGCCTAAGGCTAGGGATCCCCTAGGCTAAGGTTAGGGCACCACTAGGCTTAGGCTATGGCACCCCTAGGCTTATGCTAGGGCACCCCTAGGCTTAGGCTAGGGCATCCCTAGGCTTAGGCTAGGGCACGCCTAGGCGTAGGTTAAGGTTAGGGCTACCCAAGCCTAAGGCTAGGACACCCCTATCCAAAGGCTAGGACACCCCTAATCTTAGGCTAGGGCACCCCTCATCTTAGGCTAAGGCTAGGGCTCACATACCCAAGGCTAGGGGACCCCTAGGCTTAGGCTAAGGCACCCCTAGGCTTAGGCTAGGGCACCCCTAGGCTTAGGCTAAGGCACCCCTAGGCTTAGGCTAGGGCACCCCTAGGCTTAGGCTAAGGCTAGGGCTCCCCTAGCCTAAGGCTAGGGCACACCTAGCCTAAGGCTTTGGCACACCTAGGCTTAGGCTAGGGCACCCCTAGCTTAGGCTAAGTCTAGGGCTCCCCTAGCCTAAGTCTAGGGCACCCCTAGGCTTAGACTTAGGCTACGGCTCGACGAGCCTAAGGCTAGAGCACCCCTAGGCTTAGGCTAGCGCACCCCTAGGCTTAGGCTAAGGCTAGAGCTCCCCTAGCCTAAGGCTAGGGCACCTCTAGGCTTAGGCTAGGGCGCCCCTAGGCTTAGGCTAGGGCACCCCTAGGCTTAGGCTAGGGCACCCCTAGACTTAGGCTAAGGCTAGGGATCCCATAGCCTAAGGCTAGGGCACCCCTAGCCTAAGGCTAGGGCACACCCTAGGCTTAGGCTAGGGCACCCCAACTTAGGCTAAGTCTAGGGTACCCTTAGCCTAAGTCTAGGGCACCCCTAGGATTAGACCAAGGCTACGGCTCGACTAGCCTAAGGCTAGGGCACCCCTAGGCTTAGGCTAGCGCACCCCTAGGCTTAGGCTAAGGCTAGAGCTCCCCTAGCCTAAGGCTAGGGCACCTCTAGGCTTAGGCTAGGGTAACCCTAGGCTTAGGCTAGGGCCCCCCTTGGCGTAGGCTAGGGCACCCCTAGGCTTAGGCTAGGGCACCCCTAGGCATAGGCTAAGGCTAGGGCTGCCCTAGCCTAAGGCTAGGACAGCCCTAGCTTAGGCTAGGACACCCCTAGCTTTAGGCTAGGGTACCCCTAGGTTTAGGCTAAGGCTAGGGCTCCCATAGCCTAAGGCTAGGGCACCCTTAGCCTAAGGCTAGGGCACCCCTAGGCTTAGGCTAGGGCACCCCTAGGCTTAGGCTAAGGCTAGGGCTCCCATAGCCTAAGGCTAGGGCAATCCTAGGATTAGGCTAGGGCACCCCTAGGCTTAGGCTAAGGCACCCCTAGGCTTAGGCTAGGGCACCCCTAGGCTTAGGCTAAGGCTAGGGTTCCCCTAGCCTACGGTTAGGGCACCCCTAGCCTAAGGCTACGGCACACCTAGGCTTAGGCTAGGGCACCCCTAGCATAGGCTAAATCTAGGGCTCCCATAGCCTAAGGCTAGGCCACCCCTGGGCTTAGGCTAGGGCACCCCTAGGCTTAGGTTAGGGCACCCCTAGGCTTAGGCTAGGGCACACCTAGGCTTAGGCTAGGGCACCCCTAGATTTAGGCTAGGGCACCCCTAGGCTTAGGCTAGGGCACCCCTAGGCTTACGATAGGGCACCCCTAGGCTTACGCTAGGGCACCCCTAAGCTTAGGCTAGGGCACCCCTAGGCTTAGGCTTGGGCACCCCTAGGCTTAGGCTAAGGCTAGGGCACCCATAGCCTATGGCTAGGGCACCCCTGGGCTTAGGCTAGGGCACCCCTAGGCTTAGGTTTGGGCACCCCTAGGCTTAGGCTAGGGCACACCTAGGCTTAGGCTAGGGCACCCCTAGGCTTAGGCTAAGGCTAGGGCTCCCCTAGCCTATGGCTAGGGCACGCCTAGGCTTAGGCTAGGTAACCCTAGGCTTAGGCTAGGGCACCCATAGGCTTAGGCTAGGGCACCCCCAGGCTTAGGCTAAGGCTAGGGTTCCCATAGCCTAAGGCTAGGGCAACCCTTGGCTCACGATAGCGTACCCCTAGGCTTAGGCTAGGGCACCCCTAGGCTTAGGTTAAGGCTAGGGCTCCCCTAGACTAAGGCTTGGCACCCCTAGGCTTAGGCTAAGGCTAGGACTCCCCTAGCCTAAGGCTAGGACTCCCCTAGCCTAAGGCTAGGGCACCCCTAGGCTTAGGTTAAGGCTAGCTCTCCCCTAGCCTAAGGCTTGGGCACCCCTAGGCTTAGGCTAGGGCACCCTAGGCTTAGGCTAGGGCACCCCCAGGCTTAGGCTAAGGCTAGGGTTCCCATAGCCTAAGGCTAGGGCACCCCTTGGTTCACGATAGGGTACCCCTAGGCTTAAGTTAGAGCACACCTAGGCTTAGGCTAAGTCTAGGGCTTCCCTAGCCTAAGGATAGGGCGCCCCTAGGCTTACGATAGGGCACCCCTAGGCTGAGGTTAAGGCTAGGGCTCCCCTAGCCTAAGGCTTGGGCACCCCTAGGCTTAGGCTAGGGCACCCTAGGCTTAGGCTAGGGCACCACTAGGGTTAGGCTTAGGCTAGGGCTCCCCTAGCCTAAGGCTAGGGCACCCTTAGGCTTAGGCTTTGGCACTCCTAGGCTTAGGTTATGGCACCCCTAGGCTTAGGCTAGGGCACCCCGAGGCTTAGGCTAAGGCTAGGGCTCCCCTAGCCTAAGGCTAGGGCACCCCTAGGGTTAGGCTAGGGCACCCCTAGGGTTAGGCTAGGGCACCCCTAAGCTTAGGCTAGGGCACACCTAGGCTTAGGCTAGGGTACACCTAGCCTTAGGTTAGGGCACCCCTAAGATTAGGCAAGGGCACCCCTAAAATTAGCCTAAGGCTAGGGATCCTCTAGTTTAAGGTTAGGGCATCACTAGGCTTAGGTTAGGGCACCCCTAGGCTTAGGCTAAGTTTAGGGCTCCCCTAGCCTAAGTCTAGGGCACCCCTAGGCTTAGGCTATGGCACCCCTAGGCTTAGGCTATGGCACCTCTAGGCTTAACCTAGGGCACGCCTAGGCTTAGGCTAGGTAACCCTAGGCTTAGGCTAGGGCACCGCTAGGCTTAGGCTAGGGCACCCCTAAGCTTAGGCTATGGCACCCCTAGGCTTAGACTTGGGCACCCCTAGGCTTAGGCTATGGCACCCCTAGGCTTAGGCTAGGGCACTCCTAGGCTTAGGCTAAGGCTAGGGTTCCCCTAGGCTACGGCAAGGGCACCCCTAGACTTAGGGTAGGTCACCCCTAGACTTAGGCTAGGGCACCCCTAGGCTTAACCTAGGGCATCCCTAGGCTTAGGATAGGGCACCCCTATGCTTATGTTAGGGCACCCCTAGGCTTAGGCTAGGGCACCCCTAGGCTTAGGCTAGGACACCCCTAGGCTTAGGCTAGGGCACCCCTAGGCTTAGGCTAGGGCACACCTAGGCTTAGGCTAGGGCACCCCTAGCTTAGGCTAAGTCTAGGGTTCCCCTAGCCTAAGTCTAGGCCACCCCTAGGCTTAGACTAAGGCTACGGCTCGACAAGCCTAAGGCTAGGGCACCCCTAGGCTTAGGCTAGAGCACCCTAGGCTTAGGCTAAGGCTAGGACTCCCCTAGCTTAAGGCTAGGGCACCCCTAGGCTTAGGCTCGGGCACCTCTAGGCTTAGGCTAGGGCACGCCTAGGCTTAGGCTAGGTAACCCTAGGCTTAGGCTATGGCACCGCTAGGCTTTGGATAGGGCACCCCTAAGCTTAGGATAGAGTACCCCTAGGCTTAGGCTAGGGCACCCCTAGGCTTAGGCTAAGGCTAGGGCTCTCCTAGCATAAGGCTTTGGCACCCCTAGGCTTAGGCTAGGGCACCCCTAGGCTTACGATAGGGCACCCCTAGGCTTAGGCTAGGGCACCCCAAGGCTTTGGTTAAGGCTAGGGCTCCCCTAGCCTAAGGATAGTGCAACTCTAGGCTTAGGCTAGGGCACCCCAAGGCTTAGGCTAGGGCACCCCTAGGCTTAGGCTTAGGCTAGGGCTCCCCTAGCCTAAGGCTAGGGT
Source organism: Tenrec ecaudatus (assembly GCF_050624435.1). NCBI lineage: Eukaryota > Metazoa > Chordata > Mammalia > Afrosoricida > Tenrecidae > Tenrec > Tenrec ecaudatus. The sequence goes on from NW_027457932.1 coordinate 702,120, forward strand.
ACCATTAGGCTTAGGGTTGGGCACCCCTAGGCTTAGGCTATGGCACCCCAAGGCTTAGGCTAGGGCACCTCTAGGCTTAGGCTAAGGTTAGGACTCCCCTAGGCTTAGTCTAGGGCTCCCCTAAGCTTAGGCTAAAGCTAGGGCTCCCCTAGCCTAAGGCTAGGGCACCCCTATTCTTAGGCTAGGGCATCCCAAGGCTTAGGCTAGGGCACCCCTAGGCTTAAGCAAAGGCTAGGGCTCCCCTAGGCTTAGTCTAGGGCTCCCCTAGGCTTAGGCTAAAGCTAGGGCTCCCCTAGCCTAAGGCTAGGGCACCCCTAATCTTAGGCTAGGGCATCCCAAGGCTTAGGCTAGGGCACCCCTAGGCTTAGGCTAGGGCACCCCTAGGCTTAGGCTAGGGCACACCTATGCTTAGGCTAGGGCACTCCTAGGCTTAGGCTAGGGCATCCCTCGTCTTAGGCTAAGGCTAGGACTCCCCTAGCCTAAGGCTAGGGCACCCCTAGGCTTAGGCTAGGGCACCCCTCAGCTTACACTAGGGCACCCCTAGGCTTAGGCTAAGGCTAGGGCTCCCCTAGGCTATGGCTAGGGCACGCCTAGGCTCAGGCTAGGTAACCCTAGATTTCGGCTAGGGAACGCCTAGCTTATGCCAAGGCTAGGACTCCCCTAGCCTAAGGCTAGGGCACCCCTAGGTTTAGGCTAGGGCTCCCTTAGCCTATGGCTAGGGCACGCCTAGGCTAAGGCTAGGTAACTCTAGGCTTAGCCTGGGGCACCCCTAGGCTTAGGCTAAGGCTAGGACTCCCCTAGCCTAATGCTTGGGCAACCCTAGGCTTGGGCTAGGGCACCCCTAGGCTTAAGCTAAGGCTAGGGCTACCCTAGACTAATGCTTGGGCACCCCTAGGCTTAGGCTAGGGCACCTCTAGGCTTAGGCTAAAGCTAGGGCACCCCTAGGCTTAGGCTTGGACACCCCTAGGCTTAGGCTAGGACACACCTAGGCTTAGGCTAAGGCTAGGGCTCCCCTAGCCTAAGGCTAGGGCACCCCTAGGCTTAGGCTAGGGCACCCCTAGGCTTAGGCTAAGGCTAGGGCTCCCCTAGCCTATGTCTAGGGCACGCCTAGCCTTAGGCTAGGTAACCCTAGGCTTCGGCTAGGGAAACCCTAGACTTAGGCCAAGGCTAGGACTCCCCTTGCCTAAGGCTAGGGCACCCCTAGTCTTAGGCTAGGGCACCCCTAGGCTTAGGCTAGGGCACCCCTAGGCTTAGTCTACGGCACACCTAGGCTTAGGCTAGGGTACACCTAGCCTTAGGCTAGGGCACCCCTAAGATTAGGCTAGGGCACCCCTAGAATTAGACTAAGGCTAGGGCTCCCCTAGCCTAAGTCTAGGGCACCTCTAGGCTTAGGGTAGGGCACCCCTAGGCTTAGGCTAGGGCACCCCTAGACTTAGGATAGGGCACCCCTAGGCTTAGGCTTTGGCTCCCGTCGGCTTAGGCTAAGGCTAGGATTCCCCTAGCCTAAGGCTAGGGCACCCCTAGGCTAAGGCTTGGGCACCCCTAGGCTTAGGCTAGGGCACCCGTCGGATTAGGCTAAGGCTAGGACTCCACTAGCCTAAGGCTAGGGCATCCCTAGGCTTAGGGTCGGGCACCTCTAGGCTTAGGCTAGGGCACGCCTAGGCTTAGGCTAGGTAACCCTAGGTTTAGGCTAGGGTACCGCTAGGCTTAGGCTAGGGCACCCCTAGGCTTAGGCTAAGGCTAGGGCTCTCTTAGCGTAAGGATTTGGCACCCCTAGGCTTAGGCTAGGGCACCCCTAGGCTTACGATAGGGCAACCCTAGGCTTAGGCTAGGGCACCCCTAGGCTTTGGTTAAGGCTAGGGCTCCCCTATCCTAAGGCTTGGTCAACTCTAGGCTTAGGCTAGGGCACCCCAAGGCTTTGGGTAGGGCATCCCTAGGTTTAGTCTTAGGCTAGGGCTCCCCTAGCCTAAGGCTAGGGCACACTTATGCTTAGGCTTGGGCACCCCTAGGCTTAGGCTATGGCACCTCTAGGCTTAGCCTAGGGCACCCCTAGGCTTAGGCTAAGGCTAGGGCTCCCCTAGGCTAAGGCAAGGGCACCCCTAGGCTTAGGGTAGGGCACCCCTAGACTTAGGCTAGGGCACCCCTAGGCTTAAGCTAAGGCTACGGCTCCCCTAGCTTAAGGCTAGGGCACCCATAGGCTTAGGCTAGGGCACCCCTAGGCTTAGGCTAGGGCATCCCTAGGCTTAGGATATTGCACCCCTAGGCTTAGGCTAGGGCACCCCTAGGCTTAGGCTAGGGCATCCCTAGGCTTAGGATAGGGCACCCCTAGGCTTAGGCTAGGGCACCCCTAGGCTTTGGTTAAGGCTAGGGCTCCCCTAGCCTAAGGCTTGGTCAACTCTAGGCTTAGGCTAGGGCACCCCAAGGCTTTGGGTAGGGCATCCCTAGGTTTAGGCTTAGGCTAGGGCTCCCCTAGCCTAAGGCTAGGGCACCCTTAGGTTTAGGCTTGGGCACCCCTAGGCTTAGGCTATGGCACTGCTAGGCTTAGCCTAGGGCACCCCTAGGCTTAGGCTAAGGCTAGGGGTCCCCTAGGCTAAGGCAAGGGCACCCCTAGGCTTAGGGTAGGGCACCCCTAGACTTAGGCTAGGGCACCCCTAGGCTTAAGCTAAGGCTAGGGCTCCCCTAGCCTAAGGCAAGGGCACCCCTAGGCTTAGGCTAAGGCTAGGGCTCCCCTAGCCTAAGGCTAGGGCACCCCTAGGGTTAGGCTAGGGCACCCCTAGGCTTAGGCTATGGCACACCTAGGCTTAGGCTAGGGTACACCTAGGCTTAGGCTATGGCACCCCTAGGCTTAGGCAAGGGCACCCCTAAGGTTAGGCTAAGGCTAGGGCTGCCCTAGCCTAAGGCAAGGGCACCCCTAGGCTTAGGCTAAGGCTAGGGCTCCCCTAGCCTAAGGCTAGGGCACCCCTAGGGTTAGGCTAGGGCACCCCTAGGCTTAGGCTAGGGCACACGTAGGCTTAGGCTAGGGTACACCTAGGCTTAGGCTAGGGCATCCCTAGGCTTAGGCTAAGGGTAGGGCTACCCTAGCCTAATGCTTGGGCACCCCTAGGCTTAGGCTAGGGCACCCCTTGGCTTAGTCTAGGGAACCCCTAGGCTTAGGCTAAGGCTAGGCCTCCCCTAGCCTAAAGCTAGGGCACCCCTAGGCTTAGGCTTGGACACAACTAGGCTTAGGCTAGGACACACCTAGGCTTAGGCTAATGCTAGGGCTCCCCTAGCCTAAGGTTAAGGCACCCATAGGCTTAAGCTAGGGCACCCCAAGGCTTAGGCTAAGGCTAGTGCTCCCCTAATCTTAGGCTGGGCACCCCTAGGATTAGGCTAGTGCACCCCTAGAATTAGCCTAAGGCTAGGGATCCCCTAGGCTAAGGTTAGGGCACCACTAGGCTTAGGCTATGGCACCCCTAGGCTTAGGCTAGGGCACCCCTAGGCTTAGGATAGGGCACCCCTAGGCTTAGGCTAGGGCACGCCTAGGCGTAGGTTAAAGTTAGGGCTCCCCTAGCCTAAGGCTAGGACACCCCTAGGCTTAGGCTAGGGAACCCCTAGGCTTAGGCTAGGGTACCCCTAGTCTTAGGCTAAGGCTAGGGCTCCCCTAGCCTAAGGCTAGGGCACCCCTATCCTAAGGCTAGGACACCCCTAGGCTTAGGCTAGGGCACCCCTCGGCTTAGGCTAAGGCTAGGGCTCCCATAGCCCAAGGTTAGGGCACCCATACTTAGGTTAGGGCACCCCTAGGGTTAGGCTAGGGCACCCCTACGCTTAGGCTAGGGCACACCTAGGCATAGGCTAGGGCACCCCTAGCTTAGGCTAAGTCTAGGGCTCCCCTAGCCTAAGTCTAGGCCACCCCTAGGCTTAGACTAAGGCTACGGCTCGACAAGCCTAAGGCTAGGGCACCCCTAGTCTTAGGCTAGGGCACCCTAGGCTTAGGCTAAGGCTAGGACTCCCCTAGCCTAAGGCTAGGGCACCCCTAGGCTTAGGCTCGGGCACCTCTAGGCTTAGGCTAGGGCACGCCTAGGCTTAGGCTAGGTAACCCTAGGCTTAGGCAAGGGCACCGCTAGGCTTAGGATAGGGCACCCCTAAGCTTAGGATAGGGTACCCCTAGGCTTAGGCTAGGGCACCCCTAGGCTTAGGCTAAGGCTAGGGCTCTCCTAGCATAAGGCTTTGGCACCCCTAGGCTTAGGCTAGGGCACCCCTAGGCTTACGATAGGGCACCCCTAGGCTTAGGCTAGGGCACCCCAAGGCTTTCGTTAAGGCTAGGGCTCCCCTAGCCTAAGGATAGTGCAACTCGAGGCTTAGGCTAGGGCACCCCAAGGCTTAGGCTAGGGCACCCCTAGGCTTAGGCTTAGGCTAGGGTTCCCCTAGCCTAAGGCTAGGGTACCCTTAGGCTTAGGCTTGGGCACCCCTAGGCTTAGGCTATGGCACCCCAAGGCTTAGGCTAGGGCACCCCTAGGTTTAGGCTAAGGCTAGGACTCCCTTGGCTAAGGCAAGGGCACTCCTAGGCTTAGGGTAGGGCAGCCCTAGACTTAGGCTAGGGCACCCCTAGGTTTAAGCAAAGGCTAGGGCTCCCCTAGGCTTAGTCTAGGGCTCCCCTAGGCTTAGGCTAAATCTAGGGCTCCCCTAGCCTAAGGCTAGGGCACCCCTAATCTTAGGCTAGGGCATCCCAAGGCTTAGGCTAGGGCACCCCTAGGCTTAGCCTAGGGCACCCCGAGGCTGAGGCTAAGGCTAGGGCTCCCGTAGCCTAAGGCTAGAGCACCCCTGGGCTTAGGCTAGGGCACCCCTAGGCTTAGGCTAGGGCACCCCTAGGCTTAGGCTAGGGCACACCTATGCTTAGGCTAGGGCACTCCTAGGCTTAGGCTAGGGCACCCCTCGTCTTAGGCTAAGGGTAGGACTCCCCTAGCCTAAGGCTAGGGCACCCCTAGGCTTAGGCTAGGGCACCCCTCGGCTTACGCTAGGGCACCCCTAGGCTTAGGCTAAGGCTAGGGCTCCCCTAGGCTATGGCTAGGGCACGCCTAGGCTCAGGCTAGGTAACCCTAGATTTCGGCTAGGGAACGCCTAGCTTATGCCAAGGCTAGGACTCCCCTAGCCTAAGGCTAGGGCACCCCTAGGTTTAGGCTAGGGCTCCCTTAGCCTATGGCTAGGGCACGCCTAGGCTTAGGCTAGGTAACTCTAGGCTTAGCCTGGGGCACCCCTAGGCTTAGGCTAAGGCTAAGGCTCCCCTAGCCTAATGCTTAGGTAACCCTAGGCTTAGGCTGGTGCACCCCTAGGCTTAGGCTAAGGCTAGGGCTACCCTAGACTAATGCTTGGGCACCCCTAGGCTTAGGCTAGGGCACCTCTAGGCTTAGGCTAAAGCTAGGGCCCCCCTAGGCTTAGGCTTGGACACCCCTAGGCTTAGGCTAGGACACACCTAGGCTTAGGCTAAGGCTAGGGCTCCCCTAGCCTAAGGCTAGGGCACCCCTAGGCTTAGGCTAGGGCACCCCTAGGCTTAGGCTAAGGCTAGGGCTCCCCTAGCCTATGTCTAGGGCACGCCTAGCCTTAGGCTAGGTAACCCTAGGCTTCGGCTAGGGAAACCCTAGACTTAGGCCAAGGCTAGGACTCCCCTTGCCTAAGGCTAGTGCACCCCTAGGCTTAGGCTAGGGCACCCCTAGGCTTAGGCTAAGGCTAGGGCTCCCCGAGCCTATGGCTAGGGCACGCCTAGGCTTAGGCTAGGTAACCCTAGGTTTCGGCTAGGGAAACCATAGGCTTAGGCCAAGGCTAGGACTCCCCTAGCCTAAGGCTAGGGCACCCCTAGTCTTAGGCTAGGGCACCCCTAGGCTTAGGCAAGGGCACCCCTAGGCTTAGGTTAGGGCACCCCTAGGTTTAGGATAGGGCACCCCTAGGCTTAGGATAGGGTAACCCTAGGATTAAGATAGGGCACACCTAGGCTTAGGCTAAGGCTAGGGCTTCCCTAGCCTAACGATAGGGCACCCCTAGGCTTAGGCTAGGGCACCCCTAGGCTTAGGCTAGGGCTAGGACTCCCCTAGCCTAAGTCTAGGGCACCCTTTGGCTTAGACTCGGGCACCTCTAGGCTTAGGCTAGGGCACGCCTAGGCTTAGGCTAGGTAACCCTAGGCTTAGGCTAGGGCACCGCTAGGCTTAGGCTAGGGCACCCCTAAGCTTAGGATAGGGTACCCCTAGGCTTAGGCTAAGGCTAGGGCTCTCTTATCGTAAGGATTTGGCACCCCTAGGCTTAGGCTAGGGCACCCCTAGGCTTACGATAGGGCACCCCTAGGCTTAGGCTAGGGCATCCCTAGGCTTAGGATAGGGCACCCCTAGGCTTAGGCTAGGGCACCCCTAGGCTTAGGCTTGGGCACCCCTAGGCTTAGGTTAAGGCTAGGGCTCCCCTAGCTAAAGGCTTGGGCACCCCTAGGCTTAGGCTAGCGTACCCCTAGGCTTAGGCTAGGGCACCCCTAGGTTTAGGCTATGGCACCCCTAGGCTTAGGCTAGGGCACCCCTAAGGTTAGGCTAAGGCTAGGGCTGCCCTAGCCTAAGGCAAGGGCACCCCTAGGCTTAGGCTAAGGCTAGGGCTCCCCTAGCCTAAGGCTAGGGCACCCCTAGGGTTAGGCTAGGGCACCCCTAGGCTTAGGCTAGGGCACACCTAGGCTTAGGATAGGGCACCCCTTGGTTAGTCTAGGGAACCCCTAGGCTTAGGCTAAGGCTAGGCCTCCCCTAGCCTAAAGCTAGGGCACCCCTAGGCTTAGGCTTGGACACACCTAGGCTTAGGCTAGGACACACCTAGGCTTATGCTAAGGCTAGGGCTCCCCTAGCCTAAGGCTAGGGCAACCATAGGCTTAGGCTAGGGCACCCCAAGGCTTAGGCTAAGGCTAGTGCTTCCCTAATCTTAGGCTGGGCACCCCTAGGATTAGGCTAGGGCACCCCTAGAATTAGCCTAAGGCTAGGGATCCCCTAGGCTAAGGTTAGTGCACCACTAGGCTTAGGCTATGGCACCCCTAGGCTTAGGCTAGGGCACCCCTAGGCTTAGGCTAGGGCATCCCTAGGCTTAGGCTAAGGCTAGGGCTTCCCTAGCCTAAGGATAGAGCATCCCTAGGCTTAGGATAGGGCACCCCTAGGCTTAGGCTAGGGCACGCCTAGGCGTAGGTTAAGGTTAGGGCTCCCCTAGCCTAAGGCTAGGACACACCTAGGCTTAGGCTAGGGAACCCCTAGGCTTAGGCTAGGGTACCCCTAGTCTTAGGCTAAGGCTAGGGCTCCCCTAGCCTAAGGCTAGGGCACCCCTATCCTAAGGCTAGGACATCCCTAGGCTTAGGCTAGGGCACCCCTCGGCTTAGGCTAAGGCTAGGGCTCCCATTGCCCAAGGCTAGGGCACCCCTAGGCTTAGGCTAGGGCACCCCTACGCTTAGGCTAGGGCACACCTAGTCTTAGGCTAGGGCACCCCTAGCTTAGGCTAAGTCTAGGGCTCCCCTAGCCTAAGTCTAGGGAACCCCTAGGCTTAGGCTAGGTAACCCTAGGTTTCGGCTAGGGAACCCCTAGCTTAGGCCAAGGCTAGGACTCCCCTACCCTAAGGCTAGGGCACCCCTAGGTTTAGGCTAGGGCTCCCCTAGCCTATGGCTAGGGCACGCCTAGGCTTAGGCTAGGTAACTCTAGGCTTAGCCTGGGGCACCCCTAGGCTTAGGCTAAGGCTAGGGCTCCCTAGCCTAATGCTTGGGCAACCCTAAGCTTAGGCTAGGGCACCCCTAGGCTTAGGCTAAGGCTAGGGCTACCCTAGACTAATGCTTGGACACCCCTAGGCTTAGGCTAGGGCACCTCTAGGCTTAGGCTAAAGCTAGGGCCCCACTAGGCTTAGGCTTGGACACCCCTAGGCTTAGGCTAGGACACACCTAGGCTTAGGCTAAGGCTAGGGCTCCCCTAGCCTATGTCTAGGGCACGCCTAGCCTTAGGCTAGGTAACCCTAGGCTTCGGCTAGGTAAACCCCAGGCTTAGGCCAAGGCTAGGACTCCACTTGCCTAAGGCTAGGGCACCACTAGGCTTAGGCTAGGGCACCCCTAGGCGTAGGCAAGGGCACCCCTAGGCTTAGGCTAGGGCACCCCTAGGCTTATGATAGCGCAACCCTAGGATTAGAATAGGGCACACCTAGGTTTAGGCTAGGGCACCACTAGGCTTAGGCTAAGGCTAGGGCTACCCTAGCCTATGGCTAGGGCACGCCTAGGCTGAGGCTAGGTAACCCTAGGCTTCGGCTAGGGAAACCCTAGGCTTAGGCCAAGGCTAGGACTCCCCTAGCCTAAGGCTAGGGCACCCCTAGTCTTAGGCTAGGGCACCCCTATCTTAGGCTAGGGCACCCCTAGGCTTAAGGAAGAGCACCCCAAGGCTTAGGCTAGGGCACCCCCAGGATTAGGATAGGGCACCCCTAGAATTAGCCTAAGGCTAGGGATCCCCTAGGCTAAGGTTAGGGCACCACTAGGCTTAGGCTAGGGCACCCCTAGGCTTAGGCTAAGTCTAGGGCTCCCCTAGGCTAAGGCTAGGGCACCCCTCGGCTTAGGCGAGGGCACCCCTAGGCTTAGGCTAGGGCACCCCTAGTCTTTGGCTAGGGCACCCCTAGGCTTAGGCTAGGGCACCCCTATGTTTAGGCAATGGCACCCCTAGGCTTAGGATAGGGCCCCCTAGGATTAGGATAGGGCACACCTAGGCTTAGCCTAGGGCACCCCTAGGCTTAGGCTAGGGTACCCCTAGGCTTAGGGAAGGACACCCCTAGGCTTAGACTAGGGCACCCCTAGGCTTAGGCTAAGGCTAGTGCTCCCCTAGCCTATGGCTAGGGCACGCCTAGGCTTAGGCTAGGTAACCCTAAGCTTAGGCTAGGGCACCCCTAGGCTTAGGTTAGGGCACACCCAGGCTTAGCCTAAGGCTAGGGTTCCCATAGCCTAAGACTAGGGCACCCCTTGGCTCACGATAGGGTACCCCTAGGCTTAGGCTAGGGCACCCCTAGGCTTAGGTTAAGGCTAGGTCTCCCCTAGCCTAAGGCTTGGGCACCCCTAGGCTTAGGCTAGGGCACCATAGGCTTGGGCTAGGGCACCCCCAGGCTTAGGCTAAGGCTAGGATTCCCATAGCCTAAGGCTAGGGCACCCCTTGGCTCACGATAGGGTACCCCTAGGCTTAAGCTAGGGCACACCTAGGTTTAGGCTAAGGCTAGGGCTTCCCTAGCCTAAGGATAGGGCACCCCTAGGCTTACGATAGGGCACCCCTAGGCTGAGGTTAAGGCTAGGGCTCCCCTAGCCTAAGGCTTGGGCACCCCTAGCTTAGGCTAGGGCACCCTAGGCTTAGGCTAGGGCACCACTAGGGTTAGGCTTAGGCTAGGGCTCCCCTAGCCTAAGGCTAGGGCACCCTTAGGCTTAGGCTTTGGCACTCCTAGGCTTAGGCTATGGCACCCCTAGGCTTAGGCTAGGGCACCCCGAGGCTTAGGCTAAGGCTAGGGCTCCCCTAGCCTAAGGCTAGGGCACCCCTAAGGTTAGGCTAGGGCACCCCTAGGGTTAGGCTAGGGCACCCCTAAGCTTAGGCTAGGGCACACCTAGGCTTAGGCTGGGGTACACCTAGCCTTAGGTTAGCGCACCCCTAAGATTAGGCAAGGGCACCCCTGAAATTAGCCTAAGGCTAGGGATCCCCTAGTTTAAGGTTAGGGCATCACTAGGCTTAGGCTAGGGCACCCCTAGGCTTAGGCTAAGTTTAGGGCTCCCCTAGCCTAAGTCTAGGGCACCCCTAGGCTGAGGCTATGGCACACCTAGGCTTAGGCTATGGCACCTCTAGGCTTAACCTAGGGCACGCCTAGGCTTAGGCTAGGTAACCCTAGGCTTAGGCTAGGGCACCGCTAGGCTTAGGCTAGGGCACCCCTAAGCTTAGGATAGGGTACCCCTAGGCTTAGGCTAGGGCACCCCTAGGCTTAGGGAAAGGCTAGGGCTCTCCTAGTGTAAGGATTTGGCACCCCTAGGCTTAGGCTAGGGCTCCCCTAGGCTTACGATAGGGCACCCCTAGGCTTAGGCTACGGCACCCGTAGGCTTTGGTTAAGGCTAGGGCTCCCCTAGCCTAAGGCTTGGGCACCCCTAGCTTAGGCTAGGGCACCCTAGGCTTAGGCTAGGGCACCACTAGGGTTAGGCTTAGGCTAGGGCTCCCCTAGCCTAAGGCTAGGGCACCCTTAGGCTTAGGCTTTGGCACTCCTAGGCTTAGGCTATGGCACCCCTAGGCTTAGGCTAGGGCACCCCGAGGCTTAGGCTAAGGCTAGGGCTCCCCTAGCCTAAGGCTAGGGCACCCCTAAGGTTAGGCTAGGGCACCCCTAGGGTTAGGCTAGGGCACCCCTAAGCTTAGGCTAGGGCACACCTAGGCTTAGGCTGGGGTACACCTAGCCTTAGGTTAGCGCACCCCTAAGATTAGGCAAGGGCACCCCTGAAATTAGCCTAAGGCTAGGGATCCCCTAGTTTAAGGTTAGGGCATCACTAGGCTTAGGCTAGGGCACCCCTAGGCTTAGGCTAAGTTTAGGGCTCCCCTAGCCTAAGTCTAGGGCACCCCTAGGCTGAGGCTATGGCACACCTAGGCTTAGGCTATGGCACCTCTAGGCTTAACCTAGGGCACGCCTAGGCTTAGGCTAGGTAACCCTAGGCTTAGGCTAGGGCACCGCTAGGCTTAGGCTAGGGCACCCCTAAGCTTAGGATAGGGTACCCCTAGGCTTAGGCTAGGGCACCCCTAGGCTTAGGGAAAGGCTAGGGCTCTCCTAGTGTAAGGATTTGGCACCCCTAGGCTTAGGCTAGGGCTCCCCTAGGCTTACGATAGGGCACCCCTAGGCTTAGGCTACGGCACCCGTAGGCTTTGGTTAAGGCTAGGGCTCCCCTAGCCTAAGGCTTGGGCAACTCTAGGCTTAGGCTAGGGCACCCCAAGGCTTTGGATAGGGCACCCCTAAGTTTAGGCTTAGGCTAGGACTCCCCAAGCCTAAGGCTAGGGCACCCTTAGGCTTAGGCTTGGGCACCCCTAGGCTTAGGCTAGGGCACCCTTAGGCTTAGGCTTGGGCACCCCTAGGCTTAGGCTATGGCACCCCTAGGCTAAGGCAAGGGCACCCCTAGACTTAGGGTAGGTCACCCCTAGACTTAGGCTAGGGCACCCCTAGGCTTAGCCTAGGGCATCCCTAGGCTTAGGATAGGGCACCCCTATGCTTATGTTAGGGCACCCCTAGGCTTAGGCTAGGGCACCCCTAGGCTTAGGCTAGGACACCCCTAGGCTTAGGCTAGGGCACCCCTAGGCTTAGGCTATGGCTAGGGCTCCCCTAGCGTAAGGCTAGGGCACCCCTAGGCTTAGGCTAGCGCACCCCTAGGCTTAGGCTAGGGCACCCCTAGGCTTAGGCTTAGGCTAGGGCTCCCCTAGCCTAAGGCTAGGACACCCTTAGGCTTAGGCTTGGGCACCCCTAGGTTTAGGCTATGGCACCCCTAGGCTTAGGCTAGGGCACCCCTAAAGTTAGGCTAAGGTTAGGGCTGCCCTAGCCTAAGGCAAGGGCACCCCTAGGCTTAGGCTAAGGCTAGGGCTCCCCTAGCCTAAGCCTAGGGCGCACCTAGGGTTAGGCTAGGGCACCCCTAAGATTAGGCTAGGGCACCCCTAGAATTAGTCTAAGGCTAGGGATCCCCTAGCCTAAGGTTAGGGCACCACTAGGCTTAGGCTAGGGCAACCATAGGCTTAGGCTAAGGCTAGGGCTACCCTAGCCTAAAGATTGGGCACCCCTAGGCTTTGGCTAGGGCACCCCTCGGCTTAGCCTAAGGCTAGGGCTACCCTAGCCGAAGGCTAGGGCACCCCTATGCTTAGGATACGGAACCCCTAGGTTAGGCTAAGGCTAGGGCTCCCCTAGCCTAAAGCTAGGGCACCCCTAGGTTTAGGATTGGACACACCTAGGCTTAGGCTAGGACACACCTAGGCTTAGGCTAAGGCTAGGTCTCCCCTAATCTTAGGCTGGGCACCCCTAGGATTAGGCAAGGGCACCCCTATAATTAGCCTAAGGCTAGGGCAATCCTAGGATTAGGCTAGGGCACCCCTAGGCTTAGGCTAAGGCACCACTAGGCTTAGGCTAGGGCACCACTAGGCTCAGGCTAAGGCTAGGGTTCCCCTAGCCTAAGGCTAGGGCACCCCTAACCTAAGGCTAGGGCACACCTAGGCTTAGGCTAGGGCACCCCTAGCATAGGCTAAATCTAGGGCTCCCCTAGCCAAAGGCTAGGGCACTCCTAGGATTAGGCTAGGGCACCCCTAAGCTTAGGCTAAGGCACCCCTAGGCTTAAGCTAGGGCACCCCTAGGCTTAGGCTAAGGCACCCCTAGCTTAGGCTAAGGCTAGGGCACCCCTAGGCTTAGGCTAGGGCACCCCTAGGCTTAGGCTAAGGCTAGGGCTCCCCTAATCTTAGACTGGGCACCCCTAGGATTAGGCTAGGGCACCCGTATAATTAGCCTAAGGCTAGGGATCCCCTAGGCTAAGGTTAGGGCACCACTAGGCTTAGGCTATGGCACCCCTAGGCTTATGCTAGGGCACCCCTAGGCTTAGGCTAGGGCATCCCTAGGCTTAGGCTAGGGCACCCCTAGGCTTAGGCTAGGGCACTCCTAGGCGTAGGTTAAGGTTAGGGCTCCCCTAGCCTAAGGCTAGGACACCCCTACGCTTAGCCTAGGGCACCCCTAGGCTTAGGCTAGGGTACCCCTAGTCTTAGGCTAAGGCTAGGGCTCCCCTAGCCTAAGGCTAGGCCACCCCTATCCTAAGGCTAGGACACCCCTAGGCTTAGGCTAGGGCACCCCTCGGCTTAGGCTAAGGCTAGGGCTCCCATAGCCCAAGGCTAGGGCACACCTAGCCTAAGGCTAGGGCACACCTAGGCTTAGGCTAGGGCACCCCTAGCTTAGGCTAAGTCTAGGGCTCCCCTAGCCTAAGTCTAAGGCACACCTAGGCTTAGACTAAGGGTACGGCTCGACGAGCCTAAGGCTAGGGCACCCCTAGGCTTAGGCTAGCGCACCCCTAGGCTTAGGCTAAGGCTAGAGTTCCCCTAGCCTAAGGCTAGGGCACCTCTAGGCTTAGGCTAGGGCACCCCCTAGGCTTAGGCTAGGGCACCCCTAGGCTTAGGCTAGGGCACCCCTAGACTTAGGCTAAGGCTAGGGCTCCCCTAGCCTAAGGCTAGGGCACACCTAGCCTAAGGCTAGGGCACAGCTAGGCTTAGGCTAGGGCACCCCAACTAAGGCTAAGTCTAGGGCACCCTTAGCCTAAGTCTAGGGCACCCCTAGGCTTAGGCTAGCGCACCCCTAGGCTTAGGCTAAGTTAGAGCTTCCCTAGCCTAAGGCTAGGGCACCTGTAGGCTTAGGCTAGGGCACCCCTAGGCTTAGGCTAGGGCACCCCTAGGCGTAGGCTAGGGCACCCCTAGGCTTAGGCTAGGGCACCCCTAGGCATAGGCTAAGGCTAGGGCTCCCCTAGCCTAAGGCTAGGACAGCCCTACCTTAGGCTAGGGCACCCCTAGCTTTAGGCTAGGGTACCCCTAGGCTTAGGCTAAGGCTAGGGCTCCCATAGCCTAAGGCTAGGGCACCCTTAGCCTAAGGCTAGGCCACCCCTAGGCTTAGGCTAGGGCACCCCTAGGCTTAGGCTAAGGCTAGGGCTCCCATAGCCTAAGGCTAGGGCAATCCTAGGATTAGGCTAGGGCACCCCTAGGCTTAGGCTGAGGCACCCCTAGGCTTAGGCTAGGGCACCCCTAGGCTTAGGCTAAGGCTAGGGTTCCCCTAGCCTAAGGCTAGGGCACCCCTAGCCTAAGGCTAGGGCACACCTAGGCTTAGGCTAGGGCACCCTAGCATAGGCTAAATCTAGGGCTCCCCTAGCCAAAGGCTAGGGCACTCTTAGGATTAGGCTAGGGCACCCCTAGGCTTAGGCTAAATCACCCCTAGCCTTAGGCTAGGGCACCCCTAGGCTTAGGCTAAGGCTAGGGCTCCCCTAGCCTAAGGCTAGGGCACCCCTAACCTAAGGCTAGGGCACCCCTAGGATTAGGCTAGGGCACCCCTAGCTTAGGCTAAGGCTAGGGCATCCCTAGCCTAAGGCTAGGGCACCCCTAGTCTTAGGCTAGGGCACCCCTAGGCTTAGGCTAGGACAACCCTAAGCTTAGGCTAGGGCACCCCTAGAATTAGCCTAAGGCTAGGGCTCCCATAGCCTAAGGCTAGGGCACCCCTAGGCTTAGGCGAGGGCACCCCTAGGCTTAGGCTAAGGCTAGGGCTCCCCTAGCCTAAGGCTAGGGCAATCCTAGGATTAGGTTAGGGCACCCCTAAGCTTAGGCTAGGGCACCCCTAGGCTTAGGCTAGGGCACCCCTAGGTTTAGGCTAGGGCACCCCTAGGCTTACGATAGGGCACCCCTAGGCTTACGCTAGGGCACCCCTAAGCTTAGGCTAGGGCACCCCTAGGCTTAGGCTAGGGAACCCCTAGGCTTAGGCTAGGGAACACCTAGGCTTAGGCTAGGGCACCCCTCGTCTTAGGCTAAGGCTAGGACTCCCCTTGCCTATGGCTAGGGCACGCCTAGGCTTAGAATAGGTAACCCTAGGTTTCGGCTAGGGAACCCCTAGGCTAAGGCCAAGGCTAGGACTCCCCTAGCCTAAGTCTAGGGCACCCCTAGGCTTAGGCTAGGGCACCCTTAGGCTTAGGCTAAGGCTAGGGCTACCCTAGCCTAATGCTTGGGCATCCCTAGGCTTAGGCTAGGGCACCCCTAGGCTTAGGCTAGGGCACCCCTCGGCTTAGGTTAAGGCTAGGGCTCCCATAGCCCAAGGCTAGGGCAGCCCTAGGCTTAGGCTAGGGTACCCCTAGGCTTAGGCTAGGGCACCCCTAGGCTTAGGCTAGGGCACCCCTCAGCTTAGGCTAAGGCTAGGACTCCCCTTGCCTATGGCTAGGGCACGCCTAGGCTTAGGATAGGTAACCCTAGGTTTCGGCTAGGGAACCCCTAGGCTTAGGCTAGGGCACCCCTAGGCTTAGGCTAAGGCTAGGGCTACCCTAGCCTAATGCTTGGGCATCCCGAGGCTTAGGCTAGGGCACCCCTAGGCTTAGGCTAGGGCACCCCTCGGCTTAAGTTAAGGCTAGGGCTCCCATAGCCCAAGGCTAGGGAAGCCCTAGGCTTAGGCTAGGGTACCCCTAGGCTTAGGCTAGGGCACCCCTAGGCTTAGGCTAGGGCACCCCTCAGCTTAGGCTAGGGCACCCCTAGGCTTAGGCTAGGGCACCCCTAGTCTTAGGCTAGGGCACCCCTAGGCTTAGGCTAGGGCACCCCTATGCTTAGGATAGGGCACCCCTAGGCTTAGGATAGGGCACCCATAAGATTAGGATAGGGCAACCTAGGCTTAGGCTAAGGCTAGGGCTTCCCTAGCCTAAAGGATAGGGCACCCCTGGCTTAGGCTAGGGCACCCCTAGGCTTAGGCTAGGGCACCCCTAGGCTTAGGGAAGGGCACCCCTAGGCTTAGGCTAGGGCACCCCTAGGCTTAGGCTAAGGCTAGAGATCCCCTAGCCTATGGCTAGGGCACGCCTAGGCTTAGGATAGGTAACCCTAGGCTTAGGCTAGAGCACCCCTAGGCATAGTCTAGGGCGCCCCCAGGTTTAGGCTAAGGCTAGGGTTCCCATAGCCTAAGGCTAGGGCACCCCTTGGCTCACGATAGGGCACCCCTAGACTTAGGCTAGGGCACCCCTAGGCTTAGGCTAGGGCACACCTAGGCTTAGGCTAAGGCTAGGGCTCCCCTAGCCTAAGGATAGGGCATCCCTAGGCTTAGGCTAGGGCACCCCTAGGCTTAGGCTAGGGCCCCCCTAAGCTTAGGCTAGGGCACCCTTAGGCTTAGGCTAAGGCTGAAGCTCCCCTAGCCTAAGGCTAGGGCACCCTAGGCTTAGGCTAGGGCACACCTAGGCTTAGGCTAAGGCTAGGGCTCCCCTAGCCTAAGGATAGGGCATCCCTAGGCTTAGGCTAGGGCACCCCTAGCCTAAGGCTAGGGCACCCTAGGCTTAGTCTAGGGCACCCCTAGGCTTTGACTAAGGCTACGGCTCGACTAGCCTAAGGCAAGGGCACCCCTAGGCTTAGGCTAGCGCACTCCTAGGCTTAGGATAAGGCTAGAGCTCCCCTAGCCTAAGACTAGGGCATCACTCGTCTTAGGCTAGGGCACCCCTAGGCTTAGGCTAGGGCACCCCTAGGCTTAGGTTAAGGTTATGGCTCCCCTAGCCTAAGGCTAGGATACCCCTAGCTTACGTTAGGGCACCCCTAGGTTTAGGCTTGGGTACCCCTAGGCTTAGGCTATGGCTAGGGCTCCCATAGCCTAAGGCTGGGGCACCCCTAGCCTAAGGCTAGGGCACCCCTAGGCTTAGGATATGGCACCCCTAGGCTTAGGCTAAGGCTAGGGTTCCCATAGCCCATGACTAGGGCACCCCTAGGCTTAGGCTAGGGCTAGGGCTCCCATAGCCTAAGGCTAGGGCACCCCTAATCTTAGGCTAGGGCACCCCTAGGCTTAGACTAGGGCACCCCTAAGCTTAGGCTAGGGCACCCCTAGGCTTAGGCTAGGGCAACCCTAGGCTTAGGCTAGGGCACACCTAGGCTTAGGCTAGGGCACTCCTAGGCGTAGGCTAGGGCACCACTCGTCTTAGGCTAAGGCTAGGACTCCCCTAGCCTAAGGCTAGGGCACCCCTAGGCTTAGGCTAAGGCTAGGGCTCCCCTAGCCTATGGCTAGGGCACGCCTAGGCTTAGGCTAGGTAACCCTAGGTTTCGGCTAGGGAACCCCTAGGCTTAGGCCAAGGCTAGGACTCCCCTAGCCTAAGGCAAGGGTACCCCTAGGTTTAGGCTAGGGCTCCCCTAGCCTATGGCTAGGGCACGCCTAGTTTTAGGCTAGGTAACTCTAGGCTTAGGCTGGGGCACCCCTAGGCTTAGGCTAAGGCTAGGGCTCCCTTGGCGTAATGCTTGGGCACCCCTAGGCTTAGGCTAGGGCACCCCAAGGCTTAGGCTAAGGCTAGGGCTACCCTAGCCTAATGCTTGGGCACCCCTAGGCTAAGGCTAGGGCACCCCTAGGCTTAGGCTAGGGCACTCCTGGGATTATGCTAGGGCACCCATCGTCTTAGGCTAAGGCTAGGACTCCCCTAGCCTAAGGCTAGGGCACCCCTAAGCTTAGGCTAGGGCACCCCTCGGCTTACGCTAGGGCACACCTAGGCTTAGGCTACGGCTCCCCTAGCCTATGGCTAAGGCACGCCTAGGCTTAGGCTAGGTAACTCTAGGCTTAGGCTGGGGCACCCCTAGGCTTAGGCTAGGGCACCCTTAGGATTAGGCTAAGGCTAGGGCTACCCTAGCCTAATGCTTGGGCACCCCTAGGCTTAGGCTAGGGCACCTCTGGGCTTAGGCTAAAGCTAGGGCACCCCTAGGCTTAGGCTTGGACACCCCTAGGCTTAGGCTAGGACACACCTAGGCTTAGGCTAAGGCTATGGCTCCCCTAACCTAAGGCTAGGGCACCCCTAGGCTTAGGCTAGGGCAACCCTAGGCTTAGGCTAGGGCACCCCTAGCTTAGGCTAAGGCTACGGCTCCCCTAGCCTAAGTCTAGGGCACCGCTAGGCTTAGGCTAGGGCACCCCTAGGCTTAGGCTAAGGCTAGGGCTCCCCTAGCCTATGGCTAGGGCACGCTTAGGCTTAGGGTAGGTAACCCTAGGCTTCGGCTAGGGAAACCCTAGGCTTAGGCCAAGGCTAGGACTCCCCTTGCCTAAGGCTAGGGCACCCCTGGCTTAGGCTAGGACACCCCTAGGCTTAGGCTAAGGTTAGGATTCCCCTAGCCTATGGCTAGGGCACGCCTAGGCTTAGGCTAGGTAACCCTAGCCTTCGGCTAGGGAAACCCTAGGCTTAGGCCAAGGCTAGGACTCCCGTAGCCTAAGGTTAGGGCACCCCTAGTCTTAGGCTAGGGCACCCCTAGGCTTAGGCTAGGGCACCCCTAGGCTTAGGCTAGGGCACCCCTAGGCTTAGGCTAGAGCACCCCTAGGCTTAGGCTAGGGCACCCCTAGGCTTAGGATAGGGCACCCCTAAGCTTAGGGAAGGGCACACCTAGGCTTAGGCTAGGGAACCCCTAGGCTTAGGCTAAGGCTAGGGCTCCCCTAGCCTATGGCTAGGGCACGCCTAGGCTTAGGCTAGGTAACCCTAGGCTTAGGCTAGGGCACCCCTAGGCTTAGGCTAGGGCACCCCCAGGCTTAGGCTATGGCTAGGGTTCCCATAGCCTAAGGCTAGGGCACCCCTTGGCTCACGATAGGGCACCCCTAGGCTTAGGCTAGGGCACCCCTAGGCTTAGGTTAAGGCTAGGGCTCCCCTAGCCTAAGGCTTGGGCACCCCTAGGCTTAGGCTAAGGTTAGGGCTCCCCTAGCCTAAGGCTAGAGCACCCCTAGGCTTATGATAGGGCACCCCTAGGCTTAGGTTAAGGCTAGGGCTACCCTAGCCTAAGGCTTGGGCACCCCTAGGCTTAGGCTAGGGCACCCTAGGCTTAGGCTAGGGCACCACTAGGCTTAGGCTTAGGCTAGGGCCCCCTAGCCTAAGGCTAGGGCACCCTTAGGCTTAGGCTTTGGCAACCCTAGGCTTAGGATATGGCACCCCTAGGCTTAGCCTAGGGCACCCCAAGGCTTAGGCTAAGGCTAGGGCTCCCCTAGCCTAAGGCTAGGGCACCCCTAGGGTTAGGCTAGGGCACCCCTAGGCTTAGGCTATGGCACACCTAGGCTTAGGCTAGGGTACACCTAGGCTTAGGCTTGGGCACCCCTAAGATTAGGCTAGGGCACCCCTAGAATTAGCCTAAGGCTAGGGATCCCTTAGCCTAAGGTTAGGGCACCACTAGGCTTAGGCTAGGGCACCCCTAGGCTTAGGCTAAGTCTAGGGCTCCCCTAGCCTAAGTCTAGGGCACCCCTAGGCTTAGGCTATGGCACCCCTAGGCTTAGGCTATGGCACCCCTAGGCTTAGGCTATGGCACCTCAAGGCTTAGCCTAAGGCTAGGGTTCCCATAGCCTAAGGCTAGGGCACCCCTAGGCTTAGGCTAGGGAATCCCTAGGCTTAGGCTAGTGCACCCCTAGGCCAAGGCTAGGGAACCCCTAGGCTTAGGATAGGGCTCCCGTCGGCTTAGGCTAAGGCTAGGATTCCCCTAGCCTAAGGCTAGGGCATCCCTAGGCTTAGGCTCGGGCACCCCTAGCTTAGCCTAGGGCACCCGTCGGCTTAGGCTAAGGCTCGGACTCCCCTAGCCTAAGCTTAGGGCACCCCTAGGCTTAGGCTCGGGCACCTCTAGGCTTAGGCTAGGGCACGCCTAGGTTTAGGCTAGGTAACCCTAGGCTTAGGCTAGGGCACCGCTAGGCTTAGGCTAGGGCACCCCTAAGCTTAGGATAGGGTACCCCTAGGCTTAGGCTAGGGCACCCCTAGGCTTAGGCTAAGGCTAGGGCTCTCTTAGCATAAGGATTTGGCACCCCTAGTCTTAGGCTAGGGCACCCCTAGGCTTAGGCTAAGGCTAGGGCTCCCCTAGCCTATGGCTAGGGCACGCTTAGGCTTAGGGTAGGTAACACTAGGCTTCGGCTAGGGAAACCCTAGGCTTAGGCCAAGGCTAGGACTCCCCTTGCCTAAGGCTAGGGCACCCCTGGCTTAGGCTAGGACACCCCTAGGCTTAGGCTAAGGTTAGGATTCCCCTAGCCTATGGCTAGGGCACGCCTAGGCTTAGGCTAGGTAACCCTAGCCTTCGGCTAGGGCACCCCTAGTTTTAGGCTAGGGCACCCCTAGGCTTAGGCTAGGGCACTCCTAGGCTTAGGCTAGGGCACCCCTAGGCTTAGGCTAGAGCACCCCTAGGCTTAGGCTAGGGCACCCCTAGGCTTAGGATAGGGCACCCCTAAGTTTAGGGAAGGGCACACCTAGGCTTAGGCTAAGGCTAGGGCTCCCCTAGCCTATGGCTAGGGCACGCCTAGGCTTAGGCTAGGTAACCCTAGGCTTAGGCTAGGGCACCCCTAGGCTTAGGCTAGGGCACCCCCAGGCTTAGGCTAAGGCTAGGGTTCCCATAGCCTAAGGCTAGGGCACCCCTTGGCTCACGATAGGGCACCCCTAGGCTTAGGCTAGGGCACCCCTAGGCTTAGGTTAAGGCTAGGGCTCCCCTAGCCTAAGGCTTGGGCACCCCTAGGCTTAGGCTAAGGTTAGGGCTCCCCTAGCCTAAGGCTAGAGCACCCCTAGGCTTACGATAGGGCACCCCTAGGCTTAGGTTAAGGCTAGGGCTACCCTAGCCTAAGGCTTGGGCACCCCTAGGCTTAGGCTAGGGCACCCTAGGCTTAGGCTAGTGCACCACTAGGCTTAGGCTTAGGCTAGGGCCCCCTAGCCTAAGGCTAGGGCACCCTTAGGCTTAGGCTTTGGCACCCCTAGGCTTAGGATATGGCACCCCTAGGCTTAGCCTAGGGCACCCCAAGGCTTAGGCTAAGGCTAGGGCTCCCCAAGCCTAAGGCTAGGGCACCCCTAGGGTTAGGCTAGGGCACCCCTAGGCTTAGGCTAGGGCACACCTAGGCTTAGGCTAGGGTACACCTAGGCTTAGGCTTGGGCACCCCTAAGATTAGGCTATGGCACCCCTAGAATTAGCCTAAGGCTAGGTATCCCTTAGCCTAAGGTTAGGGCACCACTAGGCTTAGGCTAGGGCACCCCTAGGCTTAGGCTAAGTCTAGGGCTCCCCTAGCCTAAGTCTAGGGCACCCCTAGGCTTAGGCTATGGCACCCCTAGGCTTAGGCTATGGCACCCCTAGGTTTAGGCTATGGCACCTCAAGGCTTAGCCTAAGGCTAGGGTTCCCATAGCCTAAGGCTAGGGCACCCCTAGGCTTAGGCTAGGGAATCCCTAGGCTTAGGCTAGTGCACCCCTAGGCCAAGGCTAGGGAACCCCTAGGCTTAGGATAGGGCTCCCGTCGCCTTAGGCTAAGGCTAGGATTCCCCTAGCCTAAGGCTAGGGCATCCCTAGTCTTAGGCTCGGGCACCGCTAGCTTAGCCTAGGGCACCCGTCGGCTTAGGCTAAGGCTCGGACTCCTCTAGCCTAAGCTTAGGGCACCCCTAGGCTTAGGCTCGGGCACCTCTAGGCTTAGGCTAGGGCACGCCTAGGCTTAGGCTAGGTAACCCTAGGCTTAGTCTAGGGCACCGCTAGGCTTAGGCTAGAGCACCCCTAAGCTTAGGATAGGGTACCCCTAGGCTTAGGCTAGGGCACCCCTAGGCTTAGGCTAAGGCTAGGGCTCGCCTAGCGTAAGGCTTGGGCACCCCTAGGCTTAGGCTAGGGCACCCCTAGTATTATGATAGGGCAACCCTAGGTTTGGCTAGTGCACCCCTATGCTTAGGTTAAGGCTAGGGCACCCCTAGCCCAAGGCTTGGGTAATTCTAGGCTTTGGGTAGGGCACCCCAAGGCTTAGGCTAGGGTACCCCTAGGCTTAGGCTTAGGGTAGGGCCCCCCTAGCCTAAGGCTATGGCACCCTTAGGCTTAGGCATGGGCACCGCTAGGCTTAGTCTATGGCACCCCTAGGCTTAGGCTACGGCGCCCCTAGGCTTAGGCTATGGCACCCCTAGGCTTAGGCTACTGCTAGGGCTCCCCTAGCCTAGGGCTAGGGCACCCTAAACCTTGGGCTAAGGCACCCCTAGGCTTAGTCTAGGGCACCCCTAGGCTTAGGCTAGGGCACCCCTAGGCTTAGGCTAGGGCACCCCTAGGATTAGGCTAAGGCTAGGGCTCCCCTAGCCCAAGGCTAGGGCACCCCTAGGCTTAGGCTAGGGCACCCCTAGGTTTAGGCTAGGGCACCCATAGAATTAGCCTAAGGCTAGGGATCCCCTAGCCTAAGGTTAGGGCACTCCTAGGCTTAGGGTAGGGCACGCCAAGGCTTAGGTTAGGGCACCCCTAGGCTTAGGCTAAGGCTATGGCTCAACTAGCCTAAGGCTAGGGCACCCCTAGGCTTAGGCTAGGGCACCCCTAGGCTTAGGCTAGGGCACCCCTAGGCTTAGGCTAGGGCACCCCTAGGCTTAGGCTAGGGCACCCCTAGGGTTAGGCTAAGGCTAGGTCTCCCCAAGCCCAAGGCTAGGGCATCCCTAGGCTTAGGCTAGGGCACCCCTAGGCTTAGGCTAGGGCACCACTAGGCTTAGGCTAGGGCACGCCTAGGTTTAGGCTAGGTAACCCTAGGCTTAGGCTAGGGCACCGCTAGGCTTAGGCTAGGGCACCCCTAAGCTTAGGATAGGGTACCCCTAGGCTTAGGCTAGGGCACCCCTAGGCTTAGGCTAAGGC
This sequence comes from Tenrec ecaudatus, assembly GCF_050624435.1. Classification (NCBI taxonomy): domain Eukaryota; kingdom Metazoa; phylum Chordata; class Mammalia; order Afrosoricida; family Tenrecidae; genus Tenrec; species Tenrec ecaudatus. The sequence continues at coordinate 724,424 of NW_027457932.1, forward strand.
TAGGGCTCTCTTAGCATAAGGATTTGGCACCCCTAGTCTTAGGCTAGGGCACCCCTAGGCTTAGGCTAAGGCTAGGGCTCCCCTAGCCTATGGCTAGGGCACGCTTAGGCTTAGGGTAGGTAACACTAGGCTTCGGCTAGGGAAACCCTAGGCTTAGGCCAAGGCTAGGACTCCCCTTGCCTAAGGCTAGGGCACCCCTGGCTTAGGCTAGGACACCCCTAGGCTTAGGCTAAGGTTAGGATTCCCCTAGCCTATGGCTAGGGCACGCCTAGGCTTAGGCTAGGTAACCCTAGCCTTCGGCTAGGGCACCCCTAGTTTTAGGCTAGGGCACCCCTAGGCTTAGGCTAGGGCACTCCTAGGCTTAGGCTAGGGCACCCCTAGGCTTAGGCTAGAGCACCCCTAGGCTTAGGCTAGGGCACCCCTAGGCTTAGGATAGGGCACCCCTAAGTTTAGGGAAGGGCACACCTAGGCTTAGGCTAAGGCTAGGGCTCCCCTAGCCTATGGCTAGGGCACGCCTAGGCTTAGGCTAGGTAACCCTAGGCTTAGGCTAGGGCACCCCTAGGCTTAGGCTAGGGCACCCCCAGGCTTAGGCTAAGGCTAGGGTTCCCATAGCCTAAGGCTAGGGCACCCCTTGGCTCACGATAGGGCACCCCTAGGCTTAGGCTAGGGCACCCCTAGGCTTAGGTTAAGGCTAGGGCTCCCCTAGCCTAAGGCTTGGGCACCCCTAGGCTTAGGCTAAGGTTAGGGCTCCCCTAGCCTAAGGCTAGAGCACCCCTAGGCTTACGATAGGGCACCCCTAGGCTTAGGTTAAGGCTAGGGCTACCCTAGCCTAAGGCTTGGGCACCCCTAGGCTTAGGCTAGGGCACCCTAGGCTTAGGCTAGTGCACCACTAGGCTTAGGCTTAGGCTAGGGCCCCCTAGCCTAAGGCTAGGGCACCCTTAGGCTTAGGCTTTGGCACCCCTAGGCTTAGGATATGGCACCCCTAGGCTTAGCCTAGGGCACCCCAAGGCTTAGGCTAAGGCTAGGGCTCCCCAAGCCTAAGGCTAGGGCACCCCTAGGGTTAGGCTAGGGCACCCCTAGGCTTAGGCTAGGGCACACCTAGGCTTAGGCTAGGGTACACCTAGGCTTAGGCTTGGGCACCCCTAAGATTAGGCTATGGCACCCCTAGAATTAGCCTAAGGCTAGGTATCCCTTAGCCTAAGGTTAGGGCACCACTAGGCTTAGGCTAGGGCACCCCTAGGCTTAGGCTAAGTCTAGGGCTCCCCTAGCCTAAGTCTAGGGCACCCCTAGGCTTAGGCTATGGCACCCCTAGGCTTAGGCTATGGCACCCCTAGGTTTAGGCTATGGCACCTCAAGGCTTAGCCTAAGGCTAGGGTTCCCATAGCCTAAGGCTAGGGCACCCCTAGGCTTAGGCTAGGGAATCCCTAGGCTTAGGCTAGTGCACCCCTAGGCCAAGGCTAGGGAACCCCTAGGCTTAGGATAGGGCTCCCGTCGCCTTAGGCTAAGGCTAGGATTCCCCTAGCCTAAGGCTAGGGCATCCCTAGTCTTAGGCTCGGGCACCGCTAGCTTAGCCTAGGGCACCCGTCGGCTTAGGCTAAGGCTCGGACTCCTCTAGCCTAAGCTTAGGGCACCCCTAGGCTTAGGCTCGGGCACCTCTAGGCTTAGGCTAGGGCACGCCTAGGCTTAGGCTAGGTAACCCTAGGCTTAGTCTAGGGCACCGCTAGGCTTAGGCTAGAGCACCCCTAAGCTTAGGATAGGGTACCCCTAGGCTTAGGCTAGGGCACCCCTAGGCTTAGGCTAAGGCTAGGGCTCGCCTAGCGTAAGGCTTGGGCACCCCTAGGCTTAGGCTAGGGCACCCCTAGTATTATGATAGGGCAACCCTAGGTTTGGCTAGTGCACCCCTATGCTTAGGTTAAGGCTAGGGCACCCCTAGCCCAAGGCTTGGGTAATTCTAGGCTTTGGGTAGGGCACCCCAAGGCTTAGGCTAGGGTACCCCTAGGCTTAGGCTTAGGGTAGGGCCCCCCTAGCCTAAGGCTATGGCACCCTTAGGCTTAGGCATGGGCACCGCTAGGCTTAGTCTATGGCACCCCTAGGCTTAGGCTACGGCGCCCCTAGGCTTAGGCTATGGCACCCCTAGGCTTAGGCTACTGCTAGGGCTCCCCTAGCCTAGGGCTAGGGCACCCTAAACCTTGGGCTAAGGCACCCCTAGGCTTAGTCTAGGGCACCCCTAGGCTTAGGCTAGGGCACCCCTAGGCTTAGGCTAGGGCACCCCTAGGATTAGGCTAAGGCTAGGGCTCCCCTAGCCCAAGGCTAGGGCACCCCTAGGCTTAGGCTAGGGCACCCCTAGGTTTAGGCTAGGGCACCCATAGAATTAGCCTAAGGCTAGGGATCCCCTAGCCTAAGGTTAGGGCACTCCTAGGCTTAGGGTAGGGCACGCCAAGGCTTAGGTTAGGGCACCCCTAGGCTTAGGCTAAGGCTATGGCTCAACTAGCCTAAGGCTAGGGCACCCCTAGGCTTAGGCTAGGGCACCCCTAGGCTTAGGCTAGGGCACCCCTAGGCTTAGGCTAGGGCACCCCTAGGCTTAGGCTAGGGCACCCCTAGGGTTAGGCTAAGGCTAGGTCTCCCCAAGCCCAAGGCTAGGGCATCCCTAGGCTTAGGCTAGGGCACCCCTAGGCTTAGGCTAGGGCACCACTAGGCTTAGGCTAGGGCACCCCTAGGCTTAGGCTAAGGCTAGGGCTCGCCTAGCCTATGGCTAGGGCACGCCTAGGCTTAGGCTAGGTAACCCTAGGCTTCGGCTAGGGAAACCCTAGGCTTAGGCCAAGGCTACGACTCCCCTTGTCTAAGGCTAGGGCACCCCTAGGCTTAGGCTAGGGCACCCCTAGGCTTAGGCTAAGGCTAGGGCTCCCCTAGCCTATGGCTAGGCCACGCCTAGGCTTAGGCTTGTTAACCCTAGGCTTCGGCTAGGGAAACCCTAGGCTTAGGCCAAGGCTAGGACTCCCGTAGCCTAAGGCTAGAGCACCCCTAGTCTTAGGCTACGGCACCCCTAGGCTTAGGCTAGGGCACCCCTAGGCTTAGGCTAGGGCACCCCTCGGTTTAGGCTAAGGCTAGGGCTCCCATAGCCCAAGGCTAGGGCCCCCCCAAGCTTAGGCTAGGGCACCCCTAGACTTAGGCTAGGGTACCCCTAGGCTTAGGTTAGGGCACGCCTAAGCTTAGGCTAGGACACCCCTAGGCTTAGGCTAGGGCACCCCACGGCTTAGGCTTGGGCACCCCTAGGCTTAGGCTAGGGCACCCCTAGTCTTAGGCTAGGGCACCCCTAGGCTTAGGCTAGGGCACCCTTAGGCTTAGGATAGGGCACCCCTAGGCTTAGGATAGGGCGCCCCTAAGATTAGGTTAGGGCAACCTAGGCTTAGGCTAAGGCTAGGGCTTCCCTAGCCTAAGGATAGGGCACCCCTGGCTTAGGCTTGGGTACCCCTAGGCTTAGGCTACGGCACCCCTAGGCTTAGGGAAGGGCACCCCTAGGCTTAGGCAAGGGCACCCCTAGGCTTAGGCTAAGGCTAGGGCTCCCCTAGCCTATGGCTACGGCACGCCTAGGCTTAGGCTAGGTAACCCTAGGCTTAGGCTAGAGCACCCCTAGGAATAGGCTAGGGCACCCCCAGGCTTAGGCTAAGGCTAGGGTTTCCATAGCCTAAGGCTAGGGCACCCCTTGGCTCACGATAGGGCACCCCTAGGCTTAGGCTAGGGCAACCCTAGGCTTAGGTTAAGGCTAGGGCTCCCCTAGCCTAAGGCTTGGGCACCCCTAGGCTTAGGCTAAGGCTAGGGCTCCCCTAGCCTAAGGCTAGGGCACACCTAGGCTTACGATAGGGCACCCCTAGGCTTAGGTTAAGGCTAGGGCTCCCCTAGCCTAAGGCTAGGGCACCCTTAGGCTTAGGCTTTGGCACCCCTAGGCTTAGGCTATGGCACCCCTAGGCTTAGGCTAGGGCACCCCTAGGCTTAGGCTAGGCCTAGGGCTCCCCTAGCCTAAGGCTAGGGCCCCCCTAGGCTTAGGCTAGGGAACCCCTAGGCTTAGGCTAAGGCTAGGGCTACCCTAGCCTAATGCTTGGGCACCCCTAGGCTTAGGCTTGGACACCCCTAGGCTTAGGCTAGGACACACCTAGACTTAGGCTAAGGCTAGGGCTCCCCTAGCCTAAGGCTACGACACACCTAGGCTTAGGCTAAGGCTTGGGCTCCGCTAGCCTAAGGCTAGGGCACCACTAGGCTTAGGCTAGGGCACCCTTAGCTTAGGCTAAGGCTACGGCTCCCCCAGCCTAAGGCTAGGGCACCCCTAGGCTTAGGCTAGGACACACCTAGACTTAGGCTAAGGCTAGGGCTCCCCTAGCCTAAGGCTAGGGCACCCTTAGGCTTAGGCTAGGGCACCACTAGGCTTAGGCTAGGGCACCCTTAGCTTAGGCTAAGGCTACGGCTCCCCTAGCCTAAGGATAGGGCATCCCTAGGCTTGGGCTAGGGCACCCCTAGGCTTAGGCTAGGGAACCCCTAGGCTTAGGCTAAGGCTAGGGCTCCCCTAGCCTAAGGATAGGGCATCCCTAGGCTTAGGCTAGGGCACCCATAGCCTAAGGCTAGGGCACCCTAGGCTTAGTCTAGGGCACCCCTAGGCTTAGACTAAGGCTACGGCTCGACTAGCCTAAGGCTAGGGCACCCCTAGGCTTAGGCTAGCGAACTCCTAGGCTTAGGCTAAGGCTAGAGGTCCCCTAGCCTAAGAGTAGGGCATCACTCGTCTTAGGCTAGGGCACCCCTAGGCTTAGGCTAGGGCACCCCTAGGCTTAGGTTAAGGTTATGGCTCCCCTAGCCTAAGGCTAGGATACCCCTAGCTTACGTTAGGGCACCCCTAGGTTTAGGCTTGGGTACCCCTAGGCTTAGGCTAAGGCTAGGGCTCCCATAGCCTAAGGCTGGGGCACCCTTAGCCTAAGGCTAGGGCACCCCTAGGCTTAGGATATGGCACCCCTAGGCTTAGGCTAAGGCTAGGGCTCCCATAGCCCATGGCTAGGGCATCCCTAGGCTTAGGCTAGGGCTAGGGCTCCCATAGCCTAAGGCTAGGGCACCCCTAATCTTAGGCTAGGGCACCCCTAGGCTTAGACTAGGGCACCCCTAAGCTTAGCTTAGGGCACCCCTAGGCTTAGGCTAGGGCAACCCTATGCTTACGCTATGGCACACCTAGGCTTAGGCTAGGGCACTCCTAGGCGTAGTCTAGGGCACCACTCGTCTTAGGCTAAGGCTAGGACTCTCCTAGCCTAAGGCTACGGCACCCCTAGGCTTAGGCTTGGGCACCCCTCGGCTTACGCTAGGGTACCCCTAGGCTTAGGCTAAGGCTAGGGCTCCCCTAGCCTATGGCAAGGGCACGCCTAGGCTTAGGCTAGGTAACCCTAGGTTTCGGCTAGGGAACCCCTAGGCTTAGGCCAAGGCTAGGACAACCCTAGCCTAAGGTTAGGGCACCCCTAGGTTTAGGCTAGGGCTCCCCTAGCCTATGGCTAGGGCACGCCTAGTTTTAGGCTAGGTAACTCTAGGCTTAAGCTGGGGCACCCCTAGGCTTAGGCTAAGGCTAGGGCTCCCCTAGCGTAATGCTTGGGCACCCCTAGGCTTAGGCTAGGGCACCCCAAGGCTTAGGCTAAGGCTAGGGCTACCCTAGCCTAATGCTTGGGCACCCCTAGGCTAAGGCTAGGGCACCCCTAGGCTTAGGTTAGGGCACTCCTGGGCTTATGCTAGGGCACCCCTCGTCTTAGGCTAAGGCTAGGACTCCCCTAGCCTAAGGCTAGGGCACCCCTAGGCTTAGGCTAGGGCACCCCTCGGCTTACGCTAGGGCACACCTAGGCTTAGGCTACGGCTCCCCAGGCTATGGCTAGGGCACGCCTAGGCTTAGGCTAGGTAACTCTAGGCTTAGGCTGGGGCACCCCTAGGCTTAGGCTAAGGCTAGGGCTCCCCTAGCCTAATGCTTGGGCACCCCTAGGCTTAGGCTAGGGCACCCTTAGGCTTAGGCTAAGGCTAGGGCTACCCTAGCCTAATGCTTGGGCACCCCTAGGCTTAGGCTAGGGCACCTCTGGGCTTAGGCTAAAGCTAGGGCACACCTAGGCTTAGGCTTGGACACCCCTAGGCTTAGGCTAGGACACACCTAGGCTTAGGCTAAGGCTATGGCTCCCCTAGCCTAAGGCTAGGGCACCCCTAGGCTTAGGCTAGGGCAACCCTAGGCTTAGGCTAGGGCACCCCTAGCTTAGGCTAAGGCTACGGCTCCCCTAGCCTAAGGCTAAGGCACCCCTAGGCTTAGGCTAGGGAACCCTTAGGCTTAGGCTAAGGCTAGGGCTCCCCTAGCCTATGGCTAGGGCACGCTTAGGCTTAGGGTAGGTAACCCTAGGCTACGGCTAGGGAAACCCTAGGCTTAGGCCAAGGCTAGGACTCCCCTTGCCTAAGGCTAGGGCACCCCTGGCTTAGGCTAGGACACCCCTAGGCTTAGGCTAAGGTTAGGATTCCCCTAGCCTATGGCTAGGGCACGCCTAGGCTTAGGCTAGGTAACCCTAGCCTTCGGCTAGGGAAACCCTAGGCTTAGGCCAAGGCTAGGACTCCCCTAGCCTAAGGTAAGGGCACCCCTAGTCTTAGGCTAGGGCACCCCTAGGCTTAGGCTAGGGCACCCCTAGGCTTAGGCTAGGGCACCCCTAGGCTTAGGCTAGAGCACCCCTAGGCTTAGGATAGGGCACCCCTAGGCTTAGGATAGGGCACCCCTAGGATAAGGATAGGGCACACCTAGGCTTAGGCTAAGGCTAGGGCTTCCCTAGCTTAAGGATTTGTCACCCCTAGGCTTAGGCTAGGGCACCCCTAGGCTTAGGCTAGGGCACCCCTAAGCTTAGGGAAGGGCACCCGTAGGCTTAGGCTAGGGCACCCCTAGGCTTAGGCTAAGGCTAGGGCTCCCCTAGCCTATGGCTAGGGCACGCCTAGGCTTAGGCTAGGTAACCCTAGGCTTAGGCTAGGACACCCCTAGGCTTAGGCTAGGGCACCCCCAGGCTTAGGCTAAGGCTAGGGTTCCCATAGCCTAAGGCTAGGGCACCCCTTGGCTCACGATAGGGCACCCCTAGGCTTAGGCTAGGGCACCCCTAGGCTTAGGTTAAGGCTTGGGCTGCCCTAGCCTAAGGCTTGGGCACCCCTAGGCTTAGGCTAAGGCTAGGGCTCCCCTAGCCTAAGGCTAGGGCACCCCTAGGCTTACGATAGGGCACCCCTAGGCTTAGGTTAAGGCTAGGGCTCCCCTAGCCTAAGGCTTGGGCACCCCTAGGCTTAGGCTACGGCACCCTAGGCTTAGGCTAGGGCACCACTAGGCTTACGCTTAGGCTAGGGCCCCCTAGCCTAAGGCTAGGGCACCCTTAGGCTTAGGCTTTGGCACCCCTAGGCTTAGGATATGGCACCCCTAGGCTTAGGCTAGGGCACCCCAAGGCTTCGGCTAAGGCTAGGGCTCCCCTAGCCTAAGGCTAGGGCACCCCTAGGGTTAGGCTAGGGCACCCCTAGGCTTAGGCTAGGGCACACCTAGGCTTAGGCTAGGGTACACCTAGGCTTAGACTTGGGCACCCCTAAGATTAGGCTAGGGCACCCCTAGAATTAGCCTAAGGCTAGGGATCCCCTAGCTTAAGGTTAGGGCACCACTAGGCTTAGGCTAGGGCACCCCTAGGCTTAGGCTAAGTCTAGGGCTCCCCTAGCCTAAGTCTAGGGCACCCCTAGGCTTAGGCTATGGCACCCCTAGGCTTAGGCTATGGCACCCCTATACTTAGGCTATGGCACCTCCAGGCTTAGCCTAAGGCTAGGGTTCCCATAGCCTAAGGCTAGGGCACCCCTAGGCTTAGGCTAGGGAATCCCTAGGCTTAGGCTAGGGCACCCCTAGGCCAAGGCAAGGGCACCCCTAGACTTAGGCTAGGGCTCCCGTCGGCTTAGGCTAAGGCTAGGATTCCCCTAACCTAAGGCTAGGGCATCCCTAGGCTTAGGCTCAGGCACCCCTAGCTTAGGCTAGGGCACCCGTCGGCTTTGGCTAAGGCTCGGACTCCCCTAGCCTAAGCTTAGGGCACCCCTAGGCTTAGGCTCAGGCACCTCTAGGCTTAGGCTAGGGCACGCCTAGGCTTAGGCTAGGTAACCCTAGGCTTAGGCTAGGGCACCGCTAGGCTTAGGATAGGGTACCCATAGGCTTAGGCTAGGGCACCCCTAGGCTTAGGCTAAGGCTAGGGCTCCCCTAGAGTAAGGCTTGGGCACCCCTAGGCTTAGGCTAGGGCACCCCTAGGCTTATGATAGGGCAACCCTAGGCTTAGGCTAGTGCACCCCTATGCTTAGGTTAAGGCTAGGGCACCCCTAGCCCAAGGCTTGGGTAATTCTAGGCTTAGGCTAGGGCTCCCCAAGGCTTAGGCTAGGGCACCCTTAGGCTTAGGCTTGGGCACCGCTAGGCTTCGTCTATGGCACCCCTAGGCTTAGGCTAATGCTAGGGCTCCCCTAGCCTAGGGCTAGGGCACCCCAACTTCGGCTAGGGCACCCCTAGGCTTAGTCTAGGGCACCCCTAGGCTTATGATAGGGCACCCCTAGGCTTATGCTACGGCACCCCTAGGCTTAGGCTAATGCTAGGGCTCCCCTAGCCTAGGGCTAGGGCACCCCAAAACTTCGGCTAGGGCACCCCTAGGCTTAGTCTAGGGCACACCTAGGCTTAGGCTCGGACACCCCTAGGCTTAGGCTAGGGCACCCCTAGGCTTAGGCTAGGGCACTCTTAGGATTAGGCTAAGGCTAGGGCTCCCCTAGCCCAAGGTTAGGGCACCCCTAGGCTTAGGCTAGGGCACCCCTAGGTTTAGGCTAGGGCACCCGTAGAATTAGCCTAAGGCTAGGGATCGCCTAGCCTAAAGTTTGGGCACTCCTAGGCTTAGGCTAGGGCACGCCAAGGCTTAGGCTAGGGCACCCCTAGGCTTAGGCTCAGTCTACGGCTCGACTACCCTAAGACTGGGGCACCCCTAGGCTTAGGCTAGGGCACACCTAGGCTTAGGCTAGGGCACCCCTAGGCTTAGGCTAAGGCTAGGGCTCCCCTAGCCTAAGGCTAGGGCACCTCTAGGCTTAGGCTAGGGCACCCCTAGGCTTAGGATAGGGCACCCCTCGACTTAGGCTAGGGCACCCCTAGGCTTAGGCTAGGGCACCCCTAGGGTTAGGCTAAGGCTAGGGCTCCCCAAGCCCAAGGCTAGGGCATCCCTAGGCTTAGGCTAGGGCACCCCTTGGCTTAGGCTAGGGCACCCCTAGGCTTAAGCTAATGCTAGGGCTCCCCTAGCCTAAGGCTAGTGCACCCCTAGGCTTAGGCTAGGGCACCCCTAGGCTTAGGCTAGGGCACCCCTAGGCTTAGGCTAAGGCAAGGGCTCCCCTAGTCTAAGGCAAGGGCACCCCTAGCCTAAGGCTAGGGCACCCCTAGGCTTAGGCTAGGGCACCCTTAAGCTTAGGCAAAGGCTAGGGCTCCCCTACCCAAGGCTAGGGCACCCCTAGGCTTAGGGTAGTGCACCCCTAGGCTTAGCCTAGGGCACCCCTAGGCTTAGGCTAAGGCTAGGGCTCCCATAGCCTAAGGCTAGGGCAACCCTAGGCTTAGGCTAGGGCATCCCTAGGCTTAGGCTATGGCACCCCAAGGCTTACGCTAGGGCACCCCAAGGCTTAGGCTAAGACTCGGGCTCCCCTAGCCTAAGGCTAGGGCACCCCTAAGCTTAGGCTAGGGCTCCCCTAGGCTTAGGCTATGGCACCCCTAGGCTTAGATTAAGGATAGGGCTCCCCGAGCCTAAGTCTAGGGCACCCCTAGGCTTAGGTTAGGGCACCCCTAGGCTCAGGCTAGGGCACCCCTAAGCTTAGGCTAGGGCACCCCTAGGCTTAGGCTAGGGCACCCCTAGGCTTAGGCTAAGGCTAGGGCTCCCCTAGCCTAAGGCTAGGGCACCCCTAGGCTTAGGCTAGGGCACACCTAGGCTTGCTAGGGCACCCTAAGGCTTAGGCTAGGGCACCCCTAGGCTTAGGCTAAGGCTTGGGCTCCCCTAGCCTAAGACTAGGGCACCCCTAGGCTTAGGGCAGGGCACCACTAGGCTTAGGCCAGGGCACCCCTAGGCTTAGGCTAGGGCACCCCTAGGAGTAGGCTAAGGCTAGGGCTCCCTTACCCTAAGGTTAGGGCACCGCTAGACTTAGGCTAGGGCATCCCTAGGCATATACTAGGATACCCCTAGGCTTAGGCTAAGGCTAGGGCTCCCATAGCATAAGGCTAGGGCTCCCCTAGGCTTAGGCTAGGGCACCCCAAGGCTTAGGGTATGGCACCCCTAGGCTTAGGCTAAGGGTAGGGCTCCCCTAGCGTAGGGCTAGGACACCCCTAGGCTTAGGCTAGGGCACCCATAGGCTTAGGCTATTGCACCCCTAGGCTTAGACTAAGGTTACTGCTCGACTAGCCTAGGCTAGGGCACCCCTAGGCTTAGGCTAGGGCACCCCTAGTCTTAGGCTAAGGCTAGGGCTCCCCTAGCCTAAGGCTAGGGCACCTCTTGGCTTAGGCTAGGGCACCCCTAGGCTTAGGCTAGGGTACCCCTAGGCTTAGGCTAGGGCACCCCTAGGCTTAGGCTAAGGCTAGGGCTCCACTAGCCTAAGGCTAGAGCACCCCTAGGCTTAGGTTAGTGCACACCTAGGCTTAGGCTAGGGCACCCCTAGGCTTAGGCTAGGGCACCCCTAGGCTTAGGCTAAGGCTGGGGCTCCCCTACCCTAAGGCAAGGGCACCCCTAGCCTTAGGCTAGGGCACCTCTTGGCTTAGGCTAGGGCATCCCTAGGCTTATTCTAGGGCAGACCTAGGCTTAGGCTAGGGCACCCCTAAGCTTAGGCTAGGGCACCCTTAGCTTAGGCTAAGTCTAGGGATCCCCTAGCCTAAGCCTAGGGCACCCCTAGGTTTAGGCTAAGGCTAGGGCTCCCCTAGCCTAAGGCTAGGGCACCCCTAATCGTAGGCTAGGGCACCCCTAGGCTTAGGCTAGGGCACCCCTAGTATTAGCCTAAGTCTAGGGCTCCCCTATCCTAAGGCTAGGGCACCCCTAGGTTTAGTCTTGGGCACCCCTAGGCTTAGGCTAGGGCACCCCAAGGCTTAGGGTAGGGCACCCCTAGGATTAGGCTAGGGCACCCCTATGCTTAGGCTATGGCACCCCTAGAATTAGGCTAGGCCACCCCTAGGCTTAGGCTAAGGCTGGGGCTCCCCTAGCCTAAGGCAAGGGCACCCCTAGCCTTAGGCTAGGGCACCCCTAGGCTTAGGCTAAGGCTGGGGCTCCCATACCCTAAGGCAAGGGCACCCCTAGCCTTAGGCTAGGGCACCTCTTGGCTTAGGCTAGGGCATCCCTAGGCTTATTCTAGGGCAGACCTAGGCTTAGGCTAGGGCACCCCTAGGCTTAGGCTAGGGCACCCCTAGCTTAGGCTAAGGCTAGGGATCCCCTAACCTAAGGCTAGGGCACCCCAGGCTTAGGCTAAGGCTAGGGCTCACCTAGCCTAAGGCTAGGGCACCCCTAATCTTAGGCTAGGGCACAGCTTGGCTTATGCTAGGGCACCCCTAGAATTAGCCTAAGGCTAGGGCTCCCCTATCCTAAGGCTAGGGCACCCCTAGGCTTAGTCTAGGGCACCCCTAGGCTTAGGCTAGGGCACCCCAAGGCTTAGGGTAGGGCACCCCTAAGCTTAAGGCTAGGGCACCCCTAGGCTTAGGCTGGGGCACCCCTAGGCTTAGGCTAGGGCACCCCTAGACTTAGGCTAGGGAACCCCAGGCTTAGGCTAAGGCTGGGGCTCCCCTAGCCTAAGGCAAGGGCACCCCTAGCCTTAGGCTACGGCACCTCTTGGCTTAGGCTAGGGCATCCCAAGGCTTAGGCTAGGACACACCTAGGCTTAGGCTAGGGCATCCCTAGGCTTAGGCTAGGGCACCCCTAGCTTAGGCTAAGGCTAGGGATCCCCTATCATAAGGCTAGGGCACCCCTAGGCTTAGGCTAAGGCTAGGGCTTCCCTAGCCTAAGGCTAGGGCACCCCTAATCTTAGGCTAGGGCACCCCTAGAATTAGCCTAAGGCAAAGGGCTCCCCTATCCTAAGGCTATGGCACCCCTAGGCTTAGGCTAGGGCACCCCTAGGCTTAGGCTAGGGCACCCCAAGGCTTAGGGTAGGGCACCCCTAGGCTTAGGCTAGGGCACCCTTAGGCTTAGGCTAGGGCACCCCTAGGCTTAGGCTAGGGAACCCCAAGGCTTAGGCTAAGGCTAGGGCTCCCCTAGCCCAAGGCTTAGGCACCCCTAAGTTTAGGCTAGGTCACCCCTAGGTTTAGGCTAGGGCACCCCTAGAATTAGCCTAAGGCCAGGGATCCCCTGTCCTAAGGTTAAGGCACCCCTAGGCTTAGGCTAGGGCACCCATAGGCTTAGGCTAGGGCACCCCTAGGCTTAGACTAGGGCACGCCTAGGCTTAGGCTAGGTAACCCTAGGCTTAGGCTAGGGCACCCCTAGGCTTAGGGTAAGGCTAGGGCTCCCTTAGCCTAATGCTTGGGTACCCCTAGGCTTAGGCTAGGGCACCCCTAGGATTAGACTAAGGTTAGGGCTCTCCTAACCTAAAGCTAGTGCACCCCTATGCTTAGGCTAGGGCACCCCTAGGCTTAGGTTAGGGCACCCCTTGGCTTAGGCTTGTACACCCCTAGGCTTAGGCTTGGGCACACCTAGGCTTAGGCTAAGGTTAGCGCTCCCCTTGCCTAAGGCTAGGGCACCCCTAGGCTTAGGCTAGGGCACCCCTAGGCTTAGGCTAGGGCACCCCTAGCTTAGGCTAAGGCTAGGCATCCCCTATCCTAAGGCTACTGCACCCCTAGGCTTAGACTAGGGCACCCCAAGGCTTAGGCTAAGACTAGGGCTCCCCTAGCCTAAGGCTAAGGCACCCCTAATCTTAGGCTAGGGCACCCCTAGGCTTAGGCTAGGGCACCCCTTGGCTTAGGCTAGGGCACCCCTAGGTTTAGGCTAGGGCACACCTAGGCTTAGGCTAGGGCACCCCAAGGCTTAGGCTAGGGCACCCCTAAGCTTAGTCTAGGGCACCCCTAAGCCTAGGCTAGGGCACCCATAGGCTTAGGTTAGGGCACCCCTAGGCTTAGGCTAGGGCACCCCTAGACTTAAGCTAGGGCACCCCTAGGCTTAGGCTAAGGCTAGGCCTCCCCTAGCCTAAGGCTAGGGCACCCCTAGGCTTAGGCCAGGGCACCCCTAGGCTTCTGACAGGGCACCCCTAGTCTTAGGACAGGGCACCCCTAGGCTTAGGCTAGGGCACCCCTAGGCTTAGGCTAGGGCACCCCTAGGCTTAGGCTAGGGCACCCCTAGACTTAAGCTAGGGCACCCCTAGGCTTAGGCTAAGGCTAGGGCTCACCTACCCTAAGGCTAGGTCAGCCCTAGACTTAGGCTAGGGCACTCCTAGGCTTATACTAGGACACCCCTAGGCTTAGGTTAAGGCTAGGGCTCCCATAGCCTATGGCTAGGGCACCCCTAGCCTAAGGCTAAGCCACCCCTAGGCTTAGGCTAGGGCACCCCCAGGCTTAAGCTAAGGCTAGGGCTCCCCTAGCCTAGGCTAGGGCACCCCTAGGCTTAGGTTAGGGCACCCATAGGCTTAGGCTAGGGCACACCTAGGCTTAGGCTAAGGCTAGGGCTCCCATAGCATAAGGCTAGGGCACCCCTAGGCTTAGGCTAGGGCACCCCTAGGCTTAGGCTAGGGCACCCAAGCCTTAGGCTAAGGCTAGGGCACCCCTAGGCTAAGGCTAGGGCACCTCAAGCCTTCGGATAGGGCACCCCTAGGCTTAGGGTCGGGCACCCCCAGGCTTAGGCTAAGGGTATGGCTCGACTAGCCTAAGGCTAAGGCACCCCTAGGGTTAGGCTAAGGCTAGGGCTCCCCTAGGCTTAGGATAGGGCACCCCTAGGCTTAGGCTAGGGCACCCCTAGGCTTAGGCTAGGGCACCACTAGGCTTAGGCTAGGGCACCCCTAGGCTTAGGCTAAGGCTAGGGCTCCCCTAGCCTAAGGCTAGGGCACCCCTAGGCTTAGGCTAGGGCACCCCTCGCCTAAGGCAAGGGCACCCATAGGCTTAGGCTAGGGAACCCCTAGGCTTAGGCTAGGGCACCCCTAGGATTAGGCTAAGGCTAGGGCTCCCCTAGCCAAGGCTAGGGCACTCCTCGGCTTAGGCTAGGGCACCCATAGGCTTAGGCTAGGGCACCCCTAGGCTTAGGCTAAGGCTAGGGCTCCCATAGCCTAAGGCTAGGGCACCCCTAAGCTTAGGCTAGGGCACCCCTAGGCTTAGGCTAGGGCACACCTAGGCTTAGGCTAGGGCACCCCTAGGCTTAGGCTAAGGCTAGGGCTCCCCTAGCCTAAGGCTAGGGCACCCCTATGCTTAGACTAGGGCACCCCTAGGTTTTGGCTAGGGCACCACTAGGCTTAGGCTTAGGCTTGGGCACCCCTAAGCTTAGGCTATGGCACACCTAGGCTTTGGCTAAGGCTAGGGCTCCCCTAGCCTAAGGCTAGGGCACCCCACAGCTTAGGCTAGGGCACCCCTAGGCTTAAGCTAAGGCTAGGGATCCCCTACCCTAAGGCTAGGGCACCCCTAGCCGAAGGCAAGGGCACCCCTAGGCTTAGGCTACTGCACCCCTAGGCTTAGGCTAGGGCACCCCTAGCTTAGGCTAAGGCTAGGCATCCCCTATCCTAAGGCTACTGCACCCCTAGGCTTAGACTAGGGCACCCCTAGGCTTAGGCGAAGGCTAGGGCTTCCATAGCCTAAGGCTAGGGCACCCATAAGCTTAGGATAGGGCACCACTAGGCTTAGGCTAGGGCACCCCTAGGCTTAAGCTAGGGCACGCCTAGGCTTAGGCTAAGGCTAGGGCTTCCATAGCCTAAGGCTAGGGCACCCCTAAGCTTAGGATAGGGCACCCCTAGGCTTAGGCTAGGGCACACCTAGGCTTAGGCTAGGGCACCCCTAGGCTTAGGCTAAGGCTAGGGCTTCCATAGCCTAAGGCTAGGGCACCCCTAGTCTTAGGCAAGGGCACCCCTAGGCTTAGGCTAGGCCACCCCTAGGCTTAGGCTAGGGCACCCCTAGACTTAGGCTAGGGCACACCGAGGCTTACCCTAGGACACACCCAGGCTTAGGCTAGGGCACCCCTAGGCTTAAGCTAAGGCTAGGGCTCCCCTAGCCTAAGGCTAGGGCACCCCAAGCCTAACGTTAGGGCACCCCTAGGCTTAGGCTAGGGCACCTCTAGGCTTAGGCTAGGGCACCCCTAGGCTAAGGCTAAGGCTAGGGCTCCCCTAGCCTAAGGCTAGGGCACCCCTAGGCTTAGACTAGGTCACACCTAGGCTTTGGCTAGGGCACCAATAGGCTTAGGCTTAGGATAGGGATCCCCTAGCCTAAGGCTAGGGCACCCTTAGGCTTAGGCTTGGGCACCCCTAAGCTTAGGCTATGGCACCCCTAGGATTAGGCTAGGGTAACCCTAGCCTTAGGCTAAGGCTAGGGCTCCCTTACCCTAAAGCTAGGGCACCCCTAGCCTTAGGCTAAGGCTAGGATTCCCATAGCCTAAGGTTACAGCACCCCTAGGATTAGGCTACGGCACCCCAAGGCTTAGGCTAGGGCACACCTATGCTTAGGCTAGGGCACCCCTAGGCTTAGGCTAGGACATCCCTAATCTTAGGCTAGGACACCCCTAGGCTTAGGCTCAGGCTACGGCTCCCCTAGCCTAAGGCTAGGGCATGCTTAGGCTTAGGCTTGGGCACCCTTAGGCTTAGGCTATGGCACCCCTAGGCTTATACAAGGGCACCGCTAGGCTTAGGCTAAGGTTAGGGCTCCCCTAGCCTAAGGCTAGGGCACCCGTAGGCTTAGGCTAGGGCACCCCTAGGCTTAGGCTAGGGGACCCCTAGGCTTAGGCTAAGGCTAGGGCTCCCCTAGCCTAAGGCTAGGGCACCCCTAGGCTTAGGCTAGGGCACCCGTAGGCTTAGGCTAGGGCACCCCTAGGCTTAGGCTAGGGCACCACTAGGCTTAGGCTTGGGCACCCCTAGGATTAGGCTAAGGCTAGGGCTCCCCTAGCCTAAGGCTAGGGTACCCCTAGGCTTAGGCTAAGGCTAGGGCTCCCATAGCCTAAGGCTACGGCACCCCTAGGCTTAGGCTAGGGCACACCTATGCTTAGGCTAGGGCACCCCTAGGCTTAGGCTAGGGCACCCCTCGGCTTAGGATAAGGCTAGGACTCCCCTCGCCTAAGGCTAGGGCACCCCTAGGCTTTGGCTAGTGCACCCCTAGGCTTAGGCTAGGGAACCAATGGCTTAGGCTAAGGCTAGGGCTCACCTAGCCTATGGCTAGGGCACGCCTAGGCTTAGTCTAGGTAACCCTAGGCTTAGGCTAGGGCACCCCTAGTCTTAGGCTAAGGCTAGGGCTCCCGTAGCCTAATGCTTGGGAACCCCTAGGCTTAGGCTAATGCACCCCTAGTCTTAGGCTAAGGCACCCCTAGACTTAGGCTAGGGCATCCCTAGGCTTAGGCTAAAGCTAGGGCTCCCCTAGCCTAAGGCTAGGGAACCCCTAGGCTTAGGCTAGGGCACCCCTAGGCTTAGGCTAGGGCACCACTAGGCTTAGGTTTGGGCACCCAGAGGATTAGGCTAAAGCTAGGGCTCCCCTAGCCTAAGGCTTGGGAACCCCTAGGCTTAGGCTAAGGCTAGGGCTCCCATAGCCTAAGGCTACGGCACCCCTAGGCTTAGGCTAGGGCACACCTATGCTTAGGCTAGGGCACCCCTAGGCTTAGGCTAGGGCATCCCTCGGCTTAGGCTAAGGCTAGGACTCCCCTCGCCTAAGGCTAGGGCACCCCTAGGCTTTGGCTAGGGCACACCTAGGCTTAGGCTAGGGCACCCATGGCTTAGGGTCAGGCTAGGGCTCACCTAGCCTATGGCTAGGGCACCCCTAGGCTTAGGCTACGGCACCCCTAGGCTTAGGCAGGGGCAACCCTAGGCTTAGGCTATGGTACCTCTAGGCTTATGCTAGGGCACCCGTAGGCTTAGGCTAAGGCTAGGGCTCCCTTAACGTAAGGCTAGGGCACCCTTAGGCTTAGGCTAGGGCACACCTATGCTTAGGCTAGGGCACCCCTAGGATTAGGTTAGGGCACCTCTGGGCTTAGGCTCAGGCTACGGCTCCCCTAGCCTAAGGCTAGAGCATGCTTAGGCTTAGGCTTGGGCACCCCAAGGTTTAGGCTATGACACCCCTAGGCTTAGACTAGGGCACCCCTAGGCTTAGGCTAAGGCTAAGGCTCCCCTAGCCAAAGGCTAGGGCACCCGTAGGCTTAGGCTAGGGCATCCCTAGGCTTAGGCTAAGGCTAGGGCTCCCCTAGCCTAAGGCTAGGGAACCCCTAGGCTTAGGCTAGGGCACCCCTAGGCTTAGGCTAGGGCACCACTAGGCTTAGGTTTGGGCACCCAGAGGATTAGGCTAAAGCTAGGGCTCCCCTAGCCTAAGGCTTGGGCACCCCTAGGCTTAGGCTAAGGCTAGGGCTCCCGTAGCCTAATGCTTGGGAACCCCTAGGCTTAGGCTAATGCACCCCTAGTCTTAGGCTAAGGCACCCCTAGACTTAGGCTAGGGCATCCCTAGGCTTAGGCTAAAGCTAGGGCTCCCCTAGCCTAAGGCTAGGCACCCCTAGGCTTAGGCTAGGGCACCCCTAGGCTTTGGCTAGGGCACCACTAGGCTTAGGCTATTGCAGCCCTAGGCTTAGGCTAGGGCATCCCTAGGCTTAGGCTAAGGTTAGGGCTACCCTAGCCTAAGGCTAGGCACCCCTAGGCTTAGGCTAGGGCACCCCTAGACTTTGGCTAGGGCAACCCTAGGCTTAGGCTAAGGCTAGGTCTCCCCTAGCATAAGGCTTGGGCAACCCTAGGCTTAGGCTAGGGCACCCCAAGGCTTAGGCTAGGGCACCCACCGGCTTTGGCTAAGGCTAGGACTCACCTAGCCTAAGGCTAGGGAACCCCTAGGCTTAGGCTAGGGCACCCCTAGGTTTTGGCTAGGGCACCCCTAGGCTTAGGCTTAGGCTAGGGCTCCCCTAACCTAAGGCTAGGGCACCCCTAGACTTAGGCTAGGGCACACCTAGGGTTAGCCTAGGACACACCTAGGCTTAGGCTAGGGCACCCCTAGGCTTAAGATAAGGCTAGGGCTCCTCTAGCCTAAGGCTAGGGCACCCCTAGCCTAAGGCTAGGGCATTCCTAGGCTTAGGCTTGGGCACCCCTAGGCTTAGGCTAGGGTACCCTTAGGTTTAGGCTAAGGCTAGAGCTCCCCTAGCCAAGGCTCGGGCACCCATCGGCTTAGGCTAGTGCACCCATAGGCTTAGGCTAGGGCTCCCCTAGGCTTAGGCTAAGGCTAGGGTTCCCCTAGCATAAGGCTAGGAAACCTCTAAGCTTAGGCTAGGGCACCCCTAGGCTTAGGCTAAGGCTAGGGTTCCCCTAGCCTAAGGCTAGGGCACCCCTAGGCTTAGGCTACGGCACCCCTAGGCTTAGGCAAGGGCAACCCTAGGCTTAGGCTATGGTACCCCTAGGCTTATGCTAGGGCACCCCTAGGCTTAGGCTAAGGCTAGGGCTCCCTTAACGTAAGGCTAGGGCACCCTTAGGCTTAGGCTAGGGCACACCTATGCTTAGGCTAGGGCACCCCTAGGATTAGGTTAGGGCACCTCTGGGCTTAGGCTCAGGCTACGGCTCCCCTAGCCTAAGGCTAGAGCATGCTTAGGCTTAGGCTTGGGCACCCCAAGGTTTAGGCTATGACACCCCTAGGCTTAGACTAGGGCACCCCTAGGCTTAGGCTAAGGCTAAGGCTCCCCTAGCCAAAGGCTAGGGCACCCGTAGGCTTAGGCTAGGGCACCCCTAGGCTTAGGCTAAGGCTAGGGCTCCCCTAGCCTAAGGCTAGGGAACCCCTAGGCTTAGGCTAGGGCACCCCTAGGCTTAGGCTAGGGCACCACTAGGCTTAGGTTTGGGCACCCAGAGGATTAGGCTAAAGCTAGGGCTCCCCTAGCCTAAGGCTTGGGCACCCCTAGGCTTAGGCTAAGGCTAGGGCTCCCATAGCCTAAGGCTACGGCACCCCTAGGCTTAGGCTAGGGCACACCTATGCTTAGGCTAGGGCACCCCTAGGCTTAGGCTAGGGCATCCCTCGGCTTAGGCTAAGGCTAGGACTCCCCTCGCCTAAGGCTAGGGCACCCCTAGGCTTTGGCTAGGGCACACCTAGGCTTAGGCTAGGGCACCCATGGCTTAGGGTCAGGCTAGGGCTCACCTAGCCTATGGCTAGGGCACCCCTAGGCTTAGGCTACGGCACCCCTAGGCTTAGGCAAGGGCAACCCTAGGCTTAGGCTATGGTACCTCTAGGCTTATGCTAGGGCACCCCTAGGCTTAGGCTAAGGCTAGGGCTCCCTTAACGTAAGGCTAGGGCACCCTTAGGCTTAGGCTAGGGCACACCTATGCTTAGGCTAGGGCACCCCTAGGATTAGGTTAGGGCACCTCTGGGCTTAGGCTCAGGCAACGGCTCCCCTAGCCTAAGGCTAGAGCATGCTTAGGCTTAGGCTTGGGCACCCCAAGGTTTAGGCTATGACACCCCTAGGCTTAGACTAGGGCACCCCTAGGCTTAGGCTAAGGCTAAGGCTCCCCTAGCCAAAGGCTAGGGCACCCGTAGGCTTAGGCTAGGGCATCCCTAGGCTTAGGCTAAGGCTAGGGCTCCCCTAGCCTAAGGCTAGGGAACCCCTAGGCTTAGGCTAGGGCACCCCTAGGCTTAGGCTAGGGCACCACTAGGCTTAGGTTTGGGCACCCAGAGGATTAGGCTAAAGCTAGGGCTCCCCTAGCCTAAGGCTTGGGCACCCCTAGGCTTAGGCTAAGGCTAGGGCTCCCATAGCCTAAGGCTACGGCACCCCTAGGCTTCGGCTAGGGCACACCTATGCTTAGGCTAGGGCACCCCTAGGCTTAGGCTAGGGCACCCCTCGGCTTAGGCTAAGGCTAGGACTCCCCTCGCCTAAGGCTAGGGCACCCCTAGGCTTTGGCTAGGGCACACCTAGGCTTAGGCTAGGGCACCCATGGCTTAGGGTCAGGCTAGGGCTCACCTAGCCTATGGCTAGGGCACGCCTAGGCTTAGGCTAGGTAACCCTAGGCTTAGGATAGTGCACCCCTAGTCTTAGGCTAAGGCTAGGGCTCCCCTAGCCTAATGCTTGGGAACCCCTAGGCTTAGGCTAGGGCACCCCTAGTCTTAGGCTAAGGCACCCCTAGGCTTAGGCTAGGGCATCCCTATGCTTAGGCTAAGGCTAGGGCTCCCCTAGCCTAAGGCTAGGCACCCCTAGGCTTAGGCTAGGGCACCCCTAGGCTTTGGCTAGGGCACCACTAGGCTAAGGCTAATGCACCCCTAGGCTTAGGCTAGGGCATCCCTAGGCTTAGGCTAAGGCTAGGGCTACCCTAGCCAAGGCTAGAGCACTCCTCGGCTTAGGCTAGGGCACCCATAGGCTTAGGCTAGGGCACCCCAAGGCTTAGGCTAAGGCTAGGGCTCCCATAGCCTAAGGCTAGGGCACCCCTAAGCTTAGGCTAGGGCACCCCTAGGCTTAGGCTAGGGCACACCTAGGCTTAGGCTAGGGCACCCCTAGGCTTAGGCTAAGGCTAGGGCTCCCCTAGCCTAAGGCTAGGGCACCCCTATGCTTAGACTAGGGCACCCCTAGGCTTTGGCTAGGGCACCACTAGGCTTAGGCTTAGGCTTGGGCACCCCTAAGCTTAGGCTATGGCACACCTAGGCTTTGGCTAAGGCTAGGGCTCCCCTAGCCTAAGGCTAGGGCACCCCACAGCTTAGGCTAGGGCACCCCTAGGCTTAAGCTAAGGCTAGGGATCCCCTAGCCTAAAGCTAGGGCACCCCTAGCCGAAGGCAAGGGCACCCCTAGGCTTAGGCTAGGGCACCCCTAGGCTTAGGCTAAGGCTAGGGCTTCCCTAGCCAAGGCTAGGGCACCCCTCGGCTTAGGCTAGGGCACCCATAGGCTTAGGCTAGGGCACCCCTAGGCTTAGGCTAAGGCTAGGGCTTCCATAGCCTAAGGCTAGGGCACCCCTAAGCTTAGGATAGGGCACCACTAGGCTTAGGATAGGGCACCCCTAGGCTTAAGCTAGGGCACGCCTAGGCTTAGGCTAAGGCTAGGGCTCCCATAGCCTAAGGCTAGGGCACCCCTAAGCTTAGGATAGGGCACCCCTAGGCTTAGGCTAGGGCACACCTAGGCTTAGGCTAGGGCACCCCTAGGCTTAGGCTAAGGCTAGGGCTTCCATAGCCTAAGGCTAGGGCACCCCTAGTCTTAGGCAAGGGCACCCCTAGGCTTAGGCTAGGCCACCCCTAGGCTTAGGCTAGGGCACCCCTAGACTTAGGCTAAGGCTGGGGCTCCCCTAACGTAAGGCTAGGGCACCCCTAGGCTTAGGCTAGGGCACACCGAGGCTTACCCTAGGACACACCCAGGCTTAGGCTAGGGCACCCCTAGGCTTAAGCTAAGGCTAGGGCTCCCCTAGCCTAAGGCTAGGGCACCCCAAGCCTAACGTTAGGGCACCCCTAGGCTTAGGCTAGGGCACCTCTAGGCTTAGGCTAGGGCACCCCTAGGCTAAGGCTAAGGCTAGGGCTCCCCTAGCCTAAGGCTAGGGCACCCCTAGGCTTAGACTAGGTCACCCCTAGGCTTTGGCTAGGGCACCAATAGGCTTAGGCTTAGGATAGGGATCCCCTAGCCTAAGGCTAGGGCACCCTTAGGCTTAGGCTTGGGCACCCCTAAGCTTAGGCTATGGCACCCCTAGGATTAGGCTAGGGTAACCCTAGACTTAGACTAAGGCTAGGGCTCCCTTACCCTAAAGCTAGGGCACCCCTAGCCTTAGGCTAAGGCTAGGATTCCCATAGCCTAAGGTTACAGCACCCCTAGGATTAGGCTACGGCACCCCAAGGCTTAGGCTAGGGCACACCTATGCTTAGGCTAGGGCACCCCTAGGCTTAGGCTAGGACACCCCTAATCTTAGGCTAGGACACCCCTAGGCTTAGGCTCAGGCTACGGCTCCCCTAGCCTAAGGCTAGGGCATGCTTAGGCTTAGGCTTGGGCACCCTTAGGCTTAGGCTATGGCACCCCTAGGCTTATACAAGGGCACCGCTAGGCTTAGGGTAAGGCTAGGGCTCCCCTAGCCTAAGGCTAGGGCACCCGTAGGCTTAGGCTAGGGCACCCCTAGGCTTAGGCTAGGGGACCCCTAGGCTTAGGCTAAGGCTAGGGCTCCCCTAGCCTAAGGCTAGGGCACCCCTAGGCTTAGGCTAGGGCACCCCTAGGCTTAGGCTAGGGCACCCCTAGGCTTAGGCTAGGGCACCACTAGGCTTAGGCTTGGGCACCCCTAGGATTAGGCTAAGGCTAGGGCTCCCCTAGCCTAAGGCTAGGGTACCCCTAGGCTTAGGCTAAGGCTAGGGCTCCCATAGCCTAAGGCTACGGCACCCCTAGGCTTAGGCTAGGGCACACCTATGCTTAGGCTAGGGCACCCCTAGGCTTAGGCTAGGGCACCCCTCGGCTTAGGATAAGGCTAGGACTCCCCTCGCCTAAGGCTAGGGCACCCCTAGGCTTTGGCTAGTGCACCCCTAGGCTTAGGCTAGGGAACCAATGGCTTAGGCTAAGGCTAGGGCTCACCTAGCCTATGGCTAGGGCATGCCTAGGCTTAGTCTAGGTAACCCTAGGCTTAGGCTAGGGCACCCCTAGTCTTAGGCTAAGGCTAGGGCTCCCCTAACCTAATGCTTGGGAACCCCTAGGCTTAGGCTAATGCACCCCTAGTCTTAGGCTAAGGCACCCCTAGACTTAGGCTAGGGCATCCCTAGGCTTAGGCTAAAGCTAGGGCTCCCCTAGCCTAAGGCTAGGCACCCCTAGGCTTAGGCTAGGGCACCCCTAGGCTTTGGCTAAGGCACCACTAGGCTTAGGCTATTGCACCCCTAGGCTTAGGCTAGGGCATCCCTAGGCTTAGGCTAAGGTTAGGGCTACCCTAGCCTAAGGCTAGGCACCCCTAGGCTTAGGCTAGGGCACCCCTAGACTTTGGCTAGGGCAACCCTAGGCTTAGGCTAAGGCTAGGTCTCCCCTAGCATAAGGCTTGGGCAACCCTAGGCTTAGGCTAGGGCACCCCAAGGCTTAGGCTAGGGCACCCACCGGCTTTGGCTAAGGCTAGGACTCACCTAGCCTAAGGCTAGGGAACCCCTAGGCTTAGGCTAGGGCACCCCTAGGTTTTGGCTAGGGCACCCCTAGGCTTAGGCTTAGGCTAGGGCTCCCCTAACCTAAGGCTAGGGCACCCCTAGACTTAGGCTAGGGCACACCTAGGGTTAGCCTAGGACACACCTAGGCTTAGGCTAGGGAACCCCTAGGCTTAAGCTAAGGCTAGGGCTCCTCTAGCCTAAGGCTAGGGCACCCCTAACCTAAGGCTAGGGTATTCCTAGGCTTAGGCTTGGGCACCCCTAGGCTTAGGCTAGGGTACCCTTAGGCTTAGGCTAAGGCTAGAGCTCCCCTAGCCAAGGCTCGGGCACCCATCGGCTTAGGCTAGTGCACCCATAGGCTTAGGCTAGGGCTCCCCTAGGCTTAGGCTAAGGCTAGGGTTCCCCTAGCATAAGGCTAGGAAACCTCTAAGCTTAGGCTAGGGCACCCCTAGGCTTAGGCTAAGGCTAGGGTTCCCCTAGCCTAAGGCTAGGGCACCCCTAGGCTTAGGCTACGGCACCCCTAGGCTTAGGCAAGGGCAACCCTAGGCTTAGGCTATGGTACCCCTAGGCTTATGCTAGGGCACCCCTAGGCTTAGGCTAAGGCTAGGGCTCCCTTAACGTAAGGCTAGGGCACCCTTAGGCTTAGGCTAGGGCACACCTATGCTTAGGCTAGGGCACCCCTAGGATTAGGTTCGGGCACCTCTGGGCTTAGGCTCAGGCTACGGCTCCCCTAGCCTAAGGCTAGAGCATGCTTAGGCTTAGGCTTGGGCACCCCAAGGTTTAGGCTATGACACCCCTAGGCTTAGACTAGGGCACCCCTAGGCTTAGGCTAAGGCTAAGGCTCCCCTAGCCAAAGGCTAGGGCACCCGTAGGCTTAGGCTAGGGCATCCCTAGGCTTAGGCTAAGGCTAGGGCTCCCCTAGCCTAAGGCTAGGGAACCCCTAGGCTTAGGCTAGGGCACCCCTAGGCTTAGGCTAGGGCACCACTAGGCTTAGGTTTGGGCACCCAGAGGATTAGGCTAAAGCTAGGGCTCCCCTAGCCTAAGGCTTGGGCACCCCTAGGCTTAGGCTAAGGCTAGGGCTCCCATAGCCTAAGGCTACGGCACCCCTAGGCTTCGGCTAGGGCACACCTATGCTTAGGCTAGGGCACCCCTAGGCTTAGGCTAGGGCACCCCTCGGCTTAGGCTAAGGCTAGGACTCCCCTCGCCTAAGGCTAGGGCACCCCTAGGCTTTGGCTAGGGCACACCTAGGCTTAGGCTAGGGCACCCATGGCTTAGGGTCAGGCTAGGGCTCACCTAGCCTATGGCTAGGGCACGCCTAGGCTTAGGCTAGGTAACCCTAGGCTTAGGATAGGGCACCCCTAGTCTTAGGCTAAGGCTAGGGCTCCCCTAGCCTAATGCTTGGGAACCCCTAGGCTTAGGCTAGGGCACCCCTAGTCTTAGGCTAAGGCACCCCTAGGCTTAGGCTAGGGCATCCCTATGCTTAGGCTAAGGCTAGGGCTCCCCTAGCCTAAGGCTAGGCACCCCTAGGCTTAGGCTAGGGCACCCCTAGGCTTTGGCTAGGGCACCACTAGGCTAAGGCTAATGCACCCCTAGGCTTAGGCTAGGGCATCCCTAGGCTTAGGCTAGGGCACCCCTTGGATTACGATAGGGCACCCCTAGGCTAAGGCTAGGGCACCCCTAGCCTAAGGCTAAGGCACCCCTAGGCTTAGGCTAGGGCACCACTAGGCTTAGGCTAGGGCACCACTAGGCTTAGGCTAAGGCTAGGGCTCCATATCCTAAGGCTACGGCACCCCTAGGATTAGGCTACGGCACCCCTAGGCTTAGGCTAGGGCACACCTATGCTTAGGCTAGGGCACCCCTAGGCTTAGGCTAGGGCACCCCTGGGCTTAGGCTAAGGGTAGGACTCCCCTAGCCTAAGGCTAGGGTACACATAGGCTTTGCTAGGGCACCCCTTGGCGTAGGCTAGGGCACCCATGGCTTAGGCTATGGCTAGGGCTCCCCTAGCCTATGGCTAGGGCATGCCTAGGCTTAGGCTAGGTAACCCTAGGTTTAGGCAAGGGCCCCCCTAGTCTTAAGCTAAGGCTAGGGCTCCCCTAGCCTAATGCTTGGGAACCCCTAGGCTTAGGCTAGGGCACCCCTAGGCTTAGCCTAAGGCTAGGTCTCCCCTAGCCTAAGGCTAGAGCACCCATAGGCTTAGGCTTGGTCACCCCTAGGCTTAGGCTAGGACACACCTAGGCTTAGGCTAGGGCACCCCTAGGATTAGGCTAGGGCACCCCTAGAATTAGCCTAAGGCTACGGATCCCCTGGCCTAAGATTAGGGCACCACTAGTCTTACGCTAGGGCACCCCTAGGCTTAGGCTAGGGCACCCCCAGGCTTAGGCTAGGGCACCCCTAGGCTTAGGCTAGGGCACCCCTAGGCTTAGCCTAAGGCTAGGGCTCCCCTAGACTATGGCTAGGGCATGCCTAGGCTTAGGTTTGGTAACCCTAGGCTTAGGCTAGGGCACCCATGGCTTAGGCTAAGGCTAGGGCTCCCCTAGCCTATGGCTAGGGTACGCATAGGCTTAGGCTAGGTAACCCTAGGCTTAGGCTAGGGCACCCTTAGGCTTAGGCTAGGGCACCCTTAGGCTTAGGCTACGACACCCCTAGGCTTACGATAGGGCACCCCTAGGCTTAGTTAGGACACCCCTAGGCGTAGGTTAAGGGTAGGGCTCCCCTAGCCTAAGGATTGGGCACCCCTAGCCTTAGACTAGGGCACCCCTAGGCTTAGGATAGGGCACCCCTAGGCTTAATCTTAGGCTAGGGCTCCCCTAGCCTAAAGTTAGGGCACCCTTAGGCTTAGGCTTGGGCACCACTAAGCTTAGGCTATGGCACCCCTAGGCTTACGCTAGGGCACCCCTAGGCTTAGGCTAGCGCACCCCTAAGCTTAGGCTAGGGCACACCAAGCTTATGCTAGGGCACCCCAAGGCTTAGGCTAGGGCACCCCCGGCTTTGGCTAAGGCTAAGACTCCCCTAGCCTAAGGCTAGGGCACCCCTAAGCTTAGCCTAGGACACCCCTTGGCTTAGGCTAGGGCACCCCTAGGCTTAGACTAGGGCACCCCTAGGTTTTGGCTAGGGCACCAATAGGCTTAGGATTAGGATAGGGATCCCCTAGCCTAAGGCTAGGGCACCCTTAGGCTTAGGCTTGGGCACCCCTAAGCTTAGGCTATGGCACCCCTAGGATTAGGCTAGGGTAACCCTAGACTTAGGCTAAGGCTAGGGCTCCCTTACCCTAAAGCTAGGGCACCCCTAGCCTTAGGCTAAGGCTCGGGTTCCCATAGCCTAAGCTTACGGCACCCCTAGGATTAGGCTACGGCACCCCAAGGCTTAGGCTAGGGCACACCTATGCTTAGGCTAGGGCAACCCTAGGCTTAGGCTAGGACACCCCTAAGCTTAGGCTAGGACACCCCTAGGCTTAGGCTCAGGCTACGGCTCTCCTAGCCTAAGGCTAGGGCATGCTTAGGCTTAGGCTTGGGCACCCTTAGGCTTAGGCTATGGCACCCCTAGGCTTATACAAGGGCACCCCTAGGCTTAGGCTAAGGCTAGGGCTCCCCTAGCCTAAGGCTAGGGCACCCGTAGGCTTAGGCTAGGGCACCCCTAGGCTTAGGCTAGGGCACCCCTAGGCTTAGGCTAAGGCTAGGGCTCCCCTAGCCTAAGGCTAGGGCACCCCTAGGCTTAGGCTAGGGCACCCCTAGGCTTAGGCTAGGGCACCCCTAGGCTTAGGCTAGGGCACCACTAGGCTTAGGCTTGGGCACCCCTAGGATTAGGCTAAGGCTAGGGCTCCCCTAGCCTAAGGCTAGGGTACCCCTAGGCTTAGGCTAAGGCTAGGGCTCCCATAGCCTAAGGCTACAGCACCCCTAGGCTTAGGCTAGGGCACACCTATGCTTAGGCTAGGGCACCCCTAGGCTTAGGCTAGGGCACCCCTCGGCTTAGGATAAGGCTAGGACTCCCCTCGCCTAAGGCTAGGGCACCCCTAGGCTTTGGCTAGTGCACCCCTAGGCTTAGGCTAGGGAACCAATGGCTTAGGCTTAGGCTAGGGCACACCTATGCTTAGGCTAGGGCACCCCTAGGCTTAGGCTAGGGCACCCCTCGGCTTAGGATAAGGCTAGGACTCCCCTCGCCTAAGGCTAGGGCACCCCTAGGCTTAGGCTAGGGCACCCCTAGTCTTAGGCTAAGGCTAGGGCTCCCCTAGCCTAATGCTTGGGAACCCCTAGGCTTAGGCTAATGCACCCCTAGTCTTAGGCTAAGGCACCCCTAGACTTAGGCTAGGGCATCCCTAGGCTTAGGCTAAAGCTAGGGCTCCCCTAGCCTAAGGCTAGGCACCCCTAGGCTTAGGCTAGGGCACCCCTAGGCTTTGGCTAGGGCAACACTAGGCTTAGGCTATTGCACCCCTAGGCTTAGGCTAGGGCATCCCTAGGCTTAGGCTAAGGTTAGGGCTACCCTAGCCTAAGGCTAGGCACCCCTAGGCTTAGGCTAGGGCACCCCTAGACTTTGGCTAGGGCAACCCTAGGCTTAGGCTAAGGCTAGGTCTCCCCTAGCATAAGGCTTGGGCAACCCTAGGCTTAGGCTAGGGCACCCCAAGGCTTAGGCTAGGGCACCCACCGGCTTTGGCTAAGGCTAGGACTCACCTAGCCTAAGGCTAGGGAACCCCTAGGCTTAGGCTAGGGCACCCCTAGGTTTTGGCTAGGGCACACCTAGGCTTAGGCTTAGGCTAGGGCTCCCCTAACCTAAGGCTAGGGCACCCCTAGACTTAGGCTAGGGCACACCTAGGTTTAGCCTAGGACACACCTAGGCTTAGGCTAGGGCACCCATAGGCTTAAGCTAAGGCTAGGGCTCCTCTAGCCTAAGGCTAGGGCACCCCTAGCCTAAGGCTAGGGCATTCCTAGGCTTAGGCTTGGGCACCCCTAGGCTTAGGCTAGGGTACCCCTAGGCTTAGGCTAAGGCTAGAGCTCCCCTAGCCAAGACTCAGGCACCCATCGGCTTAGGCTAGTGCACCCATAGGCTTAGGCTAGGGCTCCCCTAGGCTTAGGCTAAGGCTAGGGTTCCCATAGCATAAGGCTAGGGAACCTCTAAGCTTAGGCTAGGGCACCCCTAGGCTTAGGCTAAGGCTAGGGCTCCCCTAGCCTAAGGCTAGGGCACCCCTAGATTTAGGCTACGGCACCCCTAGGCTTAGGCAAGGGCAACACTAGGCTTAGGCTATGGCACCCCTAGGCTTATGCTAGGGAACCCCTAGGCTTAGGCTAAGGCTAGGGCTCCCTTAACGTAAGGCTAGGGCACCCTTAGGCTTAGGCTAGGGCACACCTAGGCTTAGACTAGGACACACGTAGGCTTAGGCTAGGGCACCCCTAGGCTTAAGCTAAGGCTAGGGCTCCCCTAGCCAAAGGCTAGGGCACCCCTATCCTAAGGCAAGGGCACCCCTAGGCTTAGGCTAGGGCACCCCTAGGCTTAGGCTAGGGAACCCCTAGGCTTAGGCTAAGGCTAGGGCTCCCCTAGCCAAGGCTAGGGCACCCCTCGTCTTAGGCTACGGCACCCATAGGCTTAGGCTAGGGCAAACCTAGGCTTAGGCTAAGGCTAGGGCTCCGATAGCCTAAGCTAGGGCACCCCTAAGCTTAGGATAGGGCACCCCTAGTCTTAGGTTGGGCACCACTAGGCTTAAGCTAGGGCACGCCTAGGCTTAGGCTAAGGCTAGGGCTCCCCTAGCCTAAGGCTAGGGCACACCTAGGCTTAGGTTTGGGCACCCCTAGGCTTAGGCAAGGGCACCCCCAGGCTTAGGCTAGGGCACTACTAGGCTTAGGCTAGGGCACACCTAGTCTTAGCCTATGACACACCTAGGCTTAGGCTAGGGCACCCCTAGGCTTAAGCTAAGGCTAGGGCTCCCCTAGCCTAAGGCTAGGGCACCCCAAGCCTAACGCTAGGGCACCCCTAGGCTTAGGCTAGGGAACCCCTAGGCTTTGGCTAGGGCACCACTAGGCTTAAGCTAAGGCTAGGGATCCCACAGCCTAAGGCTAGGGCACCCTCAGGCTTAGGCTTGGGCACCCCTAAGCTTAGGCTATGGCACCCCTAGGCTTAGGCTAGGGCACCCCTAGGCTTAGGCTAAGGCTAGGGTTCCCATAGCCTAAGGTTACGGCACCCCTAGGATTAGGCTACGGCACCCCAAGGCTTAGGCTAGGGCACACCTATGCTTAGGCTAGGGCACCCCTAGGCTTAGGATAAGGCACCCCTAGGCTTAGGCTAGGACACCCCTAAACTTAGGCTAGGACACCCCTAGGCTTAGGCTAGGGCAAACCTAGGCTTTGGCTAAGGCTAGGGCTCCCCTAGCCTAAGGCTAGGGCACCCCTAGGCTTTGGCTAGCGCACCCCTAGGATTAGGTTAGGGCACCTCTGGGCTTAGGCTCAGGCTACGGCTCCCCTAGCCTAAGGCTAGAGCATGCTTAGGCTTAGGCTTGGACACCCCAAGGTTTAGGCTATGACACCCCTAGGCTTAGACTAGGGCACCCCTAGGCTTAGGCTAAGGCTAAGGCTCCCCTAGCCAAAGGCTAGGGCACCCGTAGGCTTAGGCTAGGGCGCCCCTAGGCTTAGGCTAAGGCTAGGGCTCCCCTAGCCTAAGGCTAGGGAACCCCTAGGCTTAGGCTAGGGCACCCCTAGGCTTAGGCTAGGGCACCACTAGGCTTAGGTTTGGGCACCCAGAGGATTAGGCTAAAGCTAGGGCTCCCCTAGCCTAAGGCTTGGGCACCCCTAGGCTTAGGCTAAGGCTAGGGCTCCCATAGCCTAAGGCTACGGCACCCCTAGGCTTAGGCTAGGGCACACCTATGCTTAGGCTAGGGCACCCCTAGGCTTAGGCTAGGGCACCCCTCGGCTTAGGCTAAGGCTAGGACTCCCCTCGCCTAAGTCTAGGGCACCCCTAGGCTTTGGCTAGGGCACACCTAGGCTTAGGCTAGGGCATCCATGGCTTAGGGTCAGGCTAGGGCTCACCTAGCCTATGGCTAGGGCACGCCTAGGCTTAGGCTAGGTAACCCTAGGCTTAGGATAGGGCACCCCTAGTCTTAGGCTAAGGCTAGGGCTCCCCTAGCCTAATGCTTGGGAACCCCTAGGCTTAGGCTAGGGCACCCCTAGTCTTAGGCTAAGGCACCCCTAGGCTTAGGCTAGGGCATCCCTAGGCTTAGGCTAAGGCTAGGGCTACCCTAGCCTAAGGCTAGGCACCCCTAGGCTTAGGCTAGGGCACCCCTAAGCTTTGGCTAGGGCAACCCTAGGCTTAGGCTAAGGCTAGGTCTCCAGTAGCATAAGGCTTGGGCAACCCTAGGCTTAGGCTAGGGCACCCCAAGGCTTAGGCTAGGGCACCCACCGGCTTTGGCTAAGGCTAGGTCTCCCCTAGCCTATGGCTAGGGCACGCCTAGGCTTAGGCTAGGTAACCCTAGGCTTAGGCTAGGGCACCCCTAGGATTAGGCTAAGGCTCGGACTCCCGTAGCCTAAGGCTAGGGCACCCCTAGGCTTAAGCTTGTACACACCTTGTCTTAGGCTAGGACACACCTAGGCTTAGACTAGGGCAACCCTAGGATTAGGCTAGGGCACCTCTAGAATTAGCCTAAGGCTAGGGATCCCCTGGCCTAAGGTTAGGGCTCCACTAGGCTTAGGCTAGGGCACCCCTAGGCTTAGGCTAAGTCTAGTGCTCCCCTAGCCTAAGGCTAGGGCACCCCTAGGCTTAGGCTATGGCACACCTAGGCTTAGGCTAGGGCACCCCTAGGCTTAGATTAGAGCACCCCTAGGCTTAGGCTGGGCACCCCTAGGCTTAGGCTAGGTAACCCTAGGCTTAGGCTAGGGCACCCCTAGGCTTAGGCTAGGGCACCCCTTGGATTACGATAGGGCACCCCTAGGCTAAGGCTAGGGCACCCCTAGCCTAAGGCTAAGGCACCCCTAGGCTTAGGCTAGGGCACCACTAGGCTTAGGCTAGGGCACCACTAGGCTTAGGCTAAGGCTAGGGCTCCATATCCTAAGGCTACGGCACCCCTAGGCTTAGGCTACGGCACCCCTAGGCTTAGGCTAGGGCACACCTATGCTTAGGTTAGGGCACCCCTAGGCTTAGGCTAGGGCACCCCTGGGCTTAGGCTAAGGGTAGGACTCCCCTAGCCTAAGGCTAGGGTACACATAGGCTTTTGCTAGGGCACCCCTTGGCGTAGGCTAGGGCACCCATGGCTTAGGCTATGGCTAGGGCTCCCCTAGCCTATGGCTAGGGCATGCCTAGGCTTAGGCTAGGTAACCCTAGGTTTAGGCAAGGGCCCCCCTAGTCTTAAGCTAAGGCTAGGGCTCCCCTAGCCTAATGCTTGGGAACCCCTAGGCTTAGGCTAGGGCACCCCTAGGCTTAGCCTAAGGCTAGGTCTCCCCTAGCCTAAGGCTAGAGCACCCATAGGCTTAGGCTTGGTCACCCCTAGGCTTAGGCTAGGACACACCTAGGCTTAGGCTAGGGCACCCCTAGGATTAGGCTAGGGCACCCCTAGAATTAGCCTAAGGCTACGGATCCCCTGGCCTAAGATTAGGGCACCACTAGGCTTAGGCTAGAGCAGCCCTAGGTTTAGGCTAAGTCTAGTGCTCCCCTAGCCTAAGGCTAGGGGACCCCTAGGCTTAGGCTATGGCACCCCTAGGCTTACGCTAGGGCACCCCTAGGCTTAGGCTAGGGCACCCCTAGGCTTAGGCTAGGGCACCCCTAGGCTTAGGCTAGGGCACCCCTAGGCTTAGCCTAAGGCTAGGGCTCCCCTAGACTATGGCTAGGGCATGCCTAGGCTTAGGTTTGGTAACCCTAGGCTTAGGCTAGGGCACCCATGGCTTAGGCTAAGGCTAGGGCTCCCCTAGCCTATGGCTAGGGCACGCATAGGCTTAGGCTAGGTAACCCTAGGCTTAGGCTAGGGCACCCTTAGGCTTAGGCTAGGGCACCCTTAGGCTTAGGCTACGTCACCCCTAGGCTTACGATAGGGCACCCCTAGGCTTAGTTAGGACACCCCTAGGCGTAGGTTAAGGATAGGGCTCCCCTCGCCTAAGGATTGGGCACCCCTAGCCTTAGACTAGGGCACCCCTAGGCTTAGGATAGGGCACCCCTAGGCTTAATCTTAGGCTAGGGCTCCCCTAGCCTAAAGTTAGGGCACCCTTAGGCTTAGGCTTGGGCACCACTAAGCTTAGGCTATGGCACCCCTAGGCATACGCTAGGGCACCCCTAGGCTTAGGCTAGCGCACCCCTAAGCTTAGGCTAGGGCACACCAAGCTTATGCTAGGGCACCCCAAGGCTTAGGCTAGGGCACCCCCCGGCTTTGGCTAAGGCTAAGACTCCCCTAGCCTAAGGCTAGGGCACCCTTAGGCTTAGGCTATGGCACACCTAGGCTTAGGCTAGGGCACCCCTAGGCTTAGATTAGAGCACCCCTAGGCTTAGGCTGGGCACCCCTAGGCTTAGGCTAGGTAACCCTAGGCTTAGGCTAGGGCACCCCTAGGCTTAGGCTAGGGCACCCCTTGGATTACGATAGGGCACCCCTAGGCTAAGGCTAGGGCACCACTAGCCTAAGGCTAAGGCACCCCTAGGCTTAGGCTAGGGCACCACTAGGCTTAGGCTAGGGCACCACTAGGCTTAGGCTAAGGCTAGGGCTCCATATCCTAAGGCTACGGCACCCCTAGGCTTAGGCTACGGCACCCCTAGGCTTAGGCTAGGGCACACCTATGCTTAGGTTAGGGCACCCCTAGGCTTAGGCTAGGGCACCCCTGGGCTTAGGCTAAGGGTAGGACTCCCCTAGCCTAAGGCTAGGGTACACATAGGCTTTTGCTAGGGCACCCCTTGGCGTAGGCTAGGGCACCCATGGCTTAGGCTATGGCTAGGGCTCCCCTAGCCTATGGCTAGGGCATGCCTAGGCTTAGGCTAGGTAACCCTAGGTTTAGGCAAGGGCCCCCCTAGTCTTAAGCTAAGGCTAGGGCTCCCCTAGCCTAATGCTTGGGAACCCCTAGGCTTAGGCTAGGGCACCCCTAGGCTTAGCCTAAGGCTAGGTCTCCCCTAGCCTAAGGCTAGAGCACCCATAGGCTTAGGCTTGGTCACCCCTAGGCTTAGGCTAGGACACACCTAGGCTTAGGCTAGGGCACCCCTAGGATTAGGCTAGGGCACCCCTAGAATTAGCCTAAGGCTACGGATCCCCTGGCCTAAGATTAGGGCACCACTAGGCTTAGGCTAGAGCAGCCCTAGGTTTAGGCTAAGTCTAGTGCTCCCCTAGCCTAAGGCTAGGGGACCCCTAGGCTTAGGCTATGGCACCCCTAGGCTTACGCTAGGGCACCCCTAGGCTTAGGCTAGGGCACCCCTAGGCTTAGGCTAGGGCACCCCTAGGCTTAGCCTAAGGCTAGGGCATCCCTAGACTATGGCTAGGGCATGCCTAGGCTTAGGTTTGGTAACCCTAGGCTTAGGCTAGGGCACCCATGGCTTAGGCTAAGGCTAGGGCTCCCCTAGCCTATGGCTAGGGCACGCATAGGCTTAGGCTAGGTAACCCTAGGCTTAGGCTAGGGCACCCTTAGGCTTAGGCTAGGGCACCCTTAGGCTTAGGCTACGTCACCCCTAGGCTTACGATAGGGCACCCCTAGGCTTAGTTAGGACACCCCTAGGCGTAGGTTAAGGGTAGGGCTCCCCTAGCCTAAGGATTGGGCACCCCTAGCCTTAGACTAGGGCACCCCTAGGCTTAGGATAGGGCACCCCTAGGCTTAATCTTAGGCTAGGGCTCCCCTAGCCTAAAGTTAGGGCACCCTTAGGCTTAGGCTTGGGCACCACTAAGCTTAGGCTATGGCACCCCTAGGCTTACGCTAGGGCACCCCTAGGCTTAGGCTAGCGCACCCCTAAGCTTAGGCTAGGGCACACCAAGCTTATGCTAGGGCACCCCAAGTCTTAGGCTAGGGCACCCCCCGGCTTTGGCTAAGGCTAAGACTCCCCTAGCCTAAGGCTAGGGCACCCCTAAGCTTAGCCTAGGACACCCCTTGGCTTAGGCTAGGGCAACCCTAGGTTTAGGCTAAGGCTAGGGCTCCCCTAGCCTATGGCTACGCACGCCTAGGCTTAGGCTATGTAACCCAAGGCTTAGGCTAGGGCACCCCTAGGTTTAGGCTAAGGCTCGGACTCCACTAGCCTAAGGCTAGGGCACCCCTAGGCTTAGTCTAGGGCACCCCTAGGCTTAGGCTAAGGCTAGGGCTACCCTAGCCTATGGCTAGGGCATGGCTAGGCTTAGGCTAAGTCACCCTAGGCTTAGTCTAGGGCACCCCTCGTTTTAGGCTAAGGCTAGGGATCCCCTAGCCTAAGGCTAGGGCACCCCTAGGCTTAGGCTACGGCACCCCTAGGCTTAGGCTTGGACACCCCTAGGCTTGGGCTAGGGCACCCCTAGGCTTAGGCTAGGGCACCCCGAGGCTTAGGCTAGGGCACCCCTAGGCCTAGGCTAGGGCACCGCTCATCTTAGGCTAAGGCTAGGACTCCCCTAGCCTAAGGCTAGGGCACCCTTAGGTTTAGGTTAGGGCATCCCTAGGCTTACGCTAGGGTACCCCTAGGCTTAGGCTAGGGTACCCCTAGGCTTAGGCTAGGTAACCCTAGGCTTAGGCTAGGGCACCCCTAGGCTTAGGGTAAGGCTAGGGCTCTCCTAGCCTAATGCTTGGGCACCCCTAGGCTTAGGCTAGGGCACCCATAGGCTTAGGCTAAGGCTAGGGCTCCCTTAGCCTAATGCTTGGGCACCCCTAGGCTTAGGCTAGGGCACCCCTAGGCTAGGCTAAGGCTAGGGCTCCCCTAGCCTAAGGCTAGGGCATCCCTAGCCTTAGGCTAGGGCACCCCTAGCCTTAGATTAGGGCACCCCTAGGCTTAGCCTAAGGCTAGGTCTCCCCAACCTAAGGCTAGGGCACCACTAGGCTTAGGCTTGGACACCCCATTGCTTAGGCTAGGACACACCTAGGCTTAGGCTAGGGCACCCCTAGGCTTAGGCTAAGTCTAGTGTTCCCTAGCCTAAGGCAAGGGCACCCCTAGGCTTAGGCTATGGAACCCCTAGGCTTAGGCTAGGCCACCCCTAGGCTTAGTCTAGGGCACCCCTAAGCTTACGCTAGGGCACCCCTAGGCTTAGGCTAGGGCACCCCAAGGCTTAGGCTAAGGCTAGGGCTCCCCTAGCCTATGGCTAGGCCATGCCTACGCTTAGGCTAGGTAACCCTAGGCTTAGGCTAGGGCACCCCTAAGCTTAGGCTAGAAACCCCTTGGCTTAAGATAGGCCACCCCTAGGCTAAGGCTAGGGCACCCCTAGGCTTAGGTTAAGTCTAGGGCTCCCCTAGC
Organism: Tenrec ecaudatus; assembly: GCF_050624435.1. NCBI lineage: Eukaryota > Metazoa > Chordata > Mammalia > Afrosoricida > Tenrecidae > Tenrec > Tenrec ecaudatus. The sequence goes on from NW_027457932.1 coordinate 759,987, forward strand.
CTAAGGCTTGGGCACCCCTAGGCTTAGGCTAAGGCTAGGGCTCCCCTAGCCAAAGGGTAGGGCACCCCTAGGCTTAGGCTAGGTAATCGTAGGTTTAGGCTAGGGCACCCCTAGGCTTAGGGTAGGGCACACCTAGACTTAGGCTAGGGCACACTAGGCTTAGGCTAGGTAATCGTAAGCTTAGGCTAGGGCACCCCTAGGCTTAGGGTAAGGCTAGGGCTCTCGTAGCCTAATGCTTGGGCACCCCTAGGCTTAGGCTAGGGCACCCCTAGGCTTAGGCTAAGGCTAGGGCTCCCCTAGCCTAATGCTTGGGCACCCCTAGGCTTAGGCTAGGGCACCCCTAGGCTTAGGCTTGGACACCCCTAGGCTTAGGTTAAGGCTAGGTCTCCCCTAGCCTAAGGCTAGGGCACCCCTAGGCTTAGGCTAGGGCACACCTATGCTTAGGCTAGGGCACCCCAAGGATTAGGCTAGGGCACCCCTAGAATTAGCCCAAGGCTAGGTAACCACTGGCCTAAGGTTAGGGCACCACTAGGCTTAGGCTAGGGCACCCCTTGGCTTAGGCTAAGTCTAGTGCTCCCCTAGCCTAAGGCTAGGGCACCCCTAGGCTTAGGCAATGGCATTCCTTGGCTTAGGCTAGGGCACCCCTAAGCTTAGTCTAGGGCACCACTAGGCTTAGGCTAGGGCACCCCTAGGCCTAGGCTAGGGCACCCCTAGGCTTAGGCTAAGGCTAGGGCTCCCCTAGCCTAAGGTTAAGGCACCCATAGGCTTAGATTAGGGCACCGCTAGGCTTAGGCTAGGGGACCCCTAACCTTAAGCTAAGGCTAGGGCTACCCTAGTTAAGGCTAGGGCAGCCCTAGGCTTAGGCTAGGGCACCCCTAGGCTTAGGCTAGGGCACCCCCAGGCTTAAGCTAAGGCTAGGGCTCCCCTAGCCTAAGGCTAGGGCACCCCTAGGCTTAGGCTAGGGCACCCCTAGACTTAGGCTAGGGCATCCCTAGGCTTAGGATAGGGCACCCCTAGGCTTAGGCTAGGGCACCCCTCGGCTTAGGCTAACGCTAGGGTTTCCCTAGCCTAAGGCTAGGGAACCCCTAGGTTTGGCTAGGGCACCCCTAGGCTTAGGCTAGGGTACACTTAGGCTTAGGCTAGGGCAAACCTAGGCTTAGGTTAGGGCACCCCTAGGCTTGGGCTAGGGCACCCCTAGGCTTAGGCTCGGCCACCCTAGGCTTAGGCTAGGGCACCCCCAGGCTTAGGCTAAGGCTAGGGTTTCCATTGCCTAAAGCTATGGCACCCCTAGGCATAGGCTAGGGCACCCCTAGGCTTAGGCTATGGCACCCCTAGGCTTAGGCTAGGACACTCCTTGTCTAGGACTGGGCACCCCTAGGCTTAGGCTAAGGCTAGGGCTTCCCTAGCCTAAGGCTAGGGCACCCCTAGGCTTAGGCTAGGGCACCCCTAGTCTTAGGATAGGGCACCACTAGGCTTAGGATAGGGCACCCCTAGGCTTAGGCTAGGGCACACCTAGGCTTAGGATAGGGCACCCCTAGGCTTAGGATAGGGCACCACTAGGCTTACTAGGTCACCCCTAGGCTTAGGCTAGGGTACCCCTAGGCTTAGGCTAGGGCACCCGTAGGCTTAGGCTAAGGCTAGGGCTCCCCTAGCCTAAGGGTAGGGCACCCTTTGGCTTAGGCTAGGGCACCCCTAGACTTACGATAGGGCACCCCTAGGCTTAGGCTAGGGCATCCCTAGGCTTAGGTTAGGGCTACCCTAGGCTTAGGCTTAGGCTTGGGCTCCCCTAGCCTAAGACTAGGACACCCTTAGGCTTGGGCTATGGCTCCCCTAGCCTTAAGCTAGGGCACCCCCCGGCTTTGGCTAAGGCTAGGACTCCCCTAGCCTAAGGCTAGGGCAGCCCTAGGCTTAGGCTAGGGCACCCCAAGGCTTAGGCTAGGGCACCCCTAGGCTTAGGCTAGGGCACCCCTAGGGTTAGGCTAAGGCTAGGGCTCCCCTAGCCTTTGGCTAGGGCACGCCTAGGCTTAGGCTAGGTAACCCTAGGCTTAGTCTAGGGCACCCCTAGACTTAGGCTTGGGCATCCCTAGGCTTAGGCTAGGGCACCCCTAGGCTTAGGCTTGTACACCCCTAGGCATAGGCTAGGGCACCCCTAGGCTTAGGCTAGGGCACCCCTAGGCTTAGGCTAGGGCACCCCTAAGCTTAGGCTAGGGCACCCCTAGGCTTAGGCTAGGGCACCGCTAGGCTTAGGCTAGGTCACCCCCAGGCTTAGGCTAAGGCCAGGGTTCCCATAGCATAAGGGTAGGGCGCCCATCGGCTTAGGCTAGGGCACCTCTAAGCTTAGGCTAGGGCACCCCTAAGCTTAGGCTAGGGCACACGTAGGTTTAGGCTAGGGCACCCCTAGGCTTAGGCTAGGGCCCCCCTTCGTCTGAGGCTTAGGCTAGGACTCCCCTAGCCTAAGGCTAGGGCACCCCCAGGCTTAGGCTGGGGCACCTCTAGGCTTACGCTAGGGCACCCCTAGGCTTAGGCTAAGGCTAGGGCTCCCCTAGCCTCTGGCTAGGGCACGCCAAGGCTTAGGCTAGGTAACCCTAGGCTTAGGCTAGGGCACACCTAGTCTTAGGCCAAGGCTAGGACTCCCCTAGCCTAAGGCTAGGGCACCCCTAGGCTTAGGCTAGGGCACCCATAGGCTTAGGCTAAGGCTAGGGCTCCCCTAGCCTATGGCTAGGGCACGGCTAGGCTTAGGCTAAGTAACCCTAGGCTTAGTCTAGGGCACCCCTAGGTTTAGGCTAAGGTTAGGGCTCCCCTAGCCAAAGGCTAGGGCACCCATTCGGCTTGCGCTAGGGCACCCCTAGGCTTAGGCTTGGACACCCCTAGGCTTGGGCTAGGGCACCCCTAGGCTTAGGCTAGGGCACGCCTAGGCTTGGGTAGGGCACCCCAAGGCTTAGGCTAAGGCTAGGGTTCCCATAGCCTAAAGCTAGGGCACCCCTCGGCTTAGGCTAGGGCACACATAGGCTTAGGCTAGGGCACACCTAGGCTTAGGCTAGGGCACCGCTCGTCTTAGGCTAAGGCTAGGATTCCCCTAGCCTAAGGCTAGGGCACCCCTAGCCTTAGGCTATGGCACCCCTAGCCTTAGGTTTGGGCACCCCTAGGCTTAGCCTAAGGCTAGGTCTCCCCTAGCCTAAGGCTAGGGCACCCCTAAGCTTAGGCTAGGGTACACCTAGGCTTAGTCTAGGGCAACCCTAGGCTTAGGTTAGGGCACCCCCAGGCTTAGGCTAAGGCTATGGTTTCCATTGCCTAAAGCTATGGCACCCCTAGGCATAGGCTAGGGCACCCCTAGGCTTAGGCTATGGCACCCCTAGCCTTAGGCTAGGACACTCCTTGGCTAGGATTGGGCACCCCTAGGCTTAGGCTAAGGCTAGGGCTTCCCTAGCCTAAGGCTAGGGCACCCCTAGGCTTAGGCTAGGGCACCCCTAGGCTTAGGATAGGGCACCCCTAGGCTTAGGATAGGGCACCCCTAGGCTTAGGCTAGGGCACACCTAGGCTTAGGATAGGGCACCCCTAGGCTTAGGCTAGGGCACCACTAGGCTTACTAGGCCACCCCTAGGCTTAGGCTAGGGTACCCCTAGGCTTAGGCTAGGGCACCCGTAGGCTTAGGCTAAGGCTAGGGCTCCCCTAGCCTAAGGCTAGGGCACCCTTAGGCTTAGGCTAGGGCACCCCTAGGCTTACGATAGGGCACCCCTAGGCTTAGGCTAGGGCACCCCTAGGCTTAGGTTAAGGTTAGGGCTCCCCTAGCCTAAGGCTTGGGCACCCCTAGGCTTAGGCTAGGGCATCCCTAGGCTTAGGTTAGGGCTACCATAGGCTTAGGCTTAGGCTTGGGCTCCCCTAGCCTAAGACTAGGACACCCTTAGGCTTAGGCTATGTCTCCCCTAGGCTTAAGCTAGGGCACCCCCCGGCTTTGGCTAAGGCTAGGACTCCCCTAGCCTTTGGCTAGGGCACCCCTCGGCTTAGGCTAGGGCACACATACGCCTAGCTAGGGCACACCTAGGCTTAGGCTAGGGCACCGCTCGTCTTAGGCTAAGGCTAGGATTCCCCTAGCCTAAGGCTAGGGCACCCCTAGCCTTAGGCTATGGCACCCCTAGCCTTAGTTTTGGGCACCCCTAGGCTTAGCCTAAGGCTAGGTCTCCCCTAGCCTAAGGCTAGGGTACCCCTAGGCTTAGGCTTGGACACCCCTAGGCTTAGGCTAGGACACACCTAGGCTTAGGCTAGGGCACCCCTAGGATTAGGCTAGGGCACCCCTAGAATTAGCCTAAGGCTAGTGATCCCCTGGCCTAAAGTTAGGGCACCAGTAGGCTTAGGCTAGGGCACCCCTAGGCTTAGGCTATGGAGCCCCTAGGCTTAGGCTAGGGCACCCCTAGGCTTAGTCTAGGGCACCCCTAAGCTTAGGCTAGGGCACCCCTAGGCTTAGGCTAGGGCACCCCTAGGCTTAGGCTAAGGCTAGGGCTCCACTAGCCTATGGCTAGGGCATGCCTAGGCTTAGGCTAGGTAACCCTAGGCTTAGGCTAGGGCACCCCTAAGCTTAGGCTAGGGCACCCCTTGGCTTAAGAGAGGGCACCCCTAGACTAAGGCTAGGGCACCCCTAAGGTTAGGCTAAGGCTAGGGCTCCCCTACCCTAAGGCTAGGGAACCCCTAGGCTTAGGCTCGGGCACCCCTAGGCTTATGATAGGGCTCCCCTAGTCTTAGGTTAAGGCTAGGGCTCCCCTAGCCTAAGGCTTCGCCACCCCTAGGCTTAGGCTAGGGCACCCAAGGCTTAGGCTAGGGCACCACTAGGCTTAGGCTTAGTCTAGGGCACCCCTAGGTTTAGGCTAAGGTTAGGGCTCCCCTAGCCAAAGGCTAGGGCACCCATTCGGCTTGCGGTAGGGCACCCCTAGGCTTAGGCTTGGACACCCCTAGGCTTGGGCTAGGGCACCCCTAGGCTTAGGCTAGGGCACGCCTAGGCTTGGGTAGGGCACCCCAAGGCTTAGGCTAAGGCTAGGGTTCCCATAGCCTAAAGCTAGGGCACCCCTCGGCTTAGGCTAGGGCACACATAGGCTTAGGCTAGGGCACACCTAGGCTTAGGCTAGGGCACCGCTCGTCTTAGGCTAAGGCTAGGATTCCCCTAGCCTAAGGCTAGGGCACCCCTAGCCTTAGGCTATGGCACCCCTAGCCTTAGGTTTGGGCACCCCTAGGCTTAGCCTAAGGCTAGGTCTCCCCTAGCCTAAGGCTAGGGCACCCCTAAGCTTAGGCTAGGGTACACCTAGGCTTAGGCTAGGGCAACCCTAGGCTTAGGTTAGGGCACCCCCAGGCTTAGGCTAAGGCTATGGTTTCCATTGCCTAAAGCTATGGCACCCCTAGGCATAGGCTAGGGCACCCCTAGGCTTAGGCTATGGCACCCCTAGCCTTAGGCTAGGACACTCCTTGGCTAGGATTGGGCACCCCTAGGCTTAGGCTAAGGCTAGGGCTTCCCTAGCCTAAGGCTAGGGCACCCCTAGGCTTAGGCTAGGGCACCCCTAGGCTTAGGATAGGGCACCCCTAGGCTTAGGATAGGGCACCCCTAGGCTTAGGCTAGGGCACACCTAGGCTTAGGATAGGGCACCCCTAGGCTTAGGCTAGGGCACCACTAGGCTTACTAGGCCACCCCTAGGCTTAGGCTAGGGTACCCCTAGGCTTAGGCTAGGGCACCCGTAGGCTTAGGCTAAGGCTAGGGCTCCCCTAGCCTAAGGCTAGGGCACCCTTAGGCTTAGGCTAGGGCACCCCTAGGCTTACGATAGGGCACCCCTAGGCTTAGGCTAGGGCACCCCTAGGCTTAGGTTAAGGTTAGGGCTCCCCTAGCCTAAGGCTTGGGCACCCCTAGGCTTAGGCTAGGGCATCCCTAGGCTTAGGTTAGGGCTACCATAGGCTTAGGCTTAGGCTTGGGCTCCCCTAGCCTAAGACTAGGACACCCTTAGGCTTAGGCTATGTCTCCCCTAGGCTTAAGCTAGGGCACCCCCCGGCTTTGGCTAAGGCTAGGACTCCCCTAGCCTTTGGCTAGGGCACCCCTCGGCTTAGGCTAGGGCACACATACGCCTAGCTAGGGCACACCTAGGCTTAGGCTAGGGCACCGCTCGTCTTAGGCTAAGGCTAGGATTCCCCTAGCCTAAGGCTAGGGCACCCCTAGCCTTAGGCTATGGCACCCCTAGCCTTTGTTTTGGGCACCCCTAGGCTTAGCCTAAGGCTAGGTCTCCCCTAGCCTAAGGCTAGGGTACCCCTAGGCTTAGGCTTGGACACCCCTAGGCTTAGGCTAGGACACACCTAGGCTTAGGCTAGGGCACCCCTAGGATTAGGCTAGGGCACCCCTAGAATTAGCCTAAGGCTAGTGATCCCCTGGCCTAAAGTTAGGGCACCAGTAGGCTTAGGCTAGGGCACCCCTAGGCTTAGGCTATGGAGCCCCTAGGCTTAGGCTAGGGCACCCCTAGGCTTAGTCTAGGGCACCCCTAAGCTTAGGCTAGGGCACCCCTAGGCTTAGGCTAGGGCACCCCTAGGCTTAGGCTAAGGCTAGGGCTCCACTAGCCTATGGCTAGGGCATGCCTAGGCTTAGGCTAGGTAACCCTAGGCTTAGGCTAGGGCACCCCTAAGCTTAGGCTAGGGCACCCCTTGGCTTAAGAGAGGGCACCCCTAGACTAAGGCTAGGGCACCCCTAAGGTTAGGCTAAGGCTAGGGCTCCCCTACCCTAAGGCTAGGGAACCCCTAGGCTTAGGCTCGGGCACCCCTAGGCTTATGATAGGGCTCCCCTAGTCTTAGGTTAAGGCTAGGGCTCCCCTAGCCTAAGGCTTCGCCACCCCTAGGCTTAGGCTAGGGCACCCAAGGCTTAGGCTAGGGCACCACTAGGCTTAGGCTTAGGCTAGGGCTCCCCTACGCTTAAGCTAAGGCTAGGGCTCCCGTAGCCTAAGGCTAAGGCACCCCTAGGCTTAGGCTACGGCACCCCTAGTCTTAGGGTAGGGCACCACTAGGCGTAGGCTTAGGCTAGGGATCCCCTAGCCTAAGGTTAGGGCACCCTTAGACTTAGGCTTGGGCACCCCTAAGATTAGGCTATGGCACCCCTAGGCTTAGGCTTGGGCACCCCTAGGCTTAGGCTAAGGCTAGGGCTCCCCTAGCCAAAGGCTAGGGCACCCCTAGGCTTAGGCTAAGGCTAGGGCTCCCATAGCCTAAGGCTACGGCACCCCTAGGCTTAGGCTAGTGCACCCCTAGGCTTAGGCTAAGGCTTGGGCTCCCCTAGCCTAAGGCTAGGGCACCCCTAGGCTTATGCTAGGGCACCCTTAGGCTTAGGCTTGAGCACCCCTAAGCTTAGGCTATGGCACCCCTAGGCTTAGGCTAGGGCACCCCTAGGCTTAGGCTAAGGCTAGGGCTCCACTAGCCTAAGGCTAGGGCACCCCTAGGCTTAGGCTAAGGCTAGGGCTCCCATAGCCTAAGGCTGTGGAACCCCTAGGATTAGGCCACGGCGCCCCTAGGCTTAGGCTAGGGCAACCCTATGCTTAGGCTAGGGCACCCCTAGGCTTAGTCTAGTGCACCCCTCGGCTTAGGCTAAGGCTAGGACTCCCCTAGCCTAAGGCTAGGGCACCCCTATGCTTTGGCTAGGGCACCCCTAGGCTTAGGCTAGGGCACCCATGGCTTAGGCCAAGGCTAGGGCTCCCATAGCCTATGGCTAGGGCACGCCTAGTCTTAGGGTAGGTAACCCTAGGCTTAGGCAAGGGCACCCCTAGTCTTAGGCTAAGGCTAGCGCTCCCCTAGCCTAATGCTTGGGAACCCCTAGGCTTAGGCTAGGGCACCCCTAGGCTTAGGCTACGGCACGCCTAGGCTTAGTCTAATGCTAGGACTCCCCTAGCCTAAGACTTGGGCACCCCTAGGCTTAGGCTAGGGCACCCCTAGGCTTAGGCTATGGCTAGGGCTCCCCTAGCCTAAGGCTAGGGCACCCCCAGGCTTAGGCTAGGGCACCCCTAGGCTTACGCTAGGGCACCCCTAGGCTTAGGCTAAGGCTAGGGCTCCCCTAGCCTCTAGCTAGGGCATGCCAAGGCTTAGGCTAGGTAACCCTAGGCTTAGGCTAGGGCACACCTAGGCTTAGGCCAAGGCTAGGACTCCCCTAGCCTAAGGCTAGGGCACCCCTAGGCTTGGGCTAGGGCACCCCTAGACTTAGGCTAGGGCACCCCTAGGCTTGGGTAGGGCACCCCCAGGCTTAGGCTAAGGCTAGGGTTCCCATAGCCTAAAGCTAGGGCACCCCTCGGCTTAGGCTAGGGCACATATAGGCTTAGGCTAGGGCACACCTAGGCTTAGGCTAGGGCACCCCTAGGATTAGGCTAGGGCACCCCTAGAATTAGCCTAAGGCTAGTGATCCCCTGGCCTTAAGTTAGGGCAACAGTAGGCTTAGGCTAGGGCACCCCTAGGCTTAGGCTATGGAGCCCCTAGGCTTAGGCTAGGGCACCCCTAGGCTTAGTCTAGGGCACCCCTAAGCTTAGGCTAGGGCACCCCTAGGCTTAGGCTAGGGCACCCCTAGGCTTAGGCTAAGGCTAGGGCTCCACTAGCCTATGGCTAGGGCATGCCTAGGCTTAGGCTAGGTAACCCTAGGCTTAGGCTAGGGCACCCCTAAGCTTAGGCTAGGGCACCCCTTGGCTTAAGAGAGGGCACCCCTAGACTAAGGCTAGGGCACCCCTAAGGTTAGGCTAAGGCTAGGGCTCCCCTACCCTAAGGCTAGGGAACCCCTAGGCTTAGGCTCGGGCACCCCTAGGCTTATGATAGGGCTCCCCTAGTCTTAGGTTAAGGCTAGGGCTCCCCTAGCCTAAGGCTTCGCCACCCCTAGGCTTAGGCTAGGGCACCCAAGGCTTAGGCTAGGGCACCACTAGGCTTAGGCTTAGTCTAGGGCACCCCTAGGTTTAGGCTAAGGTTAGGGCTCCCCTAGCCAAAGGCTAGGGCACCCATTCGGCTTGCGGTAGGGCACCCCTAGGCTTAGGCTTGGACACCCCTAGGCTTGGGCTAGGGCACCCCTAGGCTTAGGCTAGGGCACGCCTAGGCTTGGGTAGGGCACCCCAAGGCTTAGGCTAAGGCTAGGGTTCCCATAGCCTAAAGCTAGGGCACCCCTCGGCTTAGGCTAGGGCACACATAGGCTTAGGCTAGGGCACACCTAGGCTTAGGCTAGGGCACCGCTCGTCTTAGGCTAAGGCTAGGATTCCCCTAGCCTAAGGCTAGGGCACCCCTAGCCTTAGGCTATGGCACCCCTAGCCTTAGGTTTGGGCACCCCTAGGCTTAGCCTAAGGCTAGGTCTCCCCTAGCCTAAGGCTAGGGCACCCCTAAGCTTAGGCTAGGGTACACCTAGGCTTAGGCTAGGGCAACCCTAGGCTTAGGTTAGGGCACCCCCAGGCTTAGGCTAAGGCTATGGTTTCCATTGCCTAAAGCTATGGCACCCCTAGGCATAGGCTAGGGCACCCCTAGGCTTAGGCTATGGCACCCCTAGCCTTAGGCTAGGACACTCCTTGGCTAGGATTGGGCACCCCTAGGCTTAGGCTAAGGCTAGGGCTTCCCTAGCCTAAGGCTAGGGCACCCCTAGGCTTAGGCTAGGGCACCCCTAGGCTTAGGATAGGGCACCCCTAGGCTTAGGATAGGGCACCCCTAGGCTTAGGCTAGGGCACACCTAGGCTTAGGATAGGGCACCCCTAGGCTTAGGCTAGGGCACCACTAGGCTTACTAGGCCACCCCTAGGCTTAGGCTAGGGTACCCCTAGGCTTAGGCTAGGGCACCCGTAGGCTTAGGCTAAGGCTAGGGCTCCCCTAGCCTAAGGCTAGGGCACCCTTAGGCTTAGGCTAGGGCACCCCTAGGCTTACGATAGGGCACCCCTAGGCTTAGGCTAGGGCACCCCTAGGCTTAGGTTAAGGTTAGGGCTCCCCTAGCCTAAGGCTTGGGCACCCCTAGGCTTAGGCTAGGGCATCCCTAGGCTTAGGTTAGGGCTACCATAGGCTTAGGCTTAGGCTTGGGCTCCCCTAGCCTAAGACTAGGACACCCTTAGGCTTAGGCTATGTCTCCCCTAGGCTTAAGCTAGGGCACCCCCCGGCTTTGGCTAAGGCTAGGACTCCCCTAGCCTTTGGCTAGGGCACCCCTCGGCTTAGGCTAGGGCACACATACGCCTAGCTAGGGCACACCTAGGCTTAGGCTAGGGCACCGCTCGTCTTAGGCTAAGGCTAGGATTCCCCTAGCCTAAGGCTAGGGCACCCCTAGCCTTAGGCTATGGCACCCCTAGCCTTTGTTTTGGGCACCCCTAGGCTTAGCCTAAGGCTAGGTCTCCCCTAGCCTAAGGCTAGGGTACCCCTAGGCTTAGGCTTGGACACCCCTAGGCTTAGGCTAGGACACACCTAGGCTTAGGCTAGGGCACCCCTAGGATTAGGCTAGGGCACCCCTAGAATTAGCCTAAGGCTAGTGATCCCCTGGCCTAAAGTTAGGGCACCAGTAGGCTTAGGCTAGGGCACCCCTAGGCTTAGGCTATGGAGCCCCTAGGCTTAGGCTAGGGCACCCCTAGGCTTAGTCTAGGGCACCCCTAAGCTTAGGCTAGGGCACCCCTAGGCTTAGGCTAGGGCACCCCTAGGCTTAGGCTAAGGCTAGGGCTCCACTAGCCTATGGCTAGGGCATGCCTAGGCTTAGGCTAGGTAACCCTAGGCTTAGGCTAGGGCACCCCTAAGCTTAGGCTAGGGCACCCCTTGGCTTAAGAGAGGGCACCCCTAGACTAAGGCTAGGGCACCCCTAAGGTTAGGCTAAGGCTAGGGCTCCCCTACCCTAAGGCTAGGGAACCCCTAGGCTTAGGCTCGGGCACCCCTAGGCTTATGATAGGGCTCCCCTAGTCTTAGGTTAAGGCTAGGGCTCCCCTAGCCTAAGGCTTCGCCACCCCTAGGCTTAGGCTAGGGCACCCAAGGCTTAGGCTAGGGCACCACTAGGCTTAGGCTTAGGCTAGGGCTCCCCTACGCTTAAGCTAAGGCTAGGGCTCCCGTAGCCTAAGGCTAAGGCACCCCTAGGCTTAGGCTACGGCACCCCTAGTCTTAGGGTAGGGCACCACTAGGCGTAGGCTTAGGCTAGGGATCCCCTAGCCTAAGGTTAGGGCACCCTTAGACTTAGGCTTGGGCACCCCTAAGATTAGGCTATGGCACCCCTAGGCTTAGGCTTGGGCACCCCTAGGCTTAGGCTAAGGCTAGGGCTCCCCTAGCCAAAGGCTAGGGCACCCCTAGGCTTAGGCTAAGGCTAGGGCTCCCATAGCCTAAGGCTACGGCACCCCTAGGCTTAGGCTAGTGCACCCCTAGGCTTAGGCTAAGGCTTGGGCTCCCCTAGCCTAAGGCTAGGGCACCCCTAGGCTTATGCTAGGGCACCCTTAGGCTTAGGCTTGAGCACCCCTAAGCTTAGGCTATGGCACCCCTAGGCTTAGGCTAGGGCACCCCTAGGCTTAGGCTAAGGCTAGGGCTCCACTAGCCTAAGGCTAGGGCACCCCTAGGCTTAGGCTAAGGCTAGGGCTCCCATAGCCTAAGGCTGTGGAACCCCTAGGATTAGGCCACGGCGCCCCTAGGCTTAGGCTAGGGCAACCCTATGCTTAGGCTAGGGCACCCCTAGGCTTAGTCTAGTGCACCCCTCGGCTTAGGCTAAGGCTAGGACTCCCCTAGCCTAAGGCTAGGGCACCCCTATGCTTTGGCTAGGGCACCCCTAGGCTTAGGCTAGGGCACCCATGGCTTAGGCCAAGGCTAGGGCTCCCATAGCCTATGGCTAGGGCACGCCTAGTCTTAGGGTAGGTAACCCTAGGCTTAGGCAAGGGCACCCCTAGTCTTAGGCTAAGGCTAGCGCTCCCCTAGCCTAATGCTTGGGAACCCCTAGGCTTAGGCTAGGGCACCCCTAGGCTTAGGCTACGGCACGCCTAGGCTTAGTCTAATGCTAGGACTCCCCTAGCCTAAGACTTGGGCACCCCTAGGCTTAGGCTAGGGCACCCCTAGGCTTAGGCTATGGCTAGGGCTCCCCTAGCCTAAGGCTAGGGCACCCCCAGGCTTAGGCTAGGGCACCCCTAGGCTTACGCTAGGGCACCCCTAGGCTTAGGCTAAGGCTAGGGCTCCCCTAGCCTCTAGCTAGGGCATGCCAAGGCTTAGGCTAGGTAACCCTAGGCTTAGGCTAGGGCACACCTAGGCTTAGGCCAAGGCTAGGACTCCCCTAGCCTAAGGCTAGGGCACCCCTAGGCTTGGGCTAGGGCACCCCTAGACTTAGGCTAGGGCACCCCTAGGCTTGGGTAGGGCACCCCCAGGCTTAGGCTAAGGCTAGGGTTCCCATAGCCTAAAGCTAGGGCACCCCTCGGCTTAGGCTAGGGCACATATAGGCTTAGGCTAGGGCACACCTAGGCTTAGGCTAGGGCACCCCTAGGATTAGGCTAGGGCACCCCTAGAATTAGCCTAAGGCTAGTGATCCCCTGGCCTTAAGTTAGGGCAACAGTAGGCTTAGGCTAGGGCACCCCTAGGCTTAGGCTATTTAACCCCTAGGCTTAGGCTAGGGCAACCCTAGGCTTAGTCTAGGGCACCCATAAGCTTAGGCTAGGGCACCCCTAGGCTTAGGCTAGGGCACCCCTAGGCTTAGGCTAAGGCTAGGGATCCCCTAGCCTATGGCTAGGGCATGCCTAGGCTTAGGCTAGGTAACCCTAGGCTTAGGCTAGGGCACCCCTAAGCTTAGGCTAGGGCACCCCTTGACTTAAGAGAGGGCACCCCTAGGCTAAGGCTAGGGCACCCCTAGGCTTAGGTTAATGCTAGGGCTCCCCTAGCCTAAGGCTTGGGCACCCCTAAGGTTAGGCTAAGGCTAGGGCTCCCCTACCCTAAGGCTAGGGCACCCCTAGGCTTAGGCTCGGGCACCCCTAGGCTTATGATAGGGCTCCCCTAGTCTTAGGATAAGGCTAGGGCTCCCCTAGCCTAAGGCTTCGCCAACCCTAGGCTTAGGCTAGGGCACCCAAGGCTTAGGCTAGGGCACCACTAGGCTTAGGCTTAGGCTAGGGCTCCCTTAGCCTAAGATTAGGGCCCTCCTAGGCTTAGGCTTGGGCACCACTAGGCTTAGGCTATGGCACCCCTAGGCTTACGCTATGGCACCCCTAGGCTTAGGCTAGGGCACACCTAGGCTTAGGCTAGGGCACCCCAAGGCTTAGGCTAGGGGACCCACCGGCTTTGGCTAAGGCTAAGACTCCCCTAGCCTAAGGCTAGGACACCCCTAAGCTTAGGCTAGGGCACCCCTACGCTTAGGCTAGGGCAACCCTAGGCTTAGGCTACGGCAAGGGCTCCCCTAGCCTATGGCTAGGGCACGCCTAGGCTTAGGCTAGGTAACCCTAGGCTTAGGCTAGGGCACCCCTAGGCTTAGGCTAAGGCTCGGACTCCCCTAGCCTAAGGCTAGGGCACCCCTAGGCTTAGGCTAGGGCACCCCTAGGCTTAGGCTAAGGCTAGGGCTCCCCTAGCCTAAGGCTAGGGCACCCCTAGGCTTAGGCTAGGGCACCCCTAGGCTTAGGCTTGGACACCCCTTGGCTTGGGCTAGGGCACCCCTAGGCTTAGGCTAGGGCACCGCTAGGCTTAGGATAGGGAACCCCCAGGCTTAGGCTAAGGCTAGGGTTCCCATAGGCTAAAGCTAGGGCACCTCTCGGCTAAGGCTAAGGCACCCGTAGGCTTAGGCTAGGGCACCCCTAGGCTTAGGTTAGGGCATCCCTAGGCTTACGCTAGGGCACCCCTAGGCTTAGGCTAGGGTACCCCTAGGCTTAGGCTAGGTAACCCTAGGCTTAGGCTAGGGCACCCCTAGGCTTAGGGTAAGGCTAGGGCTCCCCTAGCCTAATTCTTGGGCACCCCTAGGCTTAGGCTAGGGCACCCCTAGGTTAGGCTAAGGCTAGGGCTCCCTTAGCCTAATGCTTGGGCACCCCTAGGCTTAGGCTAGGGCACCCCTAGGCTTAGGCTAAGGCTAGGTCTCCCAACCTAAGGCTAGGGCACCCCTAGACTTAGGCTCGTACACCCCTAGGCTTAGGCTAGGACACACCTAGGCTTAGGCTAGGGCACCCCTAGGATTAGGCTAGGGCACCCCTAGAATTAACCTAAGGCTAGGGATCCCCTAGCCTAAAGTTAGGGCGCCAGTAGGCATAGGCTAGGGCACCCCGAGACTTATGCTAAGTCTAGTGTTCCCTAGCCTAAGGCTAGGGCACCCCTAGGCTTAGGCTATGGAACCCCTAGGCTTAGGCTAGGGCACCCCTAGGCTTAGTCTAGGGCACCCCTAAGCTTACGCTAGGGCACCCCTAGGTTTAGGCTAGGACACCCCTAGGCTTAGGCTAAGGCTAGGGCTCCACTAGCCTAAGGCTAGGGCACCCCTAGGCTTAGTCTACGGCTAGGGCTCCCATAGCCTAAGGCTACGGCACCCCTAGGATTAGGCCACGGCACCCCTAGGCTTAGGCTAGGGCACCCCTAGGCTTAGGCTAGGGCACCTCTAGGATTAGGCTAAGGCTAGGGCTCCCCTAGCCTAAGGCTAGGGCACCCCTAGGCTTAGGATAGGGCACACTTAGGCTTAAGCTTGGGCACCCCTAAGCTTAGGCTATGGCACCCTTAGGCTTAGGCTAGGGCACCCCTAGGATTAGGCTAAGGCTAGGGCTCCACTAGCCTAAGGCTAGGGCACCCCTAGGCTTAGGCTAAGGCTAGGGCTCCCATAGCCTAAGGCTACGGCAACCCCAAGGATTAGGCCATGGCACACCTAGGCTTACGCTAGGGCACCCATGGCTTAGGCTAAGGCTAGGGCTCCCCTAGCCTAATGCTTGGGAACCCCTAGGCTTAGGTTAAGGCACCCCTAGGCTTAGGCTATGGCACCACTAGGCTTAGGCTAAGGCTAGGGCTCCCCTAGCCTAAGGCAAGGGCACCCCTAGGCTTAGGCTAGGGCACCTCTTGGCTTAGGCTAAGGCTAGGGCTCCCCTAGCCAAAGGCTAGGGCACTCCTAGCCTTAGGTTACGGCACCCCTAGGCTTATGATAGGGCACCCCTAGGCTTAGGAAGGGCACCCTAGGCTTAGGTTAAGGGTAGGGCTCCCCTAGCCTAAGGATTGGGCACCCCTAGGCTTAGACTAGGGCACCCCTAGGCTTAGGCTAGGGCACCCCTAGGCTTAGGCTTAGGCTAGGGCTCCCCTAGCCTAAGGCTAGGGCACCCTTAGGCTTAGGCTTGGACACCACTAGGCTTAGGCTATGGCATACCTAGGCTTAGGCTAGGGCACCCCTAGGCTTAGGCTAAGGCTAGGGCTCCCATAGCCTAAGGCTAGGGCACCCCTAGACTTAGGCTAGGGCACACCTAGGCATAGGCGAGCGCACCCCTAGGCTTAGGCTAGGGCACACCTAGGCTTAGGCTAGGGCACCCCAAGGCTTAGGCTAGGGCACCCCCCTGCTTTGGCTAAGGCTAAGACTCCCCTAGCCTAAGGCTTGAGCACCCCTAGACTTAGGCTTGGGCACCCCTAGGCTTAGGCTAGGGCAATCCTAGGCTTAGGCTAAGGCTAGGGCTCCCCTAGCCTATGGCTAGGGCACGCCTATGCTTAGGCTAGGTAACACTAGGCTTAGGCTAGGGCACCCCTAGGCTTAGGCTAAGGCTCGGCTCCTCTAGCCTAAGGCTAGGGCACCCCTAGGCTTAGGCGAGGGCACCCCTAGGCTTAGGCTAAGGCTAGGGCTCCCCTAGCCTATGGGTAGGGCACGGCTAGGCTTAGGCTAGGTAACCCTAGGCTTAGTCTAGGGCACCCCTAGGCTTAGGCTAAGGCTAGGGCTCCCCTAGCCTAAGGCAAGGGCACCCCGAAGATTAGGCTAGGGCACCCCTAGGCTTAGGCTTGGACACCCCTAGACTTAGGCTAGGGCACCCCTAGGCTTAGGCTAGGGCACCCCTAGGCTTAGGATAGGGCACCCCCAGGCTTAGGCTAAGGCTAGGTTTCCCATAGCCTAAAGCTATGGCACCCATCGGCTTAGGCTAGGGCACATGTAGGCTTAGGCTATGGCACCCCTAGGCTTAGGCTAGGGCACCCCTCGTCTTAGGCTATGGCTAGGACTCCCCTAGCCTAAGGCTAGGGCACCCCCAGGCTTAGGTTAGGGCATCCCTAGGCTTAGGCTAGGGCACCCCTAGGCTTAGGCTAGGTAATCGTAGGTTTAGGCTAGGGCACCCCTAGGCTTAGGCTAGGGCACACCTAGGCTTAGGCTAGGGCACACCAAGGCTTAGGCTAGGGCACACCCCGGCTTTGGCTAAGGCTAAGACTCCCCTAGCCTAAGGCTAGGGCACCCCTAGACTTAGGCTAGGGCACCCCTAGGCTTAGGCTAGGTAATCGTAAGCTTAGGCTAGGGCACCCCTAGGCTTAGGGTAAGGCTAGGGCTCTCGTAGCCTAATGCTTGGGCACCCCTAGGCTTAGGCTAGGGCACCCCTAGGCTTAGGCTAAGGCTAGGGCTCCCCTAGCCTAATGCTTGGGCACTCCTAGGCTTAGGCTAGGGCATCCTAGGCTTAGGCTAGGGCACCACTAGGTTTAGGCTTAGGCTAGGGCTCCCCTAGCCTAGGGTTAGGGCACCCTTAGGCTTAGGCTTGGGCAACCCTAGGCTTAGGTTATGGCACCCCTAAGCTTAGGCTAGGGCACCCCTAGCCTTAGGCTAAGGCTAGGGCTCCCCTAGCCTAAGGCTAAGGCACCCCTAGGCTTATATTAGGGCACCCCTAGGCTTAGGCTAGGGGACCCCTAAACTTAAGCTAAGGCTTGGGCTACCCTAGCCTAAGACTAGGACACCCTTAGGCTTAGGCTATGGCTCCCCTAGGTTTAAGCTAGGGCACCCCCCGGCTTTGGCTAAGGCTAGGACTCCCCTAGCCTAAGGCTAGGGCAGCCCTAGGCTTAGGCTAGGGCACCCCAAGGCTTAGGCTAGGGCACCTAGGCTTAGGCTAGGGCACCCCTAGGGTTAGGCTAAGGCTAGGGCTCCCCTAGCCTTTGGCTAGGGCACGCCTAGGCTTAGGCTAGGGCACCCCTATGCTTAGGCTTGTACACCCCTAGGCATAGGCTAGGGCACCCCTAGGCTTAGGCTAGGGCACCCCTAGGCTTAGGCTAGGGCACCCCCAGGCTTAGGCTAAGGCCAGGGTTCCCATAGCATAAGGCTAGGGCGCCCATCGGCTTAGGCTAGGGCACCTCTAAGCTTAGGCTAGGGCACCCCTAAGCTTAGGCTAGGGCACACGTAGGTTTAGGCTAGGACACCCCTAGGCTTAGGCTAGGGCACCCCTCGTCTGAGGCTTAGGCTAGGACTCCCCTAGCCTAAGGCTAGGGCACCCCCAGGCTTAGGCTAGGGCACCCCTAGGCTTACGCTACGGCACCCCTAGGCTTAGGCTAAGGCTAGGGCTCCCCTAGCCTCTGGCTAGGGCACGCCAAGGCTTAGGCTAGGTAACCCTAGGCTTAGGCTAGGGCACACCTAGGCTTAGGCCAAGACTAGGACTCCCCTAGCCTAAGGCTAGGGCACCCCTAGGCTTAGGCTAGGGCACCCATAGGCTTAGGCTAAGGCTAGCGCTCCCCTAGCCTATGGCTAGGGCACGGCTAGGCTTAGGCTAAGTAACCCTAGGCTTAGCCTAGGGCACCCCTAGGTTTAGGCTAAGGCTAGGGCTCGCCTAGCCAAAGGCTAGGGCACCCTTAGGCTTAGGCTAGGGCACCCTAGGCTTAGGCTTGGACACCCCTAGGCTTGGGCTAGGGCACCCCTAGGCTTAGGCTAGGGCACCCCTAGGCTTGGGTAGGGCACCCCCAGGCTTAGCCTAAGGCTAGGGTTCCCATAGCCTAAAGCTAGGGCACCCCTCGGCTTAGGCTAGGGCACACATAGGCTTAGGCTAGGGCACACCTAGGCTTAGGCTAGGGCACCGCTCGTCTTAGGCTAAGGCTAGGGCACCCCTAGCATTAGGTTTGGGCACCCCTAGGCTTAGCCTAAGGCTAGGTCTCCCCTAGCATAAGGCTAGGGCACCCCTAGGCTTAGGCTTGGACACCCCTAGGCTTAGGCTAGGACACACGTAGGCTTAGGCTAGGGCACCCCTAGGATTAGGCTAGGGCACCCCTAGAATTAGCCTAAGGCTAGTGATCCCCTGGCCTAAAGTTAGGGCACCAGTAGGCTTAGGCTAGGGCACCCCTAGGCTTAGGCTATGGAGCCCCTAGGCTTAGGCTAGGGCACCCCTAGGCTTAGTCTAGGGCACCCCTAAGCATAGGCTAGGGCACCCCTAGGCTTAGGCTAGGGCACCCCAAGGCTTAGGCTACGGCTAGGGCTCCCCTAGCCTATGGCTAGGGCATGCCTAGGCTTAGGCTAGGTAACCCTAGGCTTAGGCTAGGGCACCCCTAAGCTTAGGCTAAGGCACCCCTTGGCTTAAGAGAGGGCACCCCTAGGCTAAGGCTAGGGCACCCCTAAGTTTAGGCTAAGGCTAGGGCTCCCCTACCCTAAGGCTAGGGCACCCCTAGGCTTAGGCTAAGGCTAGGGCTCCCCTAGCCTAAGGCAAGGGCACCCCTAGGCTTAGGCTAGGGCACCTCTTGGCTTAGGCTAAGGCTAGGGCTCCCCTAGCCTAAGGCTAGGGCACCCCTAGCCTTAGGTTACGGCACCCCTAGGCTTACGATAGGGCACACCTAGGCTTAGGAAGGGCACCCTAGGCTTAGGTTAAGGGTAGGGCTCCACTAGCCTAAGGATTGGGCACCCCTAGGCTTAGACTAGGGCACCCCTAGGCTTAGGCTAGGGCACCCCTAGGCTTAGGCTTAGGCTAGGGCTCCCCTAGCCTAAGGCTAGGGCACCCTTAGGCTTAGGCTTGGACACCACTAGGCTTAGGCTATGGCATACCTAGGCTTAGGCTAGGGCACCCCTAGGCTTAGGCTAAGGCTAGGGCTCCCATAGCCTAAGGCTAGGGCACCCCTAGACTTAGGCTAGGGCACACCTAGGCATAGGCGAGCGCACCCCTAGGCTTAGGCTAGGGCACACCTAGGCTTAGGCTAGGGCACCCCATGGCTTAGGCTAGGGCACCCCCCTGCTTTGGCTAAGGCTAAGACTCCCCTAGCCTAAGGCTTGGGCACCCCTAGACTTAGGCTTGGGCACCCCTAGGCTTAGGCTAGGGCAATCCTAGGCTTAGGCTAGGCTAGGGCTCCCCTAGCCTATGGCTATGGCACGCCTATGCTTAGGCTAGGTAACACTAGGCTTAGGCTAGGGCACCCCTAGGCTTAGGCTAAGGCTCGGCTCCTCTAGCCTAAGGCTAGGGCACCCATAGGCTTAGGCGAGGGCACCCCTAGGCTTAGGCTAAGGCTAGGGCTCCCTTAGCCTATGGGTAGTGCACGGCTAGGCTTAGGCTAGGTAACCCTAGGCTTAGTCTAGGGCACCCCTAGGCTTAGGCTAAGGCTAGGGCTCCCCTAGCCTAAGGCAAGGGCACCCCTAGGATTAGGCTAGGGCACCCCTAGGCTTAGGCTTGGACACCCCTAGACTTAGGCTAGGGCACCCCTAGGCTTAGGCTAGGGCACCCCTAGGCTTAGGATAGGGCACCCCCAGGCTTAGGCTAAGGCTAGGTTTCCCATAGCCTAAAGCTAGGGCACCCCTCGGCTTAGGCTAGGGCACACGTAGGCTTAGGCTAGGGCACCCCTAGGCTTAGGCTAGGGCACCCCTCGTCTTAGGCTAAGGCTAGGACTCCCCTAGCCTAAGGCTAGGGCACCCCCAGGCTTAGGTTAGGGCATCCCTAGGCTTAGGCTAGGGCACCCCTAGGCTTAGGCTAGGTAATCGTAGGTTTAGGCTAGGGCACCCCTAGGCTTAGGCTAGGGCACACCTAGGCTTAGGCTAGGGCACACCAAGGCTTAGGCTAGGGCACACCCCGGCTTTGGCTAAGGCTAAGACTCCCCTAGCCTAAGGCTAGGGCACCCCTAGACTTAGGCTAGGGCACCCCTAGGCTTAGGCTAGGTAATCGTAAGCTTAGGCTAGGGCACCCCTAGGCTTAGGGTAAGGCTAGGGCTCTCGTAGCCTAATGCTTGGGCACCCCTAGGCTTAGGCTAGGGCACCCCTAGGCTTAGGCTAAGGCTAGGGCTCCCCTAGCCTAATGCTTGGGCACTCCTAGGCTTAGGCTAGGGCACCCTAGGCTTAGGCTAGGGCACCACTAGGCTTAGGCTTAGGCTAGGGCTCCCCTAGCCTAGGGTTAGGGCACCCTTAGGCTTAGGCTTGGGCACCCCTAGGCTTAGGTTATGGCACCCCTAAGCTTAGGCTAGGGCACCCCTAGCCTTAGGCTAAGGCTAGGGCTCCCCTAGCCTAAGGCTAAGGCACCCCTAGGCTTATATTAGGGCACCCCTAGGCTTAGGCTAGGGGACCCCTAAACTTAAGCTAAGGCTAGGGCTACCCTAGTTAAGGCTAGGGCAGCCCTAGGCTTTGGCTAGGGCACCCCTAGGCTTAGGCTAGGGCACCCCTAGGCTTAAGCTAAGGCTAGGGCTCCCCTAGCCTAAGGCTAGGGCACCCCTAGGCTTAGGCTAGGGCACCCCTAGACTTAGGCTAGGGCATCCCTAAGTTTAGGATAGGGCACCCCTAGGCTTAGGCTAGGGCACCCCTAGACTTAAGCTAGGGCATCCCTAGGCTTAGGATAGGGCACCCCTAGGCTTAGGCTAGGGCACCCCTAGGCTTAGGCTAACGTTAGGGTTTTCCTAGCCTAAGGCTAGGGAACCCCTAGGCTTAGGCTAGGGCACCCCTAGGCTTAGGCTAGGGTACACCTAGGCTTAGGATAGGGCAACCCTAGGCTTAGGTTAGGCTACCCCTAGGCTTAGGCTAGGGCACCCCTAGGCTTAGGCTAAGGCTAGGACTCCCCTAGCCTAAGGCTTGGGCACCCTTAGGCTTAGGCTCGGCCACCCTAGGCTTAGGCTAGGGCACCCACAGGCTTAGGCTAAGGCTAGGGTTTCCATTGCCTAAAGCTATGGCACCCCTAGGCATAGGCTAGGGCACCCCTAGGCTTAGGCTATGGCACCCATAGGCTTAGGCTAGGACACTCCTTGGCTAGGATTGGGCACCCCTAGGCTTAGGCTAAGGCTAGGGCTTCCCTAGCCTAAGGCTAGGGCAACCCTAGGCTTAGGCTAGGGCACCCCTAGGCTTAGGATAGGGCACCCCTAGGCTTAGGATAGGGCACCCCTAGGCTTAGGCTAGGGCAAACCTAGGCTTAGGATAGGGCACCCCTAGGCTTAGGCTAGGGCACCACTAGGCTTACTAAGCCACCCCTACGCTTAGGCTAGGGTACCCCTAGGCTTAGGCTAGGGCACCCGTAGGCTTAGGCTAAGGCTAGGGCTCCCCTAGCATAAGGCTAGGGCACCCTTAGGCTTTGGCTAGGGCACCCCTAGGCTTACGATAGTGCACCCCTAGGCTTAGGCTAGGGCACCCCTAGGCTTAGGTTAAGGCTAGGGCTCCCCTAGCCTAAGGCTTGGGCACCCCTAGGCTTAGGCTAGGGCATCCCTAGGCTTAGGTTAGGGCTACCCTAGGCTTAGGCTTAGGCTTGGGCTCCCCTACTCTAAGACTAGGACACCCTTAGGCTTAGGCTATGGCTCCCCTAGGCTTAAGCTAGGGCACCCCCCGGCTTTGGCTAAGGTTAGGACTCCCCTAGCCTAAGGCTAGGGCAGCCCTAGGCTTAGGCTAGGGCACCCCAAGGCTTAGGCTAGGGCCCCCTAGGCTTAGGCTAGGGCACCCCTAGTGTTAGGCTAAGGCTAGGGCTCCCCTAGCCTTTGGCTAGGGCACGCCTAGGCTTAGGCTAGGGCACCCCTAGGCTTAGGCTAGGGCACCCCCAGGCTTAGGCTAAGGCCAGGGTTCCCATAGCATAAGGCTAGGGCGCCCATCGGCTTAGGCTAGGGCACCTCTAAGCTTAGGCTAGGGCACCCCTAAGCTTAGGCTAGGGCACACGTAGGTTTAGGCTAGGACACCCCTAGGCTTAGGCTAGGGCACCCCTCGTCTGAGGCTTAGGCTAGGACTCCCCTAGCCTAAGGCTAGGGCACCCCCAGGCTTAGGCTAGGGCACCCCTAGGCTTACGCTAGGGCACCCCTAGGCTTAGGCTAAGGCTAGGGCTCCCCTAGCCTCTGGCTAGGGCACGCCAAGGCTTAGGCTAGGTAACCCTAGGCTTAGGCTAGGGCACACCTAGGCTTAGGCCAAGGCTAGGACTCCCCTAGCCTAAGGCTAGGGCACCCCTAGGCTTAGGCTAGGGCACCCATAGGCTTAGGCTAAGGCTAGGGCTCCCCTAGCCTATGGCTAGGGCACGGCTAGGCTTAGGCTAAGTAACCCTAGGCTTAGCCTAGGGCACGCCTAGGTTTAGGCTAAGGCTAGGGCTCGCCTAGCCAAAGGCTAGGGCACCCTTAGGCTTAAGCTAGGGCACCCTAGGCTTAGGCTTGGACACCCCTAGGCTTGGGCTAGGGCACCCCTAGGCTTAGGCTAGGGTACCCCTAGGCTTGGGTAGGGCACCCCCAGGCTTAGGCTAAGGCTAGGGTTCCCATAGCCTAAAGCTAGGGCACCCCTCGGCTTAGGCTAGGGCACACATAGGCTTAGGCTAGGGCACACCTAGGCTTAGGCTAGGGCACCGCTCGTCTTAGGCTAAGGCTAGGGCACCCCTAGCCTTAGTTTTGGGCACCCCTAGGCTTAGCCTAAGGCTAGGTCTCCCCTAGCATAAGGCTAGGGCACCCCTAGGCTTAGGCTTGGACACCCCTAGGCTAAGGCTAGGACACACGTAGGCTTAGGCTAGGGCACCCCTAGTGTTAGGCTAAGGCTAGGACTCCCCTAGCCTAAGGCTAGGGCACCCCCAGGCTTAGGTTAGGGCATCCCTAGGCTTAGGCTAGGACACCCCTAGGCTTAGGCTAGGTAATCGTAGGTTTAGGCTAGGGCAACCGTAGGCTTAGGCTAGGGCACACCTAGGCTTAGGCTAGGGCACGCCAAGGCTTAGGCTAGGTAACCCTAGGCTTAGGCTAGGGCACACCTAGGCTTAGGCCAAGGCTAGGACTCCCCTAGCCTAAGGCTAGGGCACCCCTAGGCTTAGGCTAGGGCACCCATAGGCTTAGGCTAAGGCTAGGGCTCCCCTAGCCTATGGCTAGGGCACGGCTAGGCTTAGGCTAAGTAACCCTAGGCTTAGCCTAGGGCACCCCTAGGTTTAGGCTAAGGCTAGGGCTCGCCTAGCCAAAGGCTAGGGCACCCTTAGGCTTAGGCTAGGGCACCCTAGGCTTAGGCTTGGACACCCCTAGGCTTGGGCTAGGGCACCCCTAGGCTTAGGCTAGGGCACCCCTAGGCTTGGGTAGGGCACCCCCAGGCTTAGGCTAAGGCTAGGGTTCCCATAGCCTAAAGCTAGGGCACCCCTCGGCTTAGGCTAGGGCACACATAGGCTTAGGCTAGGGCACACCTAGGCTTAGGCTAGGGCACCGCTCGTCTTAGGCTAAGGCTAGGGCACCCCTAGCCTTAGTTTTGGGCACCCCTAGGCTTAGCCTAAGGCTAGGTCTCCCCTAGCATAAGGCTAGGGCACCCCTAGGCTTAGGCTTGGACACCCCTAGGCTTAGGCTTGGACACACGTAGGCTTAGGCTAGGGCACCCCTAGTGTTAGGCTAAGGCTAGGACTCCCCTAGCCTAAGGCTAGGGCACCCCCAGGCTTAGGTTAGGGCATCCCTAGGCTTAGGCTAGGGCACCCCTAGGCTTAGGCTAGGTAATCGTAGGTTTAGGCTAGGGCACCCCTAGGCTTAGGCTAGGGCACACCTAGGCTTAGGCTAGGGCACACCAAGGCTTAGGCTAGGGCACACCCCGGCTTTGGCTAAGGCTAAGACTCCCCTAGCCTAAGGCTAGGGCACCCCTAGACTTAGGCTAGGGCACCCCTAGGCTTAGGCTAGGTAATCGTAAGCTTAGGCTAGGGCACCCCTAGGCTTAGGGTAAGGCTAGGGCTCTCGTAGCCTAATGCTTGGGCACCCCTAGGCTTAGGCTAGGGCACCCCTAGGCTTAGGCTAAGGCTAGGGCTCCCCTAGCCTAATGCTTGGGCACTCCTAGGCTTAGGCTAGGGCACCCTAGGCTTAGGCTAGGGCACCACTAGGCTTAGGCTTAGGCTAGGGCTCCCCTAGCCTAGGGTTAGGGCACCCTTAGGCTTAGGCTTGGGCACCCCTAGGCTTAGGTTATGGCACCCCTAAGCTTAGGCTAGGGCACCCCTAGCCTTAGGCTAAGGCTAGGGCTCCCCTAGCCTAAGGCTAAGGCACCCCTAGGCTTATATTAGGGCACCCCTAGGCTTAGGCTAGGGGACCCCTAAACTTAAGCTAAGGCTAGGGCTACCCTAGTTAAGGCTAGGGCAGCACTAGGCTTTGGCTAGGGCACCCTAGGCTTAGGCTAGGGCACCCCTAGGCTTAGGCTAGGGCACCCCTAGACTTAAGCTAGGGCATCCCTAGGCTTAGGATAGGGCACCCCTAGGCTTAGGCTAGGGCACCCCTAGGCTTAGGCTAACGTTAGGGTTTTCCTAGCCTAAGGCTAGGGAACCCCTAGGCTTAGGCTAGGGCACCCCTAGGCTTAGGCTAGGGTACACCTAGGCTTAGGATAGGGCAACCCTAGGCTTAGGTTAGGGCACCCCTAGGCTTAGGCTAGGGCACCCCTAGGCTTAGGCTAAGGCTAGGACTCCCCTAGCCTAAGGCTTGGGCACCCTTACGCTTAGGCTCGGCCACCCTAGGCTTAGGCTAGGGCACCCACAGGCTTAGGCTAAGGCTAGGGTTTCCATTGCCTAAAGCTATGGCACCCCTAGGCATAGGCTAGGGCACCCCTAGGCTTAGGCTATGGCACCCATAGGCTTAGGCTAGGACACTCCTTGGCTAGGATTGGGCACCCCTAGGCTTAGGCTAAGGCTAGGGCTTCCCTAGCCTAAGGCTAGGGCAACCCTAGGCTTAGGCTAGGGCACCCCTAGGCTTAGGATAGGGCACCCCTAGGCTTTGGATAGGGCACCCCTAGGCTTAGGCTAGGGCAAACCTAGGCTTAGGATAGGGCACCCCTAGGCTTAGGCTAGGGCACCACTAGGCTTACTAAGCCACCCCTAGGCTTAGGCTAGGGTACCCCTAGGCTTAGGCTAGGGCACCCGTAGGCTTAGGCTAAGGCTAGGGCTCCCCTAGCATAAGGCTAGGGCACCCTTAGGCTTTGGCTAGGGCACCCC
Source organism: Tenrec ecaudatus (assembly GCF_050624435.1). Taxonomy (NCBI): domain Eukaryota; kingdom Metazoa; phylum Chordata; class Mammalia; order Afrosoricida; family Tenrecidae; genus Tenrec; species Tenrec ecaudatus. Next base: position 785,170 of record NW_027457932.1, read on the forward strand.
TAGGCTTACGATAGGGCACCCCTAGGCTTAGGCTAGGGCACCCCTAGGCTTAGGTTAAGGCTAGGGCTCCCCTAGCCTAAGGCTTGGGCACCCCTAGGCTTAGGCTAGGGCATCCCTAGGCTTAGGTTAGGGCTACCCTAGGCTTAGGCTTAGGCTTGGGCTCCCCTAGCCTAAGACTAGGACACCCTTAGGCTTAGGCTATGGCTCCCCTAGGCTTAAGCTAGGGCACCCCCCGGCTTTGGCTAAGGTTAGGACTCCCCTAGCCTAAGGCTAGGGCAGCCCTAGGCTTAGGCTAGGGCACCCCAAGGCTTAGGCTAGGGCCCCCTAGGCTTAGGCTAGGGCACCCCTAGTGTTAGGCTAAGGCTAGGGCTCCCCTAGCCTTTGGCTAGGGCACGCCTAGGCTTAGGCTAGGGCACCCCTAGGCTTAGGCTAGGGCACCCCCAGGCTTAGGCTAAGGCCAGGGTTCCCATAGCATAAGGCTAGGGCGCCCATCGGCTTAGGCTAGGGCACCTCTAAGCTTAGGCTAGGGCACCCCTAAACTTAGGCTAGGGCACACGTAGGTTTAGGCTAGGACACCCCTAGGCTTAGGCTAGGGCACCCCTCGTCTGAGGCTTAGGCTAGGACTCCCCTAGCCTAAGGCTAGGGCACCCCCAGGCTTAGGCTAGGGCACCCCTAGGCTTACGCTAGGGCACCCCTAGGCTTAGGCTAAGGCTAGGGCTCCCCTAGCCTCTGGTTAGGGCACGCCAAGGCTTAGGCTAGGTAACCCTAGGCTTAGGCTAGGGCACACCTAGGCTTAGGCCAAGGCTAGGACTCCCCTAGCCTAAGGCTAGGGCACCCCTAGGCTTAGGCTAGGGCACCCATAGGCTTAGGCTAAGGCTAGGGCTCCCCTAGCCTATGGCTAGGGCACTGCTAGGCTTAGGCTAAGTAACCCTAGGCTTAGCGTAGGGCACCCCTAGGTTTAGGCTAAGGCTAGGGCTCGCCTAGCCAAAGGCTAGGGCACCCTTAGGCTTAGGCTAGGGCACCCTAGGCTTAGGCTTGGACACCCCTAGGCTTGGGCTAGGGCACCCCTAGGCTTAGGCTAGGGCACCCCTAGGCTTGGGTAGGGCACCCCCAGGCTTAGGCTAAGGCTAGGGTTCCCATAGCCTAAAGCTAGGGCACCCCTCGGCTTAGGCTAGGGCACACATAGGCTTAGGCTAGGGCACACCTAGGCTTAGGCTAGGGCACCGCTCGTCTTAGGCTAAGGCTAGGGCACCCCTAGCCTTAGTTTTGGGCACCCCTAGGCTTAGCCTAAGGCTAGGTCTCCCCTAGCATAAGGCTAGGGCACCCCTAGGCTTAGGCTTGGACACCCCTAGGCTTAGGCTAGGACACACGTAGGCTTAGGCTAGGGCACCCCTAGTGTTAGGCTAAGGCTAGGACTCCCCTAGCCTAAGGCTAGGGCACCCCCAGGCTTAGGTTAGGGCATCCCTAGGCTTAGGCTAGGGCACCCCTAGGCTTAGGCTAGGTAATCGTAGGTTTAGGCTAGGGCACCCCTAGGCTTAGGCTAGGGCACACCTAGGCTTAGGCTAGGGCACACCAAGGCTTAGGCTAGGGCACACCCCGGCTTTGGCTAAGGCTAAGACTCCCCTAGCCTAAGGCTAGGGCACCCCTAGACTTAGGCTAGGGCACCCCTAGGCTTAGGCTAGGTAATCGTAAGCTTAGGCTAGGGCACCCCTAGGCTTAGGGTAAGGCTAGGGCTCTCGTAGCCTAATGCTTGGGCACCCCTAGGCTTAGGCTAGGGCACCCCTAGGCTTAGGCTAAGGCTAGGGCTCCCCTAGCCTAATGCTTGGGCACTCCTAGGCTTAGGCTAGGGCACCCTAGGCTTAGGCTAGGGCACCACTAGGCTTAGGCTTAGGCTAGGGCTCCCCTAGCCTAGGGTTAGGGCACCCTTAGGCTTAGGCTTGGGCACCCCTAGGCTTAGGTTATGGTACCCCTAAGCTTAGGCTAGGGCACCCCTAGCCTTAGGCTAAGGCTAGGGCTCCCCTAGCCTAAGGCTAAGGCACCCCTAGGCTTATATTAGGGCACCCCTAGGCTTAGGCTAGGGGACCCCTAAACTTAAGCTAAGGCTAGGGCTACCCTAGTTAAGGCTAGGGCAGCCCTAGGCTTTGGCTAGGGCACCCTAGGCTTAGGCTAGGGCACCCCTAGGCTTAGGCTAGGGCACCCCTAGACTTAAGCTAGGGCATCCCTAGGCTTAGGATAGGGCACCCCTAGGCTTAGGCTAGGGCACCCCTAGGCTTAGGCTAACGTTAGGGTTTCCTAGCCTAAGGCTAGGGAACCCCTAGGCTTAGGCTAGGGCACCCCTAGGCTTAGGCTAGGGTACACCTAGGCTTAGGATAGGGCAACCCTAGGCTTAGGTTAGGGCACCCCTAGGCTTAGGCTAGGGCACCCCTAGGCTTAGGCTAAGGCTAGGACTCCCCTAGCCTAAGGCTTGGGCACCCTTAGGCTTAGGCTCGGCCACCCTAGGCTTAGGCTAGGGCACCCACAGGCTTAGGCTAAGGCTAGGGTTTCCATTGCCTAAAGCTATGGCACCCCTAGGCATAGGCTAGGGCACCCCTAGGCTTAGGCTATGGCACCCATAGGCTTAGGCTAGGACACTCCTTGGCTAGGATTGGGCACCCCTAGGCTTAGGCTAAGGCTAGGGCTTCCCTAGCCTAAGGCTAGGGCAACCCTAGGCTTAGGCTAGGGCACCCCTAGGCTTAGGATAGGGCACCCCTAGGCTTAGGATAGGGCACCCCTAGGCTTAGGCTAGGGCAAACCTAGGCTTAGGATAGGGCACCCCTAGGCTTAGGCTAGGGCACCACTAGGCTTACTAAGCCACCCCTAGGTTTAGGCTAGGGTACCCCTAGGCTTAGGCTAGGGCACCCGTAGGCTTAGGCTAAGGTTAGGGCTCCCCTAGCATAAGGCTAGGGCACCCTTAGGCTTTGGCTAGGGCACCCCTAGGCTTACGATAGGGCACCCCTAGGCTTACGATAGGGCACCCCTAGGCTATGGTTAAGGCTAGGGCTCCCCTAGCCTAAGGCTTGGGCACCCCTAGGCTTAGGCTAGGGCATCCCTAGGCTTAGGTTAGGGCTACCCTAGGCTTAGGCTTAGGCTTGGGCTCCCCTAGCCTAAGACTAGGACACCCTTAGGCTTAGGCTATGGCTCCCCTAGGCTTAAGCTAGGGCACCCCCCGGCTTTGGCTAAGGTTAGGACTCCCCTAGCCTAAGGCTAGGGCAGCCCTAGGCTTAGGCTAGGGCACCCCAAGGCTTAGGCTAGGGCCCCCTAGGCTTAGGCTAGGGCACCCCTAGTGTTAGGCTAAGGCTAGGGCTCCCCTAGCCTTTGGCTAGGGCACGCCTAGGCTTAGGCTAGGGCACCCTTAGGCTTAGGCTAGGGCACCCCCAGGCTTAGGCTAAGGCCAGGGTTCCCATAGCATAAGGCTAGGGCGCCCATCGGCTTAGGCTAGGGCACCTCTAAGCTTAGGCTAGGGCACCCCTAAGCTTAGGCTAGGGCACACGTAGGTTTAGGCTAGGACACCCCTAGGCTTAGGCTAGGGCACCCCTCGTCTGAGGCTTAGGCTAGGACTCCCCTAGCCTCTGGCTAGGGCACGCCAAGGCTTAGGCTAGGTAACCCTAGGCTTAGGCTAGGGCACCCCTAGGCTTAGGCTAGGGCACCCATAGGCTTAGGCTAAGGCTAGGGCTCCCCTAGCCTATGGCTAGGGCACGGCTAGGCTTAGGCTAAGTAACCCTAGGCTTAGCCTAGGGCACCCCTAGGTTTAGGCTAAGGCTAGGGCTCGCCTAGCCAAAGGCTAGGGCACCCTTAGGCTTAGGCTAGGGCACCCTAGGCTTAGGCTTGGACACCCCTAGGCTTGGGCTAGGGCACCCCTAGGCTTAGGCTAGGGCACCCCTAGGCTTGGGTAGGGCACCCCCAGGCTTAGGCTAAGGCTAGGGTTCCCATAGCCTAAAGCTAGGGCACCCCTCGGCTTAGGCTAGGGCACACATAGGCTTAGGCTAGAGCACACCTAGGCTTAGGATAGGGCACCCCTAGGCTTAGGCTAGGGCAAACCTAGGCTTAGGATAGGGCACCCCTATGCTTAGGCTAGGGCACCACTAGGCTTACTAAGCCACCCCTAGGCTTAGGCTAGGGTACCCCTAGGCTTAGGCTAGGGCACCCGTAGGCTTAGGCTAAGGCTAGGGCTCCCCTAGCATAAGGCTAGGGCACCCTTAGGCTTTGGCTAGGGCACCCCTAGGCTTACGATAGGGCACCCCTAGGCTTAGGCTAGGGCACCCCTAGGCTTAGGTTAAGGCTAGGGCTCCCCTAGCCTAAGGCTTGGGCACCCCTAGGCTTAGGCTAGGGCATCCCTAGGCTTAGGTTAGGGCTACCCTAGGCTTAGGCTTAGGCTTGGGCTCCCCTAGCCTAAGACTAGGACACCCTTAGGCTTAGGCTATGGCTCCCCTAGGCTTAAGCTAGGGCACCCCCCGGCTTTGGCTAAGGTTAGGACTCCCCTAGCCTAAGGCTAGGGCAGCCCTAGGCTTAGGCTAGGGCACCCCAAGGCTTAGGCTAGGGCCCCCTAGGCTTAGGCTAGGGCACCCCTAGTGTTAGGCTAAGGCTAGGGCTCCCCTAGCCTTTGGCTAGGGCACGCCTAGGCTTAGGCTAGGGCACCCCTAGGCTTAGGCTAGGGCACCCCCAGGCTTAGGCTAAGGCCAGGGTTCCTATAGCATAAGGCTAGGGCGCCCATCGGCTTAGGCTAGGGCACCTCTAAGCTTAGGCTAGGGCACCCCTAAGCTTAGGCTAGGGCACACGTGGGTTTAGGCTAGGACACCCCTAGGCTTAGGCTAGGGCACCCCTCGTCTGAGGCTTAGGCTAGGACTCCCCTAGCCTAAGGCTAGGGCACCCCCAGGCTTAGGCTAGGGCACCCCTAGGCTTATGCTAGGGCACCCCTAGGCTTAGGCTAAGGCTAGGGCTCCCCTAGCCTCTGGCTAGGGCACGCCAAGGCTTAGGCTAGGTAACCCTAGGCTTAGGCTAGGGCACACCTAGGCTTAGGCCAAGGCTAGGACTCCCCTAGCCTAAGGCTAGGGCACCCCTAGGCTTAGGCTAGGGCACCCATAGGCTTAGGCTAAGGCTAGGGCTCCCCTAGCCTATGGCTAGGGCACGGCTAGGCTTAGGCTAAGTAACCCTAGGCTTAGCCTAGGGCACCCCTAGGTTTAGGCTAAGGCTAGGGCTCGCCTAGCCAAAGGCTAGGGCACCCTTAGGCTTAGGCTAGGGCACCCTAGGCTTAGGCTTGGACACCCCTAGGCTTGGGCTAGGGCACCCCTAGGCTTAGGCTAGGGCACCCCTAGGCTTGGGTAGGGCACCCCCAGGCTTAGGCTAAGGCTAGGGTTCCCATAGCCTATAGCCAGGGCACCCCTCGGCTTAGGCTAGGGCACACATAGGCTTAGGCTAGGGCACACCTAGGCTTAGGCTAGGGCACCGCTCGTCTTAGGCTAAGGCTAGGGCACCCCTAGCCTTAGTTTTGGGCACCCCTAGGCTTAGCCTAAGGCTAGGTCTCCCCTAGCATAAGGCTAGGGCACCCCTAGGCTTAGGCTTGGACACCCCTAGGCTTAGGCTAGGACACACGTAGGCTTAGGCTAGGGCACCCCTAGTGTTAGGCTAAGGCTAGGACTCCCCTAGCCTAAGGCTAGGGCACCCCCAGGCTTAGGTTAGGGCATCCCTAGGCTTAGGCTAGGGCACCCCTAGGCTTAGGCTAGGTAATCGTAGGTTTAGGCTAGGTAACCCCTAGGCTTAGGCTAGGGCACACCTAGGCTTAGGCTAGGGCACGCCAAGGCTTAGGCTAGGTAACCCTAGGCTTAGGCTAGGGCACACCTAGGCTTAGGCCAAGGCTAGGACTCCCCTAGCCTAAGGCTAGGGCACCCCTAGGCTTAGGCTAGGGCACCCATAGGCTTAGGCTAAGGCTAGGGCTCCCCTAGCCTGTGGCTAGGGCACGGCTAGGCTTAGGCTAAGTAACCCTAGGCTTAGCCTAGGGCACACCTAGGTTTAGGCTAAGGCTAGGGCTCGCCTAGCCAAAGGCTAGGGCACCCTTAGGCTTAGGCTAGGGCACCCTAGGCTTAGGCTTGGACACCCCTAGGCTTGGGCTAGGGCACCCCTAGGCTTAGGCTAGGGCACCCCTAGGCTTGGGTAGGGCACCCCCAGGCTTAGGCTAAGGCTAGGGTTCCCATAGCCTAAAGCTAGGGCACCCCTCGGCTTAGGCTAGGGCACACATAGGCTTAGGCTAGGGCACACCTAGGCTTAGGCTAGAGCACCGCTCGTCTTAGGCTAAGGCTAGGGCACCCCTAGCCTTAGTTTTGGGCACCCCTAGGCTTAGCCTAAGGCTAGGTCTCCCCTAGCATAAGGCTAGGGCACCCCTAGGCTTAGGCTTGGACACCCCTAGGCTTAGGCTAGGACACACGTAGGCTTAGGCTAGGGCACCCCTAGTGTTAGGCTAAGGCTAGGACTCCCCTAGCCTAAGGCTAGGGCACCCCCAGGCTTAGGTTAGGGCATCCCTAGGCTTAGGCTAGGGCACCCCTAGGCTTAGGCTAGGTAATCGTAGGTTTAGGCTAGGGCACCCCTAGGCTTAGGCTAGGGCACACCTAGGCTTAGGCTAGGGCACACCAAGGCTTAGGCTAGGGCACACCCCGGCTTTGGCTAAGGCTAAGACTCCCCTAGCCTAAGGCTAGGGCACCCCTAGACTTAGGCTAGGGCACCCCTAGGCTTAGGCTAGGTAATCGTAAGCTTAGGCTAGGGCACCCCTAGGCTTAGGGTAAGGCTAGGGCTCTCGTAGCCTAATGCTTGGGCACCCCTAGGCTTAGGCTAGGGCACCCCTAGGCTTAGGCTAGGGCTCCCCTAGCCTAGGGTTAGGGCACCCTTAGGCTTAGGCTTGGGCACCCCTAGGCTTAGGTTATGGCACCCCTAAGCTTAGGCTAGGGCACCCCTAGCCTTAGGCTAAGGCTAGGGCTCCCCTAGCCTAAGGCTAAGGCACCCCTAGGCTTATATTAGGGCACCCCTAGGCTTAGGCTAGGGGACCCCTAAACTTAAGCTAAGGCTAGGGCTACCCTAGTTAAGGCTAGGGCAGCACTAGGCTTTGGCTAGGGCACCCTAGGCTTAGGCTAGGGCACCCCTAGGCTTAGGCTAGGGCACCCCTAGACTTAAGCTAGGGCAACCCTAGGCTTAGGATAGGGCACCCCTAGGCTTAGGCTAGGGCACCCCTAGGCTTAGGCTAACGTTAGGGTTTTCCTAGCCTAAGGCTAGGGAACCCCTAGGCTTAGGCTAGGGCACCCCTAGGCTTAGGCTAGGGTACACCTAGGCTTAGGATAGGGCAACCCTAGGCTTAGGTTAGGGCACCCCTAGGCTTAGGCTAGGGCACCCCTAGGCTTAGGCTAAGGCTAGGACTCCCCTAGCCTAAGGCTTGGGCACCCTTACGCTTAGGCTCGGCCACCCTAGGCTTAGGCTAGGGCACCCACAGGCTTAGGCTAAGGCTAGGGTTTCCATTGCCTAAAGCTATGGCACCCCTAGGCATAGGCTAGGGCACCCCTAGGCTTAGGCTATGGCACCCATAGGCTTAGGCTAGGACACTCCTTGGCTAGGATTGGGCACCCCTAGGCTTAGGCTAAGGCTAGGGCTTCCCTAGCCTAAGGCTAGGGCAACCCTAGGCTTAGGCTAGGGCACCCCTAGGCTTAGGATAGGGCACCCCTAGGCTTAGGATAGGGCACCCCTAGGCTTAGGCTAGGGCAAACCTAGGCTTAGGATAGGGCACCCCTAGGCTTAGGCTAGGGCACCACTAGGCTTACTAAGCCACCCCTAGGCTTAGGCTAGGGTACCCCTAGGCTTAGGCTAGGGCACCCGTAGGCTTAGGCTAAGGCTAGGGCTCCCCTAGCATAAGGCTAGGGCACCCTTAGGCTTTGGCTAGGGCACCCCTAGGCTTACGATAGGGCACCCCTAGGCTTAGGCTAGGGCACCCCTAGGCTTAGGTTAAGGCTAGGGCTCCCCTAGCCTAAGGCTTGGGCATCCCTAGGCTTAGGCTAGGGCATCCCTAGGCTTAGGTTAGGGCTACCCTAGGCTTAGGCTTAGGCTTGGGCTCCCCTAGCCTAAGACTAGGACACCCTTAGGCTTAGGCTATGGCTCCCCTAGGCTTAAGCTAGGGCACCCCCCGGCTTTGGCTAAGGTTAGGACTCCCCTAGCCTAAGGCTAGGGCAGCCCTAGGCTTAGGCTAGGGCACCCCAAGGCTTAGGCTAGGGCCCCCTAGGCTTAGGCTAGGGCACCCCTAGTGTTAGGCTAAGGCTAGGGCTCCCCTAGCCTTTGGCTAGGGCACGCCTAGGCTTAGGCTAGGGCACCCCTAGGCTTAGGCTAGGGCACCCCCAGGCTTAGGCTAAGGCCAGGGTTCCCATAGCATAAGGCTAGGGCGCCCATCGGCTTAGGCTAGGGCACCTCTAAGCTTAGGCTAGGGCACCCCTAAGCTTAGGCTAGGGCACACGTAGGTTTAGGCTAGGACACCCCTAGGCTTAGGCTAGGGCACCCCTCGTCTGAGGCTTAGGCTAGGACTCCCCTAGCCTAAGGCTAGGGCACCCCCAGGCTTAGGCTAGGGCACCCCTAGGCTTACGCTAGGGCACCCCTAGGCTTAGGCTAAGGCTAGGGCTCCCCTAGCCTCTGGCTAGGGCACGCCAAGGCTTAGGCTAGGTAACCCTAGGCTTAGGCTAGGGCACACCTAGGCTTAGGCCAAGGCTAGGACTCCCCTAGCCTAAGGCTAGGGCACCCCTAGGCTTAGGCTAGGGCACCCATAGGCTTAGGCTAAGGCTAGGGCTCCCCTAGCCTATGGCTAGGGCACGGCTAGGCTTAGGCTAAGTAACCCTAGGCTTAGCCTAGGGCACCCCTAGGTTTAGGCTAAGGCTAGGGCTCGCCTAGCCAAAGGCTAGGGCACCCTTAGGCTTAGGCTAGGGCACCCTAGGCTTAGGCTTGGACACCCCTAGGCTTGGGCTAGGGCACCCCTAGGCTTAGGCTAGGGCACCCCTAGGCTTGGGTAGGGCACCCCCAGGCTTAGGCTAAGGCTAGGGTTCCCATAGCCTAAAGCTAGGGCACCCCTCGGCTTAGGCTAGGGCACACATAGGCTTAGGCTAGGGCACACCTAGGCTTAGGCTAGGGCACCGCTCGTCTTAGGCTAAGGCTAGGGCACCCCTAGCCTTAGTTTTGGGCACCCCTAGGCTTAGCCTAAGGCTAGGTCTCCCCTAGCATAAGGCTAGGGCACCCCTAGGCTTAGGCTTGGACACCCCTAGGCTTAGGCTAGGACACACGTAGGCTTAGGCTAGGGCACCCCTAGTGTTAGGCTAAGGCTAGGACTCCCCTAGCCTAAGGCTAGGGCACCCCCAGGCTTAGGTTAGGGCATCCCTAGGCTTAGGCTAGGGCACCCCTAGGCTTAGGCTAGGGCACACCTAGGCTTAGGCTAGGGCACACCTAGGCTTAGGCTAGGGCACACCAAGGCTTAGGCTAGGGCACACCCCGGCTTTGGCTAAGGCTAAGACTCCCCTAGCCTAAGGCTAGGGCACCCCTAGACTTAGGCTAGGGCACCCCTAGGCTTAGGCTAGGTAATCGTAAGCTTAGGCTAGGGCACCCCTAGGCTTAGGGTAAGGCTAGGGCTCTCGTAGCCTAATGCTTGGGCACCCCTAGGCTTAGGCTAGGGCACCCCTAGGCTTAGGCTAAGGCTAGGGCTCCCCTAGCCTAATGCTTGGGCACTCCTAGGCTTAGGCTAGGGCACCCTAGGCTTAGGCTAGGGCACCACTAGGCTTAGGCTTAGGCTAGGGCTCCCCTAGCCTAGGGTTAGGGCACCCTTAGGCTTAGGCTTGGGCACCCCTAGGCTTAGGTTATGGCACCCCTAAGCTTAGGCTAGGGCACCCCTAGCCTTAGGCTAAGGCTAGGGCTCCCCTAGCCTAAGGCTAAGGCACCCCTAGGCTTATATTAGGGCACCCCTAGGCTTAGGCTAGGGGACCCCTAAACTTAAGCTAAGGCTAGGGCTACCCTAGTTAAGGCTGGGCAGCCCTAGGCTTTGGCTAGGGCACCCTAGGCTTAGGCTAGGGCACCCCTAGGCTTAGGCTAGGGCACCCCTAGACTTAAGCTAGGGCATCCCTAGGCTTAGGATAGGGCACCCCTAGGCTTAGGCTAGGGCACCCCTAGGCTTAGGCTAACGTTAGGGTTTCCTAGCCTAAGGCTAGGGAACCCCTAGGCTTAGGCTAGGGCACCCCTAGGCTTAGGCTAGGGTACACCTAGGCTTAGGATAGGGCAACCCTAGGCTTAGGTTAGGGCACCCCTAGGCTTAGGCTAGGGCACCCCTAGGCTTAGGCTAAGGCTAGGACTCCCCTAGCCTAAGGCTTGGGCACCCTTAGGCTTAGGCTCGGCCACCCTAGGCTTAGGCTAGGGCACCCACAGGCTTAGGCTAAGGCTAGGGTTTCCATTGCCTAAAGCTATGGCACCCCTAGGCATAGGCTAGGGCACCCCTAGGCTTAGGCTATGGCACCCATAGGCTTAGGCTAGGACACTCCTTGGCAAGGATTGGGCACCCCTAGGCTTAGGCTAAGGCTAGGGCTTCCCTAGCCTAAGGCTAGGGCAACCCTAGGCTTAGGCTAGGGCACCCCTAGGCTTAGGATAGGGCACCCCTAGGCTTAGGATAGGGCACCCCTAGGCTTAGGCTAGGGCAAACCTAGGCTTAGGATAGGGCACCCCTAGGCTTAGGCTAGGGCACCACTAGGCTTACTAAGCCACCCCTAGGCTTAGGCTAGGGTACCCCTAGGCTTAGGCTAGGGCACCCGTAGGCTTAGGCTAAGGCTAGGGCTCCCCTAGCATAAGGCTAGGGCACCCTTAGGCTTTGGCTAGGGCACCCCTAGGCTTACGATAGGGCACCCCTAGGCTTAGGCTAGGGCACCCCTAGGCTTAGGTTAAGGCTAGGGCTCCCCTAGCCTAAGGCTTGGGCACCCCTAGGCTTAGGCTAGGGCATCCCTAGGCTTAGGTTAGGGCTACCCTAGGCTTAGGCTTAGGCTTGGGCTCCCCTAGCCTAAGACTAGGACACCCTTAGGCTTAGGCTATGGCTCCCCTAGGCTTAAGCTAGGGCACCCCCCGGCTTTGGCTAAGGTTAGGACTCCCCTAGCCTAAGGCTATGGCAGCCCTAGGCTTAGGCTAGGGCACCCCAAGGCTTAGGCTAGGGCCCCCTAGGCTTAGGCTAGGGCACCCCTAGTGTTAGGCTAAGGCTAGGGCTCCCCTAGCCTTTGGCTAGGGCACGCCTAGGCTTAGGCTAGGGCACCCCTAGGCTTAGGCTAGGGCACCCCCAGGCTTAGGCTAAGGCCAGGGTTCCCATAGCATAAGGCTAGGGCGCCCATCGGCTTAGGCTAGGGCACCTCTAAGCTTAGGCTAGGGCACCCCTAAGCTTAGGCTAGGGCACACGTAGGTTTAGGCTAGGACACCCCTAGGCTTAGGCTAGGGCACCCCTCGTCTGAGGCTTAGGCTAGGACTCCCCTAGCCTAAGGCTAGGGCACCCCCAGGCTTAGGCTAGGGCACCCCTAGGCTTACGCTAGGGCACCCCTAGGCTTAGGCTAAGGCTAGGGCTCCCCTAGCCTCTGGCTAGGGCACGCCAAGGCTTAGGCTAGGTAACCCTAGGCTTAGGCTAGGGCACACCTAGGCTTAGGCCAAGGCTAGGACTCCCCTAGCCTAAGGCTAGGGCACCCCTAGGCTTAGGCTAGGGCACCCATAGGCTTAGGCTAAGGCTAGAGCTCCCCTAGCCTATGGCTAGGGCACGGCTAGGCTTAGGCTAAGTAACCCTAGGCTTAGCCTAGGGCACCCCTAGGTTTAGGCTAAGGCTAGGGCTCGCCTAGCCAAAGGCTAGGGCACCCTTAGGCTTAGGCTAGGGCACCCTAGGCTTAGGCTTGGACACCCCTAGGCTTGGGCTAGGGCACCCCTAGGCTTAGGCTAGGGCACCCCTAGGCTTGGGTAGGGCACCCCCAGGCTTAGGCTAAGGCTAGGGTTCCCATAGCCTAAAGCTAGGGCACCCCTCGGCTTAGGCTAGGGCACACATAGGCTTAGGCTAGGGCACACCTAGGCTTAGGCTAGGGCACCGCTCGTCTTAGGCTAAGGCTAGGGCACCCCTAGCCTTAGTTTTGGGCACCCCTAGGCTTAGCCTAAGGCTAGGTCTCCCCTAGCATAAGGCTAGGGCACCCCTAGGCTTAGGCTTGGACACCCCTAGGCTTAGGCTAGGACACACGTAGGCTTAGGCTAGGGCACCCCTAGGATTAGGCTAGGGCACCCCTAGAATTAGCCTAAGGCTAGTGATCCCCTGGCCTAAAGTTAGGGCACCAGTAGGCTTAGGCTAGGGCACCCCTAGGCTTAGGCTATGGAGCCCCTAGGCTTAGGCTAGGGCACCCCTAGGCTTAGTCTAGGGCACCCCTAAGCTTAGGCTAGGGCACCCCTAGGCTTAGGCTAGGGCACCCCTAGGCTTAGGCTAAGGCTAGGGCTCACCTAGCCTATGGCTAGGGCATGCCTAGGCTTAGGCTAGGTAACCCTAGGCTTAGGCTAGGGCACCCCTAAGCTTAGGCTAGGGCACCCCTTGGCTTAAGAGAGGGCACCCCTAGGTTAAGGCTAGGGCACCCCTAAGGTTAGGCTAAGGCTAGGGTTCCCCTACCCTAAGGCTAGGGCACCCCTAGGCTTATGATAGGGATCCCCTAGTCTTAGGTTAAAGCTAGGGCTCCCCTAGCCTAAGGCTTCGCCACCCCTAGGCTTAGGCTAGGGCACCCAAGGCTTAGGCCAGGGCACCACTAGGCTTAGGCTTAGGCTAGGGCTCCCCTACGCTTAAGCTAAGGCTAGGGCTCCCGTAGCCTAAGGCTAAGGCACCCCTAGGCTTAGACTAGGGCACCCCAAGGCTTAGGGTAGGGCTCCCCTAGGCATAGGCTAGGGCACCTCTAGTCTTAGGCTAAGGCTAGGGCTCCCAAAGCCTAAGGCTAGGGCACCCCTAGGCTTAGGCTATGGCACCCCTAGTCTTAGGCTAGGGCACCACTAGGCGTAGGCTTAGGCTAGGGATCCCCTAGCCTAAGGTTAGGGCACCCTTAGACTTAGGCTTGGGCACCCCTAAGATTAGGCTATGGCACCCCTAGGCTTAGGCTAGGGCACCCCAAGGCTTAGGCTAAGGCTAGGGCTCCCCTAGCCTAAGGCTACGGCACCCCTAGGCTTAGGCTAGGGCACCCTTAGGCTTAGGCTTGAGCACCCCTAAGCTTAGGCTATGGCACCCCTAGGCTTAGGCTAGGGCACCCCTAGGCTTAGGCGAAGGCTAGGGCTCCACTAGCCTAAGGCTACGGCACCCCTAGGATTAGGCCACGGTGCCCCTAGGCTTAGGCTAGGGCAAACCTATGCTTAGGCTAGGGCACAGCTAGGCTTAGTCTAGTGCACCCCTCGGCTTAGGCTAAAGCTAGGACTCCCCTAGCCTAAGGCTAGGGCACCCCTAGGCTTTGGCTAGGGCACCCCTAGGCTTAGGCTAGGGCACCCATGGCTTAGGCTAAGGCTAGGGCTCCCATAGCCTATGGCTAGGGCACCCCTAGGCTTAGGCTTGTACACCCCTAGGCTTAGGCAAGGGCACCCGTAGTCTTAGGCTAAGGCTAGCGCTACCCTAGCCTAATTCTTGGGAACCCCTAGGCTTAGGCTAGGGCACCCCTAGGCTTAGGCTACGGCACGCCTAGGCTTAGGCTAATGCTAGGACTCCCCTAGCCTAAGGCTTGGGCACCCCTAGGCTTAGGCTAGGGCACCCCTAGGCTTAGTCTAGTGCACCCCTCGGCTTAGGCTAAAGCTAGGACTCCCCTAGCCTAAGGCTAGGGCACCCCTAGGCTTAGGCTAGGGCACCCCTAGGCTTAGTCTAGGGCACCCCTAAGCTTAGGCTAGGGCACCCCTAGGCTTAGGCTAGGGCACCCCTAGGCTTAGGCTAAGGCTAGGGATCCCCTAGCCTATGGCTAGGGCATGCCTAGGCTTAGGCTAGGTAACCCTAGGCTTAGGATAGGGCACCCCTAAGCTTAGGCTAGGGCACCCCTTGGCTTAAGAGAGGGCACCCCTAGGCTAAGGCTAGGGCACCCCTAGGCTTAGGTTAATGCTAGGGCTCCCCTAGCCTAAGGCTTGGGCACCCCTAAGGTTAGGCTAAGGCTAGGGCTCCCCTACCCTAAGGCTAGGGCACCCCTAGGCTTAGGCTCGGGCACCCCTAGGCTTATGATAGGGCTCCCCTAGTCTTAGGTTAAGGCTAGGGCTCCCCTAGCCTAAGGCTTCGCCACCCCTAGGCTTAGGCTAGGGCACCCCTAGGCTTAGGCTAAGGCACCGCTCGTCTTAGGCTAAGGCTAGGACTCCCCTAGCCTAAGGCTAGGGCACCCCAAGGCTTAGGTTAGGGCATCCCTAGGCTTACGCTAGGGCACTCCTAGGCTTAGGCTTGGACACCCCTAGGCTTGGGCTAGGGCACCCCTAGGCTTAGGCTAGGGCACCCCTAGGCTTAGGATAGGGAACCCCCAGGCTTAGGCTAAGGCTAGGGTTCCCATAGCCTAAAGCTAGGGGACCCCTCTGCTTAGGCTAGGGCACCCGTAGGCTTAGGCTAGGGCACCCCTAGGCTTAGGCTAAGGCACCGCTCGTCTTAGGCTAAGGCTAGGACTCCCCTAGCCTAAGGCTAGGGCACCCCAAGGCTTAGGTTAGGGCATCCCTAGGCTTACGCTAGGGCACCCCTAGGCTTAAGCTAGGGTACCCCTAGGCTTAGGCTAGGTAACCCTAGGCTTAGGCTAGGGCACCCCTAGCCTTAGGGTAAGGCTAGGGCTCCCCTATCCTAATGCTTGGGCACCCCTAGGCTTAGGCTAGGGCACCCCTAGGTTAGGCTAAGGCTAGGGCTCCCTTAGCCTAATGCTTGGGCACCCCTAGGCTTAGGATAGGGTAACCCTAGGCTTAGGCTAAGGCTAGGTCTCCCCAACCTAAGGCTAGGGCACCCCTAGGCTTAGGCTTGTACACCCCTAGGCTTAGGCTAGGACACAACTAGGCTTAGGCTAGGGCACCCCTAGAATTAGCCTAAGGCTAGGGATCCCCTGGCCTAAAGTTAGGGCACCTGTAGGCTTAGGCTAGGGCACCCCTAGGCTTACGCTAAGTCTAGTGTTCCCTAGCCTAAGGCTAGGGCACCCCTAGGCTTAGGCTAGGGCACCCCTAGGCTTACGCTAGGGCACCCCTAGCCTTAGGCTAAGGCTAGGGCTCCCCTAGCCTCTGGCTAGGGCACGCCAAGGCTTAGGCTAGGTAACCCTAGGCTTAGGCTAGGGCACACCTAGGCTTAGGCCAAGGCTAGGACTCCCCTAGCCTAAGGCTAGGGCACCCCTAGGCTTGGGATAGGGCACCCCTAGACTTAGGCTAGGGCACCCCTAGGCTTGGGTACGGCACCCCCAGGCTTAGGCTAAGACTAGGGTTCCCATAGCCTAAAGCTAGGGCACCCCTCGGCTTAGGCTAGGGCACACATAGGCTTAGGCTAGGGCACACCTTGGCTTAGGCTAGGGCACCGCTCGTCTTAGGCTAAGGCTAGGATTCCCTTAGCCTAAGGGTAGGGCACCCCTAGCCTTAGGCTAGGGCACCCCTTGCCTTAGGTTTGGGCACCCCTAGGCTTAGCCTAAGGCTAGGTCTCCCCTAGCCTAAGGCTAGGGCACCCCTAGGCTTAGGCTTGGACACCCCTAGACTTAGGCTAGGACACACCTAGGCTTAGGCTAGGGCACCCCTAGGATTAGGCTAGGGCACCCCTAGAATTAGCCTAAGGCTAGTGATCTCCTGGCCTTAAGTTAGGGCACCAGTATGGTTAGGCTAGGTCACCCCTAGGCTTAGGCTATGGAACCCCTAGGCTTAGGCTAGGGCACCCCTAGGCTTAGTCTAGGGCACCCCTAAGCTTAGGCTAGGGCACCCCTAGGCTTAGGCTAGGGCACCCCTAGGCTTAGGCTAAGGCTAGGGATCCCCTAGCCTAAGGCTTGGGCACCGCTAAGGTTAGGCTAATGCTAGGGCTCCCCTACCCTAAGGCTAGGGCACCCCTAGGCTTAGGCTCGGGCACCCCTAGGCTTATGATAGGGCTCCCCTAGTCTTAGGTTAGGGCTAGGGCTCCCCTAGCCTAAGGCTTCGCCACCCCTAGGCTTAGGCCAGGGCACCCAAGGCTTAGGCTAGGGCACCACTAGGCTTAGGCTTAGGCTAGGGCTCCCCTACGCTTAAGCTAAGGCTAGGGCTCCCGTAGCCTAAGGCTAAGGCACCCCTAGGCTTAGACTAGGGCACCCCTAGGCTTACGCTAGGGCTCCCCTAGGCATAGGCTAGGGCTCCCCTAGGCTAAGGTTAGGGCCCCCTTAGGCTTAGGCTTGGGCACCACTAGGCTTAGGCTATGGCACCCCTAGGCTTACGCTAGGGCAACCCTAGGCTTAGGCTAAGGGTAGGGCTCCCATAGCCTAAGGCTAGGGCACCCCTAGGCTTAGGCTAGGGCACCCCTAGGCTTAGGCTAGTGCACCCCTAAGCTTACGCTAGGGCACTCCTAGGCTTAGGCTAGGGCACCCCAAGGCTTAGGCTAGGGCACCCCAAGGATTTGGCTAAGGCTAAGACTCCCCTAGCCTAAGGCTAGGACACCCCTAAGCTTAGGCTAGGGCACCCCTACGCTTAGGCTAGGGCAACCCTAGGCTTAGGCTACGGCAAGGGCTCCCCTAGCCTAAGGCTTGGGCACCCCTAGGCTTAGGCTAGGTAACCCTAGGCTTAGGCTAGGGCACCCCTAGGCTTAGGCTAAAGCTCGGACTCCTCTAGCCTAAGGCTAGGGCACCCCTAGGCTTAGGCTAAGGCTAGGGCTCCCCTAGCCTATGGCTAGGGCACGGCTAGGCTTAGGCTAACTAACCCTAGGCTAAGGCTAGGGCACCCCTAGGCTTAGGCTAAGGCTAGGGCTCCCCTAGCCTAAGGCTAGGGCACCCCTAGGCTTAGGCTAGGGCACCCCTAGGCTTAGGCTTGGACACCCCTAGGCTTGGGCTAGGGCACCCCTAGGCTTAGGCTAGGGCACCCCTAGGCTTAGGATAGGGAACCCCCAGGCTTAGACTAAGGCTAGGGTTCCCATAGCCTAAAGCTAGGGCACACCTCGGCTTAGGCTAGGGCACCCGTAGGCTTAGGCTAGGGCACCCCTAGACTTAGGCTAAGGCACCGCTCGTCTTAGGCTAAGGCTAGGACTCCCCTAGCCTAAGGCTAGGGCACCCCACGGCTTAGGTTAGGGCATCCCTAGGCTTACGCTAGGGCACCCCTAGGCTTAGGCTAGGGTACCCCTAGTCTTAGGCTAGGTAACCCTAGGCTTAGGCTAGGGCACCCCTAAGCTTAGGGTAAGGCTAGGGCTCCCCTAGCCTAATGCTTGGGCACCCCTAGGCTTAGGCTAGGGCACCCCAAGGTTAGGCTAAGGCTAGGCCTCCCTTAGCCTAATGCTTGGGCACCCCTAGGCTTAGGCTAGGGCACCCCTAGGCTTAGGCTAGAGCACCCCTAGGATTAGGCTAGGGCACCCCTAGAATTAGCCTAAGGCTAGGGATCCCCTGGCCTAAAGTTAGGGCACCAGTAGGCTTAGGCTAGGCCACCCCCAGGATTAGGCTAAAGCTAGGGTTCCCATAGCCTAAGGCTAGGGCACCCCTAGGCTTAGGCTATGGAACCCCTAGGCTTAGGCTAAGGCTAGGGCTCCACTAGCCTAAGGCTAGGGCACCCCTAGGCTTAGGCTACGGCTAGGGCTCCCATAGCCTAAGGCTACAGCACCCCTAGGATTAGGCCACGGCACCCCTAGGCTTAGGCTAGGGCACCGCTAGGCTTAGGCTAGGGCACCTCTAGGCTTAGGCTAAGGCTAGGGCTCCCCTAGCCTAAGGCTAGGACACCCCTAGGCTTAGGCTACGGCACCCCTAGGCTTTGGCTTGGGCACCACTAGGCGTAGGCTTAGGCTAGGGATCCCCTAGCCTAAGGCTAGGGCACCCTTAGGCTTAGGCTTGGGCACCCCTAATATTAGGCTATGGCACCTCTAGGCTTAGGCTAGGGCACCCATAGGCTTAGGCTAAGGCAAGGGCTCCCCTAGCCTAAGGCTAGGGCACCCCTAGGCTTAGGTTAAGGCTAGGGCTCCCATAGCCTAAGGCTACGGCACCCCTAAGATTAGGCCACGGCACCCCTAGGCTTAGGCTAGGGCACACCTATGCTTAGGCTAGAGCACCCCTATGCTTAGGCTAGGGCACCCCTAGGCTTAGGCTAGGGCACCCCTAGGCTTAGGCTAAGGCTAGGGATCCCCTAGCCTAAGGCTTGGGCACCCCTAAGGTTAGGCTAATGCTAGGGCTCCCCTACCCTAAGGCTAGGGCACCCCTAGGCTTAGGCTCGGGCACCCCTAGGCTTATGATAGGGCTCCCCTAGTCTTAGGTTAGGGCTAGGGCTCCCCTAGCCTAAGGCTTCGCCACCCCTAGGCTTAGGCTAGGGCACCCAAGGCTTAGGCTAGGGCACCACTAGGCTTAGGCTTAGGCTAGGGCTCCCCTACGCTTAAGCTAAGGCTAGGGCTCCCGTAGCCTAAGGCTAAGGCACCCCTAGGCTTAGACTAGGGCACCCCTAGGCTTACGCTAGGGCTCCCCTAGGCATAGGCTAGGGCTCCCCTAGGCTAAGGTTAGGGCCCTCTTAGGCTTAGGCTTGGGCACCACTAGGCTTAGGCTATGGCACCCCTAGGCTTACGCTAGGGCAACCCTAGGCTTAGGCTAAGGGTAGGGCTCCCATAGCCTAAGGCTAGGGCACCCCTAGGCTTAGGCTAGGGCACCCCTAGGCTTAGGCTAGTGCACCCCTAAGCTTACGCTAGGGCACTCCTAGGCTTAGGCTAGGGCACCCCAAGGCTTAGGCTAGGGCACCCCAAGGCTTTGGCTAAGGCTAAGACTCCCCTAGCCTAAGGCTAGGACACCCCTAAGCTTAGGCTAGGGCACCCCTACGCTTAGGCTAGGGCAACCCTAGTCTTAGGCTACGGCAAGGGCTCCCCTAGCCTAAGGCTTGGGCACCCCTAGGCTTAGGCTAGGTAACCCTAGGCTTAGGCTAGGGCACCCCTAGGCTTAGGCTAAAGCTCGGACTCCCCTAGCCTAAGGCTAGGGCACCCCTAGGCTTAGGCTAAGGCTAGGGCTCCCCTAGCCTATGGCTAGGGCACGGCTAGGCTTAGGCTAACTAACCCTAGGCTAAGGCTAGGGCACCCCTAGGCTTAGGCTAAGGCTAGGGCTCCCCTAGCCTAAGGCTAGGGCACCCCTAGGCTTAGGCTAGCGCACCCCTAGGCTTAGGCTTGGACACCCCTAGGCTTGGGCTAGGGCACCCCTAGGCTTAGGCTAGGGCACCCCTAGGCTTAGGATAGGGAACCCCCAGGCTTAGACTAAGGCTAGGGTTCCCATAGCCTAAAGCTAGGGCACACCTCGGCTTAGGCTAGGGCACCCGTAGGCTTAGGCTAGGGCACCCCTAGGCTTAGGCTAAGGCACCGCTCGTCTTAGGCTAAGGCTAGGACTCCCCTAGCCTAAGGCTAGGGCACCCCACGGCTTAGGTTAGGGCATCCCTAGGCTTACGCTAGGGCACCCCTAGGCTTAGGCTAGGGTACCCCTAGGCTTAGGCTAGGTAACCCTAGGCTTAGGCTAGGGCACCCCTAAGCTTAGGGTAAGGCTAGGGCTCCCCTAGCCTAATGCTTGGGCACCCCTAGGCTTAGGCTAGGGCACCCCAAGGTTAGGCTAAGGCTAGGCCTCCCTTAGCCTAATGCTTGGGCACCCCTAGGCTTAGGCTAGGGCACCCCTAGGCTTAGGCTAGAGCACCCCTAGGATTAGGCTAGGGCACCCCTAGAATTAGCCTAAGGCTAGGGATCCCCTGGCCTAAAGTTAGGGCACCAGTAGGCTTAGGCTAGGCCACCCCCAGTATTAGGCTAAAGCTAGGGTTCCCATAGCCTAAGGCTAGGGCACCCCTAGGCTTAGGCTATGGAACCCCTAGGCTTAGGCTAGGGCACCACTAAGCTTAGGCTAGGGCACCCCTAGGGTTAGGCTAAGGCTAGGGCTCCACTAGCCTAAGGCTAGGGCACCCCTAGGCTTAGGCTACGGCTAGGGCTCCCATAGCCTAAGGCTACAGCACCCCTAGGATTAGGCCACGGCACCCCTAGGCTTAGGCTAGGGCACCGCTAGGCTTAGGCTAGGGCACCTCTAGGCTTAGGCTAAGGCTAGGGCTCCCCTAGCCTAAGGCTAGGACACCCCTAGGCTTAGGCTACGGCACCCCTAGGCTTTGGCTTGGGCACCACTAGGCGTAGGCTTAGGCTAGGGATCCCCTAGCCTAAGGCTAGGGCACCCTTAGGCTTAGGCTTGGGCACCCCTAATATTAGGCTATGGCACCTCTAGGCTTAGGCTAGGGCACCCCTAGGCTTAGGCTAAGGCTAGGGCTCCCCTAGCCTAAGGCTAGGGCACCCCTAAGATTAGTCCACGGCACCCCTAGGCTTAGGCTAGGGCACACCTATGCTTAGGCTAGAGCACCCCTATGCTTAGGCTAGGGCACCCCTCGGCTTAGGCTAAGGCTAGGACTCCCCTAGCCTAAGGCTAGGGCACCCCTAGGCTTTGGCTAGGGCATCCCTAGGCTTAGGCTAGGGCACCCATGGCTTAGGCTAAGGCTAGGGCTCCCCTAGCCTATGGCTTGGGCTCACCTAGGCTTAGGCTTGGTAACCCTAGGCTTAAGCTAGGGCACCCCTAGTCTTAGGCTAAGGCTAGGGCTCCCCTAACCTAAGGCTAGGGCACCCCTAGGCTTAGGCTAGGACACCCCTAGGCTTATGATAGGGCTCCCCTAGGCTTAGGTTAAGGCTAGGGCTCCCCTAGCCTAAGGCTTGGGCACCCCTAGGCTTAGGCTAGGGCACCCTAGGCTTAGGCTAGGGCACCACTAGGCTTAGGCTTAGGCTAGGGCTCCCCTACGCTTAAGCTAAGGCTAGGGCTCCGGTAGCCTAAGGCTAAGGCACCCCTAGGCTTAGGCTAGGGCACCCCTAGGCTTAGGCTATGGCACCCCTAGGCTTACGCTAGGGCAACCCTAGGCTTAGGCTAAGGGTAGGGCTCCCATAGCCTAAGGCTAGGGCACCCCTAGGCTTAGGCTAGGGCACCCCTAGGCTTAGGCTAGTGCACCCCTAAGCTTACGCTAGGGCACTCCTAGGCTTAGGCTAGGGCACCCCAAGGCTTAGGCTAGGGCACCCCAAGGCTTTGGCTAAGGCTAAGACTCCCCTAGCCTAAGGCTAGGACACCCCTAAGCTTAGGCTAGGGCACCCCTACGCTTAGGCTAGGGCAACCCTAGTCTTAGGCTACGGCAAGGGCTCCCCTAGCCTAAGGCTTGGGCACCCCTAGGCTTAGGCTAGGTAACCCTAGGCTTAGGCTAGGGCACCCCTAGGCTTAGGCTAAAGCTCGGACTCCCCTAGCCTAAGGCTAGGGCACCCCTAGGCTTAGGCTAAGGCTAGGGCTCCCCTAGCCTATGGCTAGGGCACGGCTAGGCTTAGGCTAACTAACCCTAGGCTAAGGCTAGGGCACCCCTAGGCTTAGGCTAAGGCTAGGGCTCCCCTAGCCTAAGGCTAGGGCACCCCTAGGCTTAGGCTAGCGCACCCCTAGGCTTAGGCTTGGACACCCCTAGGCTTGGGCTAGGGCACCCCTAGGCTTAGGCTAGGGCACCCCTAGGCTTAGGATAGGGAACCCCCAGGCTTAGACTAAGGCTAGGGTTCCCATAGCCTAAAGCTAGGGCACACCTCGGCTTAGGCTAGGGCACCCGTAGGCTTAGGCTAGGGCACCCCTAGGCTTAGGCTAAGGCACCGCTCGTCTTAGGCTAAGGCTAGGACTCCCCTAGCCTAAGGCTAGGGCACCCCACGGCTTAGGTTAGGGCATCCCTAGGCTTACGCTAGGGCACCCCTAGGCTTAGGCTAGGGTACCCCTAGGCTTAGGCTAGGTAACCCTAGGCTTAGGCTAGGGCACCCCTAAGCTTAGGGTAAGGCTAGGGCTCCCCTAGCCTAATGCTTGGGCACCCCTAGGCTTAGGCTAGGGCACCCCAAGGTTAGGCTAAGGCTAGGCCTCCCTTAGCCTAATGCTTGGGCACCCCTAGGCTTAGGCTAGGGCACCCCTAGGCTTAGGCTAGAGCACCCCTAGGATTAGGCTAGGGCACCCCTAGAATTAGCCTAAGGCTAGGGATCCCCTGGCCTAAAGTTAGGGCACCAGTAGGCTTAGGCTAGGCCACCCCCAGTATTAGGCTAAAGCTAGGGTTCCCATAGCCTAAGGCTAGGGCACCCCTAGGCTTAGGCTATGGAACCCCTAGGCTTAGTCTAGGGCACCACTAAGCTTAGGCTAGGGCACCCCTAGGGTTAGGCTAAGGCTAGGGCTCCACTAGCCTAAGGCTAGGGCACCCCTAGGCTTAGGCTACGGCTAGGGCTCCCATAGCCTAAGGCTACAGCACCCCTAGGATTAGGCCACGGCACCCCTAGGCTTAGGCTAGGGCACCGCTAGGCTTAGGCTAGGGCACCTCTAGGCTTAGGCTAAGGCTAGGGCTCCCCTAGCCTAAGGCTAGGACACCCCTAGGCTTAGGCTACGGCACCCCTAGGCTTTGGCTTGGGCACCACTAGGCGTAGGCTTAGGCTAGGGATCCCCTAGCCTAAGGCTAGGGCACCCTTAGGCTTAGGCTTGGGCACCCCTAATATTAGGCTATGGCACCTCTAGGCTTAGGCTAGGGCACCCCTAGGCTTAGGCTAAGGCTAGGGCTCCCCTAGCCTAAGGCTAGGGCACCCCTAAGATTAGTCCACGGCACCCCTAGGCTTAGGCTAGGGCACACCTATGCTTAGGCTAGAGCACCCCTATGCTTAGGCTAGGGCACCCCTCGGCTTAGGCTAAGGCTAGGACTCCCCTAGCCTAAGGCTAGGGCACCCCTAGGCTTTGGCTAGGGCATCCCTAGGCTTAGGCTAGGGCACCCATGGCTTAGGCTAAGGCTAGGGCTCCCCTAGCCTATGGCTTGGGCTCACCTAGGCTTAGGCTTGGTAACCCTAGGCTTAAGCTAGGGCACCCCTAGTCTTAGGCTAAGGCTAGGGCTCCCCTAACCTAAGGCTAGGGCACCCCTAGGCTTAGGCTAGGACACCCCTAGGCTTATGATAGGGCTCCCCTAGGCTTAGGTTAAGGCTAGGGCTCCCCTAGCCTAAGGCTTGGGCACCCCTAGGCTTAGGCTAGGGCACCCTAGGCTTAGGCTAGGGCACCACTAGGCTTAGGCTTAGGCTAGGGCTCCCCTACGCTTAAGCTAAGGCTAGGGCTCCGGTAGCCTAAGGCTAAGGCACCCCTAGGCTTAGGCTAGGGCACCCCTAGGCTTAGGCTAGGGCACCCCTAGGATTAGGCTAGGGCACCCTTAGGCTTAGGCTTGGGCACCCCTAAGCTTAGGCTATGGCACCCCTAGGCTTAGGCTAGGGCACCCCTAGGCTTAGGCTAAGGCTAGGGCTTCACTAGCCTAAGGCTAGAGCACCCCTAGGCTTAGGCTAAGGCTAGGGCTCCCATAGCCTAAGGCTACGGCACCCCTAGGATTAGGCCACGGCACCCCTAGGCTTAGAATAGGGCACACCTATGCTTAGGCTAGGGCACCCCTAGGCTTACTCTAGGGCAGCCCTTGGCTTAGGCTAAGGCTAGGACTCCCCTAGCCTAAGGCTAGGGCACCCCTAGGCTTTGGCTAGGTTACCCCTAGGCTTAGGCTAGGGCACCCATGGCTTAGGCTAAGGCTAGGGCTCCCCTAGCCTAATGCTTGGGAACCACTAGGCTTAGGCTAGGGCACCCCTAGGCTTATGCTAGGGCACCCCTAGACTTAGGCTAAGGCTAGGGCTCCCCTAGCCTAAAGCTAGGGCACCCCTAGGCTTAGGCTAGGGCACCCCTAGGGTTACTAGGGCACCCCTAGGGTTAGGCTATGACACCCCTAGGCTTAGGCTAGGGCACCCGTAGGCTTCGGCTAGGGCACCCCTAGGCTTAGGCTAAGGCTAGGGCTCCCATAGCCTAAGGCTAGGGCACCCCTAGGCTTAGGTTACGGCACCCCTAGGCTTACGATAGGACACCCCTAGGCTTAGGTAGGGCACACCTAGGCTTAGGTTAAGGGTAGGGCTCCCCTAGCCTAAGGATTGGGCACCCCTAAGCTTAGACTAGGGCACCCCTAGGCTTAGGCTAGGGCACCCCTAGGCTAAGACTTAGGCTAGGGCTCCCCTAGACTAAGGATAGGGCACCCTTAGTCTTAGGCTTGGGCACCACTAGGCTTAGGGTATGGCATCCCTAGGCTTAGGCTAGGGCACCCCTAGGCTTAGCTAAGGTTAGGGCTTCCATAGCCTAAGGCTAGGGCACCCCTAGACTTAGGGGGGCGCACCCCTAGGCTTAGGCTACGGCACACCTAGGCTTAGGCTAGGGCACCCCAAGGCTTAGGCTAGGGCACCCCCCGGCTTTGGCTAAGGCTAAGATTCCCCTAGCCTAAGGCTAGGGCACCCCTAGGCTTAGGCTAGGGCACCCCTAGGCTTAGGCTAGGGCAACCCTAGGCTTAGGCTAAGCCTAGGGCTCCCCTAGCCTATGGCTAGGGCACGCCTAGGCTTAGGCTAGGTAACCCTAGGCTTAGGCTAGGGCACCCCTAGGCTTAGGCTAAGGCTCGGCTGCCCTAGCCTAAGGCTAGGGAACCCCTAGGCTTAGGCTAGGGCACCCCTAGGCTTAGGCTAAGGCTAGGGCTCCCCTAGCCTATGGGTAGTGCAAGGCTAGGCTTAGGCTAGGTAACCCTAAGCTTAGTCTAGGGCACCTCTAGGCTTAGGCTAAGGCTAGGGCTCCCCTAGCCTAAGGCTAGGGCACCCTTAGAATTAGGCTAGGGCACCCCTAGGCTTAGGCTAGGGCACCCCAAGGCTTAGGATCGGGCACCCCCAGGCTTAGGCTAAGGCTAGTGTTCCCATAGCCTAAACCTAGGGCACCCCTCGGCTTATGGCTAGGGCACACGTAGGCTTAGGCTAGGGCACCCCTAGGTTTTGGCTAGGGCACCACTGCTCTTAGGCTAAGGCTAGGACTCCCCTAGCCTAAGGCTAGGGCAACCCCAGGCTTAGGTTAGGGCATCCCGAGGCTTAGGCTAGGGCACCCCTAGGCTTAGGGTAAGGCTAGTGCTCTCGTAGCCTAATGCTTGGGCACCCCTAGGCTTAGGCTAAGGCTAGGGCTCCCGTAGCCTAATGCTTGGGCACCCCTAGGCTTAGGCTAGGGCAACCCTAGGCTTAGGCTAAGGCTAGGGCTCCCTTAGCCTAAGGCTAGGGCACCCCTAGGCTTAGGCTTGGACACCCCTAGGCTTAGGCTAGGGCACCCCTAGGCTTAGTCTAGGGCACCACTAGGCTTAGGCTAGGGCACCCCTAGGCTTAGGCTAAGGCACCCCAAAGCTTAGGCTAAGGCTAGGGCTCCCCTAGCCTATGGCTAGGGCATGCCTAGGCTTAGGCTACGTAACCCTAGGCTTAGGCTAGGGCACCCCTAGGTTTAGGCTAGGGCACCCCTTGGCTTAGGTTAAGGCTAGGGCTCCACTAGCCTAAGTCTTGGGCACCCCTAGGCTTAGGCTAGGGCACCCTAGGCTTACGCAAGGGCTCCACTAGGCTTAGGGTAAGGCTAGGGCTCCTCTAGCCTAAGGCTAAGGCACCCCTAGGCTTAGTCTAGGGCACCCCTAGGCTTAGGCTAGGGCACCCCTAACCTTAAGCTAAGGCTAGGGCTACCCTAGCCTAAGGCTAGGGCAGCCCTAGGCTTAGGTTAGGGCACCCCTAGGCTTAGGCTAGGGCACCCCTAGGCTTAAGCTAAGGTGAGGGTTCCCCTAGCCTAAGGCTAGGGCACCCCTAGGCTTAGGCTAGGGCACCCCTAGGCTTAGGCTAGGGCATCCCTAGGCTTAGGATAGGGCACCCCTAGGCTTAGGATAGGGCACCCCTAAGCTTAGGCTAACGCTAGGGTTTCCCTAGCCTAAGGCTAAGGAACCCCTAGGCTTAGGCTAGGACACCCCTAGGCTTAGGCTAGGGTACACCTAGGCTTAGGCTAGGGCACCCCTAGTCTTAGGCTAGGGCACCCCTAGGCTTAGGCTAGGGCACCGCTAGGCTTAGGCTAAGGCTAGGACTCCCCTAGCCTAAGGCTAGGGCACTCCTAGGCTTAGGCTCGGCCACCCTAGGCTTAGGCTAGGGCACACCCAGGCTTAGGATAGGGCACCCCTAGGCTTATTCTAGGGCACCCATAGGCTTAGGATAGGGCACCCCTAGGCTTAGGCTAGGGCACCCCTAGGCTTAGGCTAGGGCACCACTAGGCTTACTAGGACACCCCTAGGCTCAGGCTAGGGTACACCTAGGCTTAGGCTAGGGCACCCGTAGGCTTAGGCTAAGGCTAGGGCACCCCTAGCCTAAGGCTTGGGCACCCCTAGGCTTAGGCTAGGGCACCCCTAGGCTTAGGTTAGGGCTCCCCTAGGCTTAGGCTTAGGCTTGGGCTCCCCTAGCCTAAGGCTAGGGCACCCGTAGGCTTAGGCTTGGGCACCCCTAGGCTTAGGCTATGGCTCCCCTAGGCTTAGGCTAGGGCACCCCAATGCTTAGGCTAGGACACCCTAGGCTTAGGCTCGGGCAGCCCTAGGCTTAGGCTAAGGCTAGGGCTCCCCTAGCCTATGGCTAGGGCACGCCTAGGCTTAGGCTACGTAACCCTAGGCTTAGTCTAGGGCACCCCAACGCTTAGGCTAGGACACCCCTAGGCTTAGGCTTGGACACCACTAGGCATATGCTAGGGCACCCCTAAGCTTAGGCTAGGGCATCCCTAGGCTTTGGCTAGGGCACCCCTAAGCTTAGGCTAGGGCACCCCTAGGCTTAGGCTAGGGCACCCCCAGGCTTAGGCTAAAGGTAGAGTTCCCATAGCCTAAGGTTAGGGCACCCTTAGGCTTAGGCTAGGGCACCCTAGGCATAGGCTAGGGCACCCCTAGGCTTAGGCTAGGGCACCCCAAGGCTTAGGCTAGGGCACCCCCCGGCTTTGGCTAAGGCTAGGACTCCCCTAGCCTAAGGGTAGGGCACCCCTAGGCTTAGGCTAGGGCACCCCTAGCTTAGGCTTGGACACCACTTGGCGTAGGCTAGGGCACCCCTAGCTTAGGCTAAGGTTGGGGCTCCCCTAGCCTAAGGCTAGGACACCCCTAAGATTGGGCAAGGGCACCCCTAGGCTTAGGCTAGGGCACCCCTAGGCTTAGGCTAAGGCTATGGCTCCCCTAGCCTAAGGCTAGGGCACCCCTCGGCTTAGGCTAGGGAACCCCAAAACTTAGGCTAGGGCACACCTAAGTTTAGGCTAGAGCACCCCTAGGATTAGGCTAGGGTACCCCTAGAATTAGCCTAAGGCTAGGGTTACCCTAGCCTAAGGTTAGGGCACCACTAAGCTTAGGCTAGGGCACCCTAGGCTTAGGCTATGTCTAGGGCTCCCCTAGCCTAAGGCTATGGCACCCCTAGGCTTAGGCTATGGCACCCCTAGGCTTAGGCTAAGGCACCCCTAGGCTTAGGCTAGGGCACCCCTAAGCTTAGGCTAGGGCACCCCTAGGATTAGCCTAGGTTACCCCTAGAATTAGCCTAAGGCTAGGGATCGCCTAGCCTAAGGTTAGGGCACCACTAGGCTTAGGCTAGGGCACCCCTAGGCTTAGGCTAAGTCTAGGGCTCCCCTAGCCTAAGTCTAGGCCACCCCTAGGCTTAGGCTAGGGCACCCCTAGGCTTAGGCTAAGGTACACCTAGGCTTAGGCTAGGTAACTCTAGGCTTAGGCTAGGGCACCCCTAGGCTTAGGCTAAGGCTAGGGCTCCCCTAGCCTAAGGCTAGGGCACCCCTAATCTTAGGCTAGGGCACCCCTCGGCTTAGGCTAGAGCACACCTAAGCTTAGGCTAGGGCACCCCTAGGCTTAGGCTAGGGTACACCTAGGCTTAGGCTAGGGCACCACTAGGATTAGGCTAGGGCACCCCTAGGCTTAGGCTAAGTCTAGGGCTCCCCTAGCCTAAGTCTAGGGTACCCCTAGGCTTAGGCTATGGCACCCCTAGGCTTAGGCTATGGCACCCCTAGCTGAGGCTAGGGCACCCCTAGGCTTCGTCTAGGGCACCCGTACGCTTAGGACAGGGCACCCCTAGGCTTAGGCTAGGGCACCCCTAGGCTTAGGCTAAGGCTAGGCCTCCCCCAGACTAAGGCTAGGGCAACCCCTAGGCTAAGGTTAGGGCACCCCTAGGCTTAGGCTAGGGTACCCCTAGGCTTAGGCTAGGGCACCCCTAGGCTTAGGCTAAGGCTAGGGCTTCCCTAGCCTATGGCTAGGGCACCCATAGTCTTAGGCTAGGGCAACCCTTAAACTTAGGCTAGGGCACCCCTAGGCTTAGGCTAGGGCACCCCCAGGCTTAGGCTAAAGCTAGGGTTGCAATAGCCTAATGTTAGGGCATTCCTTGGCTTAGGCTAGGTCTCCCCTACGCTTAAGCTAAGGCTAGGGCTCCCGTAGCCTAAGGCTAAGGCACCCCTAGGCTTAGACTAGGGCACCCCTAGGCTTAGGCTAGGGCTCCCCTAGGCATAGGCTAGGGCTCCCCTAGGCTAAGGTTAGGGCCCCCTTAGGCTTAGGCTTGGGCACCACTAGGCTTAGGCTATGGCACCCCTAGGCTTACGCTAGGGCAACCCTAGGCTTAGGCTAAGGGTAGGGCTCCCATAGCCTAAGGCTAGGGCACCCCTAGGCTTAGGCTAGGGCACCCCTAGGCTTAGGCTAGGGCACCCCAAGGCTTTGGCTAAGGCTAAGACTCCCCTAGCCTAAGGCTAGGACACCCCTAAGCTTAGGCTAGGGCACCCCTACGCTTAGGCTAGGGCAACCCTAGGCTTAGGCTACGGCCAGGGCTCCCCTAGCCTAAGGCTTGGGCACCCCTAAGCTTAGGCTAGGGCACTCCTAGGCTTAGGCTAGGGCACCCCAAGGCTTAGGCTAGGGCACCCCAAGGCTTTGGCTAAGGCTAAGACTCCCCTAGCCTAAGGCTAGGACACCCCTAAGCTTAGGCTAGGGCACCCCTACGCTTAGGCTAGGGCAACCCTAGGCTTAGGCTACGGCAAGGGCTCCCCTAGCCTAAGGCTTGGGCACCCCTAGGCTTAGGCTAGGTAACCCTAGGCTTAGGCTAGGGCACCCCTAGGCTTAGGCTAAAGCTCGGACTCCCCTAGCCTAAGGCTAGGGCACCCCTAGGCTTAGGCTAAGGCTAGGGCTCCCCTAGCCTATGGCTAGGGCACGGCTAGGCTTAGGCTAACTAACCCTAGTCTAAGGCTAGGGCACCCCTAGGCTTAGGCTAAGGCTAGGGCTCCCCTAGCCTAAGGCTAGGGCACCCCTAGGCTTAGGCTAGGGCACCCCTAGGCTTAGGCTTGGACACCCCTAGGCTTGGGCTAGGGCACCCCTAGGCTTAGGCTAGGGCACCCCTAGGCTTAGGATAGGGAACCCCCAGGCTTAGACTAAGGCTAGGGTTCCCATAGCCTAAAGCTAGGGCACACCTCGGCTTAGGCTAGGGCACCCGTAGGCTTAGGCTAGGGCACCCCTAGGCTTAGGCTAAGGCACCGCTCGTCTTAGGCTAAGGCTAGGACTCCCCTAGCCTAAGGCTAGGGCACCCCACGGCTTATGTTAGGGCATCCCTAGGCTTATGCTAGGGCACCCCTAGGCTTAGGCTAGGGTACCCCTAGGCTTAGGCTAGGTAACCCTAGGCTTAGGCTAGGGCACCCCAAGGTTAGGCTAAGGCTAGGGCTCCCTTAGCCTAATGCTTGGGCACCCCTAGGCTTAGGCTAGGGCACCCCTAGGCTTAGGCTACGGCTAGGTCTCCCCAACCTAAGGCTAGGGCACCCCTAGGCTTAGGCTTGTACACCCCTAGGCTTAGGCTAGGACACACCTAGGCTTAGGCTAGAGCACCCCTAGGATTAGGCTAGGGCACCCCTAGAATTAGCCTAAGGCTAGGGATCCCCTGGCCTAAAGTTAGGGCACCAGTAGGCTTAGGCTAGGGCACCCCCAGGATTAGGCTAAAGCTAGGGTTCCCATAGCCTAAGGCTAGGGCACCCCTAGGCTTAGGCTATGGAACCCCTAGGCTTAGGCTAGGGCACCCCTAGGCTTAGTCTAGGGCACCCCTAAGCTTAGGCTAGGGCACCCCTAGGGTTAGGCTAGGACACCCCTAGGCTTAGGCTAAGGCTAGGGCTCCACTAGCCTAAGGCTAGGGCACCCCTAGGCTTAGGCTACGGCTAGGGCTCCCATAGCCTAAGGCTACAGCACCCCTAGGATTAGGCCACGGCACCCCTAGGCTTAGGCTAGGGCACCGCTAGGCTTAGGCTAGGGCACCTCTAGGCTTAGGCTAAGGCTAGGGCTCCCCTAGCCTAAGGCTAGGACACCCCTAGGCTTAGGCTACGGCACCCCTAGGCTTTGGCTAGGGCACCACTAGGCGTAGGCTTAGGCTAGGGATCCCCTAGCCTAAGGCTAGGGCACCCTTAGGCTTAGGCTTGGGCACCCCTAATATTAGGCTATGGCACCTCTAGGCTTAGGCTAGGGCACCCCTAGGCTTAGGCTAAGGCTAGGGCTCCCCTAGCCTAAGGCTAGGGCACCCCTAGGCTTAGGTTAAGGCTAGGGCTCCCATAGCCTAAGGCTACGGCACCCCTAAGATTAGGCCACGGCACCCCTAGGCTTAGGCTAGGGCACACCTATGCTTAGGCTAGAGCACCCCTATGCTTAGGCTAGGGCACCCCTCGGCTTAGGCTAAGGCTAGGACTCCCCTAGCCTAAGGCTAGGGCACCCCTAGGCTTAGGCTAGGGCACCCCTAGGCTTAGGCTAGGGCACCCCTAGGCTTAGGCTAAAGCTCGGACTCCCCTAGCCTAAGGCTAGGGCACCCCTAGGCTTAGGCTAAGGCTAGGGCTCCCCTAGCCTATGGCTAGGGCACGGCTAGGCTTAGGCTAACTAACCCTAGGCTAAGGCTAGGGCACCCCTAGGCTTAGGCTAAGGCTAGGGCTCCCCTAGCCTAAGGCTAGGGCACCCCTAGGCTTAGGCTAGGGCACCCCTAGGCTTAGGCTTGGACACCCCTAGGCTTGGGCTAGGGCACCCCTAGGCTTAGGCTAGGGCACCCCTAGGCTTAGGATAGGGAACCCCCAGGCTTAGACTAAGGCTAGGGTTCCCATAGCCTAAAGCTAGGGCACACCTCTGCTTAGGCTAGGGCACCCGTAGGCTTAGGCTAGGGCACCCCTAGGCTTAGGCTAAGGCACCGCTCGTCTTAGGCTAAGGCTAGGACTCCCCTAGCCTAAGGCTAGGGCACCCCACGGCTTATGTTAGGGCATCCCTAGGCTTATGCTAGGGCACCCCTAGGCTTAGGCTAGGGTACCCCTAGGCTTAGGCTAGGTAACCCTAGGCTTAGGCTAGGGCACCCCAAGGTTAGGCTAAGGCTAGGGCTCCCTTAGCCTAATGCTTGGGCACCCCTAGGCTTAGGCTAGGGCACCCCTAGGCTTAGGCTACGGCTAGGTCTCCCCAACCTAAGGCTAGGGCACCCCTAGGCTTAGGCTTGTACACCCCTAGGCTTAGGCTAGGACACACCTAGGCTTAGGCTAGAGCACCCCTAGGATTAGGCTAGGGCACCCCTAGAATTAGCCTAAGGCTAGGGATCCCCTGGCCTAAAGTTAGGGCACCAGTAGGCTTAGGCTAGGGCACCCCCAGGATTAGGCTAAAGCTAGGGTTCCCATAGCCTAAGGCTAGGGCACCCCTAGGCTTAGGCTATGGAACCCCTAGGCTTAGGCTAGGGCACCCCTAGGCTTAGTCTAGGGCACCCCTAAGCTTAGGCTAGGGCACCCCTAGGGTTAGGCTAGGACACCCCTAGGCTTAGGCTAAGGCTAGGGCTCCACTAGCCTAAGGCTAGGGCACCCCTAGGCTTAGGCTACGGCTAGGGCTCCCATAGCCTAAGGCTACAGCACCCCTAGGATTAGGCCACGGCACCCCTAGGCTTAGGCTAGGGCACCGCTAGGCTTAGGCTAGGGCACCTCTAGGCTTAGGCTAAGGCTAGGGCTCCCCTAGCCTAAGGCTAGGACACCCCTAGGCTTAGGCTACGGCACCCCTAGGCTTTGGCTAGGGCACCACTAGGCGTAGGCTTAGGCTAGGGATCCCCTAGCCTAAGGCTAGGGCACCCTTAGGCTTAGGCTTGGGCACCCCTAATATTAGGCTATGGCACCTCTAGGCTTAGGCTAGGGCACCCCTAGGCTTAGGCTAAGGCTAGGGCTCCCCTAGCCTAAGGCTAGGGCACCCCTAGGCTTAGGTTAAGGCTAGGGCTCCCATAGCCTAAGGCTACGGCACCCCTAAGATTAGGCCACGGCACCCCTAGGCTTAGGCTAGGGCACACCTATGCTTAGGCTAGAGCACCCCTATGCTTAGGCTAGGGCACCCCTCGGCTTAGGCTAAGGCTAGGACTCCCCTAGCCTAAGGCTAGGGCACCCCTAGGCTTAGGCTAGGGCACCCCTAGGCTTAGGCTAGGGCACCCCTAGGCTTAGGCTAAAGCTCGGACTCCCCTAGCCTAAGGCTAGGGCACCCCTAGGCTTAGGCTAAGGCTAGGGCTCCCCTAGCCTATGGCTAGGGCACGGCTAGGCTTAGGCTAACTAACCCTAGGCTAAGGCTAGGGCACCCCTAGGCTTAGGCTAAGGCTAGGGCTCCCCTAGCCTAAGGCTAGGGCACCCCTAGGCTTAGGCTAGGGCACCCCTAGGCTTAGGCTTGGACACCCCTAGGCTTGGGCTAGGGCACCCCTAGGCTTAGGCTAGGGCACCCCTAGGCTTAGGATAGGGAACCCCCAGGCTTAGACTAAGGCTAGGGTTCCCATAGCCTAAAGCTAGGGCACACCTCTGCTTAGGCTCGGGCACCCGTAGGCTTAGGCTAGGGCACCCCTAGGCTTAGGCTAAGGCACCGCTTGTCTTAGGATAAGGCTAGGACTCCCCTAGCCTAAGGCTAGGGCACCCCACGGCTTAGGTTAGGGCATCCCTAGGCTTACGCTAGGGCACCCCTAGGCTTAGGCTAGGGTACCCCTAGGCTTAGGCTAGGTAACCCTAGGCTTAGGCTAGGGCACCCCTAAGCTTAGGGTAAGGCTAAGGCTCCCCTAGCCTAATGCTTGGGCACCCCTAGGCTTAGGCTAGGGCACCCCAAGGTTAGGCTAAGGCTAGGGCTCCCTTCGCCTAATGCTTGGGCACCCCTAGGCTTAGGCTAGGGCACCCCTAGGCTTAGGCTACGGCTAGGTCTCCCCAACCTAAGGCTAGGGCACCCCTAGGCTTAGGCTTGTACACCCCTAGGCTTAGGCTAGGACACACCTAGGCTTAGGCTACAGCACCCCTAGGATTAGGCTAGGGCACCCCTAGAATTAGCCTAAGGCTAGGGATCCCCTGGCCTAAAGTTAGGGCACCAGTAGGCTTAGGCTAGGGCACCCCCAGGATTAGGCTAAAGCTAGGGTTCCCATAGCCTAAGGCTAGGGCACCCCTAGGCTTAGGCTATGGAACCCCTAGGCTTAGGCTAGGGCACCCCTAGGCTTAGTCTAGGGCACCCCTAAGCTTAGGCTAGGGCACCCCTAGGGTTAGGCTAGGACACCCCTAGGCTTA
This sequence comes from Tenrec ecaudatus, assembly GCF_050624435.1. Classification (NCBI taxonomy): domain Eukaryota; kingdom Metazoa; phylum Chordata; class Mammalia; order Afrosoricida; family Tenrecidae; genus Tenrec; species Tenrec ecaudatus. Next base: position 818,823 of record NW_027457932.1, read on the forward strand.
GGCTAAGGCTAGGGCTCCAATAGCCTAAGGCTAGGGCACCCCTAGGCTTAGGCTACGGCTAGGGCTCCCATAGCCTAAGGCTACAGCACCCCTAGGATTAGGCCACGGCACCCCTAGGCTTAGGCTAGGGCACCGCTAGGCTTAGGCTAGGGCACCTCTAGGCTTAGGCTAAGGCTAGGGCTCCCCTAGCCTAAGGCTAGGACACCCCTAGGCTTAGGCTACGGCACCCCTAGGCTTTGGCTAGGGCACCACTAGGCGTAGGCTTAGGCTAGGGATCCCCTAGCCTAAGGCTAGGGCACCCTTAGGCTTAGGCTTGGGCACCCCTAATATTAGGCTATGGCACCTCTAGGCTTAGGCTAGGGCACCCCTAGGCTTAGGCTAAGGCTAGGGCTCCCCTAGCCTAAGGCTAGGGCACCCCTAGGCTTAGGTTAAGGCTAGGGCTCCCATAGCCTAAGGCTACGGCACCCCTAAGATTAGGCCACGGCACCCCTAGGCTTAGGCTAGGGCACACCTATGCTTAGGCTAGAGCACCCCTATGCTTAGGCTAGGGCACCCCTCGGCTTAGGCTAAGGCTAGGACTCCCCTAGCCTAAGGCTAGGGCACCCCTAGGCTTAGGCTAGGGCACCCCTAGGCTTAGGCTAGGGCACCCCTAGGCTTAGGCTAAAGCTCGGACTCCCCTAGCCTAAGGCTAGGGCACCCCTAGGCTTAGGCTAAGGCTAGGGCTCCCCTAGCCTATGGCTAGGGCACGGCTAGGCTTAGGCTAACTAACCCTAGGCTAAGGCTAGGGCACCCCTAGGCTTAGGCTAAGGCTAGGGCTCCCCTAGCCTAAGGCTAGGGCACCCCTAGGCTTAGGCTAGGGCACCCCTAGGCTTAGGCTTGGACACCCCTAGGCTTGGGCTAGGGCACCCCTAGGCTTAGGCTAGGGCACCCCTAGGCTTAGGATAGGGAACCCCCAGGCTTAGACTAAGGCTAGGGTTCCCATAGCCTAAAGCTAGGGCACACCTCTGCTTAGGCTAGGGCACCCGTAGGCTTAGGCTAGGGCACCCCTAGGCTTAGGCTAAGGCACCGCTCGTCTTAGGCTAAGGCTAGGACTCCCCTAGCCTAAGGCTAGGGCACCCCACGGCTTATGTTAGGGCATCCCTAGGCTTATGCTAGGGCACCCCTAGGCTTAGGCTAGGGTACCCCTAGGCTTAGGCTAGGTAACCCTAGGCTTAGGCTAGGGCACCCCAAGGTTAGGCTAAGGCTAGGGCTCCCTTAGCCTAATGCTTGGGCACCCCTAGGCTTAGGCTAGGGCACCCCTAGGCTTAGGCTACGGCTAGGTCTCCCCAACCTAAGGCTAGGGCACCCCTAGGCTTAGGCTTGTACACCCCTAGGCTTAGGCTAGGACACACCTAGGCTTAGGCTAGAGCACCCCTAGGATTAGGCTAGGGCACCCCTAGAATTAGCCTAAGGCTAGGGATCCCCTGGCCTAAAGTTAGGGCACCAGTAGGCTTAGGCTAGGGCACCCCCAGGATTAGGCTAAAGCTAGGGTTCCCATAGCCTAAGGCTAGGGCACCCCTAGGCTTAGGCTATGGAACCCCTAGGCTTAGGCTAGGGCACCCCTAGGCTTAGTCTAGGGCACCCCTAAGCTTAGGCTAGGGCACCCCTAGGGTTAGGCTAGGACACCCCTAGGCTTAGGCTAAGGCTAGGGCTCCACTAGCCTAAGGCTAGGGCACCCCTAGGCTTAGGCTACGGCTAGGGCTCCCATAGCCTAAGGCTACAGCACCCCTAGGATTAGGCCACGGCACCCCTAGGCTTAGGCTAGGGCACCGCTAGGCTTAGGCTAGGGCACCTCTAGGCTTAGGCTAAGGCTAGGGCTCCCCTAGCCTAAGGCTAGGACACCCCTAGGCTTAGGCTACGGCACCCCTAGGCTTTGGCTAGGGCACCACTAGGCGTAGGCTTAGGCTAGGGATCCCCTAGCCTAAGGCTAGGGCACCCTTAGGCTTAGGCTTGGGCACCCCTAATATTAGGCTATGGCACCTCTAGGCTTAGGCTAGGGCACCCCTAGGCTTAGGCTAAGGCTAGGGCTCCCCTAGCCTAAGGCTAGGGCACCCCTAGGCTTAGGTTAAGGCTAGGGCTCCCATAGCCTAAGGCTACGGCACCCCTAAGATTAGGCCACGGCACCCCTAGGCTTAGGCTAGGGCACACCTATGCTTAGGCTAGAGCACCCCTATGCTTAGGCTAGGGCACCCCTCGGCTTAGGCTAAGGCTAGGACTCCCCTAGCCTAAGGCTAGGGCACCCCTAGGCTTAGGCTAGGGCACCCCTAGGCTTAGGCTAGGGCACCCCTAGCCTTGGCTAAAGCTCGGACTCCCCTAGCCTAAGGCTAGGGCACCCCTAGGCTTAGGCTAAGGCTAGGGCTCCCCTAGCCTATGGCTAGGGCACGGCTAGGCTTAGGCTAACTAACCCTAGGCTAAGGCTAGGGCACCCCTAGGCTTAGGCTAAGGCTAGGGCTCCCCTAGCCTAAGGCTAGGGCACCCCTAGGCTTAGGCTAGGGCACCCCTAGGCTTAGGCTTGGACACCCCTAGGCTTGGGCTAGGGCACCCCTAGGCTTAGGCTAGGGCACCCCTAGGCTTAGGATAGGGAACCCCCAGGCTTAGACTAAGGCTAGGGTTCCCATAGCCTAAAGCTAGGGCACACCTCTGCTTAGGCTCGGGCACCCGTAGGCTTAGGCTAGGGCACCCCTAGGCTTAGGCTAAGGCACCGCTTGTCTTAGGATAAGGCTAGGACTCCCCTAGCCTAAGGCTAGGGCACCCCACGGCTTAGGTTAGGGCATCCCTAGGCTTACGCTAGGGCACCCCTAGGCTTAGGCTAGGGTACCCCTAGGCTTAGGCTAGGTAACCCTAGGCTTAGGCTAGGGCACCCCTAAGCTTAGGGTAAGGCTAAGGCTCCCCTAGCCTAATGCTTGGGCACCCCTAGGCTTAGGCTAGGGCACCCCAAGGTTAGGCTAAGGCTAGGGCTCCCTTCGCCTAATGCTTGGGCACCCCTAGGCTTAGGCTAGGGCACCCCTAGGCTTAGGCTACGGCTAGGTCTCCCCAACCTAAGGCTAGGGCACCCCTAGGCTTAGGCTTGTACACCCCTAGGCTTAGGCTAGGACACACCTAGGCTTAGGCTACAGCACCCCTAGGATTAGGCTAGGGCACCCCTAGAATTAGCCTAAGGCTAGGGATCCCCTGGCCTAAAGTTAGGGCACCAGTAGGCTTAGGCTAGGGCACCCCCAGGATTAGGCTAAAGCTAGGGTTCCCATAGCCTAAGGCTAGGGCACCCCTAGGCTTAGGCTATGGAACCCCTAGGCTTAGGCTAGGGCACCCCTAGGCTTAGTCTAGGGCACCCCTAAGCTTAGGCTAGGGCACCCCTAGGGTTAGGCTAGGACACCCCTAGGCTTAGGCTAAGGCTAGGGCTCCACTAGCCTAAGGCTAGGGCACCCCTAGGCTTAGGCTACGGCTAGGGCTCCCATAGCCTAAGGCTACAGCACCCCTAGGATTAGGCCACGGCACCCCTAGGCTTAGGCTAGGGCACCGCTAGGCTTAGGCTAGGGCACCTCTAGGCTTAGGCTAAGGCTAGGGCTCCCCTAGCATAAGGCTAGGACACCCCTAGGCTTAGGCTACGGCACCCCTAGGCTTTGGCTAGGGCACCACTAGGCGTAGGCTTAGGCTAGGGATCCCCTAGCCTAAGGCTAGGGCACCCTTAGGCTTAGGCTTGGGCACCCCTAATATTAGGCTATGGCACCTCTAGGCTTAGGCTAGGGCACCCCTAGGCTTAGGCTAAGGCTAGGGCTCCCCTAGCCTAAGGCTAGGGCAACCCTAGGCTTAGGTTAAGGCTAGGGCTCCCATAGCCTAAGGCTACGGCACCCCTAAGATTAGGCCACGGCACCCCTAGGCTTAGGCTAGGGCACACCTATGCTTAGGCTAGAGCACCCCTATGCTTAGGCTAGGGCACCCCTCGGCTTAGGCTAAGGCTAGGACTCCCCTAGCCTAAGGCTAGGGCACCCCTAGGCTTTGGCTAGGGCACCCCTAGGCTTAGGCTAGGGCACCCATGGCTTAGGCTAAGGCTAGGGCTCCCCTAGCCTATGGCTAGGGCACGCGTAGGCTTAGGCTAGGTAACCCTAGGCTTAGGCTAGGGCACCCCTAGTCTTAGGCTAAGGCTAGGGCTCCCCTAGCCTAATGCTTGGGAACCACTAGGCTTAGGCTAGGGCACCCCTAGGCTTATGCTAGGGCACTCCTAGACTTAGGCTAAGGCTAGGGCTCCCCTAGCCTAAAGCTAGGGGACCCCTAGGCTTAGGCTAGGGCACCCCTTGGGTTACTAGGGCACCCCTAGGGTTAGGCTATGACACTCCTAGGCTTAGGCTAGGGCACCCGTAGGCTTCGGCTAGGGCACCCCTAGGCTTAGGCTAAGCCTAGGGCTCCCATAGCCTAAGGCTAGGGCACCCCTAGGCTTAGGTTACGGCACCCCTAGGCTTACGATAGGACACCCCTAGGCTTAGGTAGGGCACACCTAGGCTTAGGTTAAGGGTAGGGCTCCCCTAGCCTAAGGGTTGGGCACCCCTAAGCTAAGACTAGGGCACCCCTAGGCTTAGGCTAGGGCACCCCTAGGCTAAGACTTAGGCTAGGGCTCCCCTAGACTAAGGATAGGGCACCCTTAGTCTTAGGCTTGGGCACCACTAGGCTTAGGGTATGGCATCCCTAGGCTTAGGCTAGGGCACCCCTAGGCTTAGCTAAGTCTAGGGCTTCCATAGCCTAAGGCTAGGGCACCCCTAGACTCAGGCGAGCGCACCCCTAGGCTTAGGCTACGGCACACCTAGGCTTAGGCTAGGGCACCCCAAGGCTTAGGCTAGGGCACCCCCCGGCTTTGGTTAAGGCTAAGATTCCCCTAGCCTAAGTCTAGGGCAATCCTAGGCTTAGGCTAGGGCACCCCTAGGCTTAGGCTAGGGCAACCCTAGGCTTAGGCTAAGCCTAGGGCTCCCCTAGCCTATGGCTAGGGCACGCCTAGGCTTAGGCTAGGTAACCCTAGGCTTAGGCTAGGGCACCCCTAGGCTTAGGCTAAGGCTCGGCTGCCCTAGCCGAAGGCTAGAGAACCCCTAGCCTATGGCTAGGGCACGCATAGGCTTAGGCTAGGTAACCCTAGGCTTAGGCTAGGGCACCCCTAGTCTTAGGCTAAGGCTAGGGCTACCCTAGCCTAATGCTTGGGAACCACTAGGCTTAGGCTAGGGCACCCCTAGGCTTATGCTAGGGCACCCCTAGACTTAGGCTAAGGCTAGGGCTCCCCTAGCCTAAAGCTAGGGCACCCCTAGGCTTAGGCTAGGGCACCCCTAGGGTTACTAGGGCACCCCTAGGGTTAGGCTATGACACCCATAGGCTTAGGCTAGGGCACCCGTAGGCTTCGGCTAGGGCACCCCTAGGCTTAGGCTAAGGCTAGGGCTCCCATAGCCTAAGGCTAGGGCACCCCTAGGCTTAGGTTACGGCACCACTAGGCTTACGATAGGACACCCCTAGGCTTAGGTAGGGCACACCTAGGCTTAGGTTAAGTGTAGGGCTCCCCTAGCCTAAGGATTGGGCACCCCTAAGCTTAGACTAGGGCACCCCTAGTCTTAGGCTAGGGCACCCCTAGGCTAAGACTTAGGCTAGGGCTCCCCTAAATTAAGGATAGGGCACCCTTAGTCTTAGGCTTGGGCACCACTAGGCTTAGGGTATGGCATCCCTAGGCTTAGGCTAGGGCACCCCTAGGCTTAGCTAAGGCTAGGGCTTCCATAGCCTAAGGCTAGGGCACCCCTAGACTTAGGGGGGCGCACCCCTAGGCTTAGGCTACGGCACACCTAGGCTTAGGCTAGGGCACCCCAAGGCTTAGGCTAGGGCACCCCCCGGCTTTGGCTAAGGCTAAGATTCCCCTAGCCTAAGGCTAGGGCACCCCTAGGCTTAGGCTAGGGCACCCCTAGGCTTAGGCTAGGGCAACCCTAGGCTTAGGCTAAGCCTAGGGCTCCCCTAGCCTATGGCTAGGGCACGCCTAGGCTTAGGCTAGGTAACCCTAGGCTTAGGCTAGGGCACCCCTAGGCTTAGGCTAAGGCTCGGCTGCCCTAGCCTAAGGCTAGGGAACCCCTAGGCTTAGGCTAGGGCACCCCTAGGCTTAGGCTAAGGCTAGGGCTCCCCTAGCCTATGGGTAGTGCAAGGCTAGGCTTAGGCTAGGTAACCCTAAGCTTAGTCTAGGGCACCTCTAGGCTTAGGCTAAGGCTAGGGCTCCCCTAGCCTAAGGCTAGGGCACCCTTAGAATTAGGCTAGGGCACCCCTAGGCTTAGGCTTGGACACCCCTAGACTTAGGCTAGGGCACCCCTAGGCTTAGACTAGGGCACCCCAAGGCTTAGGATCGGGCACCCCCAGGCTTAGGCTAAGGCTAGGGTTCCCATAGCCTAAACCTAGGGCACCCCTCGGCTTAGGCTAGGGCACACATAGGCTTAGGCTAGGGCACCCCTAGGTTTTGGCTAGGGCACCCCTGCTCTTAGGCTAAGGCTAGGACTCCCCTAGCCTAAGGCTAGGGCAACCCCAGGCTTAGGTTAGGGCATCCCGAGGCTTAGGCTAGGGCACCCCTAGGCTTAGGGTAAGGCTAGTGCTCTCGTAGCCTAATGCTTGGGCACCCCTAGGCTTAGGCTAAGGCTAGGGCTCCCCTAGCCTAATGCTTGGGCACCCCTAGGCTTAGGCTAGGGCAACCCTAGGCTTAGGCTAAGGCTAGGGCTCCCTTAGCCTAAGGCTAGGGCACCCCTAGGCTTAGGCTTGGACACCCCTAGGCTTAGGCTAGGGCACCCCTAGGCTTAGTCTAGGGCACCACTAGGCTTAGGCTAGGGCACCCCTAGGCTTAGGCTAAGGCACCCCAAGGCTTAGGCTAAGGCTAGGGCTCCCCTAGCCTATGGCTAGGGCATGCCTAGGCTTAGGCTACGTAACCCTAGGCTTAGGCTAGGGCACCCCTAGGTTTAGGCTAGGGCACCCCTTGGCTTAGGTTAAGGCTAGGGCTCCACTAGCCTAAGTCTTGGGCACCCCTAGGCTTAGGTTAGGGCACCTTAGGCTTAGGCAAGGGCACCACTAGGCTTAGGGTAAGGCTAGGGCTCCTCTAGCCTAAGGCTAAGGCACCCCTAGGCTTAGTCTAGGGCACCCCTAGGCTTAGGCTAGGGCACCCCTAACCTTAAGCTAAGGCTAGGGCTACCCTAGCCTAAGGCTAGGGCAGCCCTAGGCTTAGGTTAGGGCACCCCTAGGCTTAGGCTAGGGCACCCCTAGGCTTAAGCTAAGGTGAGGGTTCCCCTAGCCTAAGGCTAGGGCACCCCTAGGCTTAGGCTAGGGCACCCCTAGGCTTAGGCTAGGGCATCCCTAGGCTTAGGATAGGGCACCCCTAGGCTTAGGCTAGGGCACCCCTAACCTTAGGCTAACGCTAGGGTTTCCCTAGCCTAAGGCTAAGGAACCCCTAGGCTTAGGCTAGGGCACCCCTAGGTTTAGGCTAGGGTACACCTAGGCTTAGGCTAGGGCACCCCTAGTCTTAGGCTAGGGCACCCCTAGGCTTAGGCTAGGGCACCGCTAGGCTTAGGCTAAGGCTAGGACTCCCCTAGCCTAAGGCTAGGGCACCCCTAGGCTTAGGCTCGGCCACCCTAGGCTTAGGCTAGGGCACACCCAGGCTTAGGATAGGGCACCCCTAGGCTTATTCTAGGGCACCCATAGGCTTAGGATAGGGCACCCCTAGGCTTAGGCTAGGGCACCCCTAGGCTTAGGCTAGGGCACCACTAGGCTTACTAGGACACCCCTAGGCTCAGGCTAGGGTACACCTAGGCTTAGGCTAGGGCACCCGTAGGCTTAGGCTAAGGCTAGGGCACCCCTAGCCTAAGGCTTGGGCACCCCTAGGCTTAGGCTAGGGCACCCCTAGGCTTAGGTTAGGGCTCCCCTAGGCTTAGGCTTAGGCTTGGGCTCCCCTAGCCTAAGGCTAGGGCACCCTTAGGCTTAGGCTTGGGCACCCCTAGGCTTAGGCTATGGCTCCCCTAGGCTTAGGCTAGGGCACCCCAATGCTTAGGCTAGGACACCCTAGGCTTAGGCTCGGGCAGCCCTAGGCTTAGGCTAAGGCTAGGGCTCCCCTAGCCTATGGCTAGGGCACGCCTAGGCTTAGGCTACGTAACCCTAGGCTTAGTCTAGGGCACCCCAACGCTTAGGCTAGGACACCCCTAGGCTTAGGCTTGGACACCACTAGGCATATGCTAGGGCACCCCTAAGCTTAGGCTAGGGCACCCCTAGGCTTTGGCTAGGGCACCCCTAAGCTTAGGCTAGGGCACCCCTAGGCTTAGGCTAGGGCACCCCCAGGCTTAGGCTAAAGCTAGAGTTCCCATAGCCTAAGGTTAGGGCACCCTTAGGCTTAGGCTAGGGCACCCTAGGCATAGGCTAGGGCACCCCAAGGCTTAGGCTAGGGCACCCCCCGGCTTTGGCTAAGGCTAGGACTCCCCTAGCCTAAGGGTAGGGCACCCCTAAGCTTAGGCTAGGGCACCCCTAGCTTAGGCTTGGACACGACTTGGCGTAGGCTAGGGCACCCCTAGCTTAGGCTAAGGTTGGGGCTCCCCTAGCCTAAGGCTAGGGCACCCCTAAGATTGGGCAAGGGCACCCCTAGGCTTAGGCTAGGGCACCCCTAGGCTTAGGCTAAGGCTATGGCTCCCCTAGCCTAAGGCTAGGGCACCCCTCGGTTTAGGCTAGGGCACCCCAAAACTTAGGCTAGGGCACACCTAAGTTTAGGCTAGAGCACCCCTAGGATTAGGCTAGGGTACCCCTAGAATTGGCCTAAGGCTAGGGTTACCCTAGCCTAAGGTTAGGGCACCACTAAGCTTAGCCTAGGGCACCCTAGGCTTAGGCTATGTCTAGGGCTCCCCTAGCCTAAGGCTATGGCACCCCTAGGCTTAGGCTATGGCACCCCTAGGCTTAGGCTTAGGCACCCCTAGGCTTAGGCTAGGGCACCCCTAAGCTAAGGCTAGGGCACCCCTAGGATTAGCCTAGGTTACCCCTAGAATTAGCCTAAGGCTAGGGATCGCCTAGCCTAAGGTTAGGGCACCACTAGGCTTAGGCTAGGGCACCCCTAGTCTTAGGCTAAGTCTAGGGCTCCCCTAGCCTAAGTCTAGGCCACCCCTAGGCTTAGGCTAGGGCACCCCTAGGCTTAGGCTAAGGTACACCTAGGCTTAGGCTAGGTAACTCTAGGCTTAGGCTAGGGCACCCCTAGGCTTAGGCTAAGGCTAGGGCTCCCCTAGCCTAAGGCTACGGCACCCCTAATCTTAGGCTAGGGCACCCCTCGGCTTAGGCTAGAGCACACCTAAACTTAGGCTAGGGCACCCATAGGCTTAGGCTAGGGTACACCTAGGCTTAGGCTAGGGCACCACTAGGATTAGGCTAGGGCACCCCTAGGCTTAGGCTAAGTCTAGGGCTCCCCTAGCCTAAGTCTAGGGTACCCCTAGGCTTAGGCTATGGCACCCCTAGGCTTAGGCTATGGCACCCCTAGCTGAGGCTAGGGCACCCCTAGGCTTCGTCTAGGGCACCCCTACGCTTAGGACAGGGCACCCCTAGGCTTAGGCTAGGGCACCCCTAGGCTTAGGCTAAGGCTAGGCCTCCCCCAGACTAAGGTTAGGGCATCCCCTAGGCTAAGGTTAGGGCACCCCTAGGCTTAGGCTAGGGTACCCCTAGGCTTAGGCTAGGGCACCCCTAGGCTTAGGCTAAGGCTAGGGCTTCCCTAGCCTATGGCTAGGGCACCCATAGTCTTAGGCTAGGGCAACCCTTAAACTTAGGCTAGGGCACCCCTAGGCTTAGGCTAGGGCACCCCCAGGCTTAGGCTAAAGCTAGGGTTGCAATAGCCTAATGTTAGGGCATTCCTTGGCTTAGGCTAGGGCACCCCTTCGCTTAGGCAAGGGCACCCCTAGGCTTAGGCTAGGGCTCCCCAAGGCTTAGGCTAGGGCACCCCCCGGCTTAGGCTAAGGCTAGGAATGCCCTAGCCTAAGGCTAGGGCACCCCTAGGCTTAGGCTAGGGCACCGCTAAGCTTAGGCTAAGGCTAGGGCTCCCCTAGCCTATGGCTAGGGCACGCCTAGGCTTAGGCTAGGTAACCCTATGCTTAGGCTAGGGCACCACTAGGCTTAGGCTAGGGCACCCCTAGGCTTAGGCTAGGGCACCCCTAGGCTTTGGCTCGGGCACCCCTAGGCTTAAGCTAAGGCTAGGGCTCCCCTAGCCTAAGGCTAGGGCACCCCTAGGCTTAGGCTAGGGCACCCCTAGGCTTAGGCTAGGTAACCCTAGGCTTAGGCTAGGGCACCACTAGGCTTAGGCTAAGGCTAGGACTCCCCTAACCTAAGGCTAGGGCACCACTAGGCTTAGGCTAGGGCACCCTTAGGCTTAGGCTACGGCACCCCTAGGCTTAGGCTAAGGCTAGGGTTCCCCTAGCCTAAGGCTAGGGCACCCCTAAGTTTGGCTAGGGTACCCCTAGGCTTAGGCTTGGACACCCCTAGGCGTAGGCTAGGGCACCCCTAGCTTAGGCTAAGGTTAGGGCTCCCCTAGCCTAAGGCTAGGGCACCCCTAGGCTTAGGCTAGGGCACCCCTAGGCTTAGGCTAAGGCACCCCTAGGCTTAGGCTAAGGCTATGGCTCCCCTAGCCTAAGGCTAGGGCACCCCTAGGCTTAGGCTTGGGCACCCCTAGGATTACGCTAGGGCACCCGTAGAATTAGCCTAAGGTTAGGGTTCCCCTAGCCTAAGGTTAGGGCACCACTAAGCTGAGGCTAGGGTACCCCTAGGCTTAGGCTAGGGCAACCCTAGGCTTAGGATAGGGCACCCCTAGGCTTAGGCTAAGGCTAGGGCTTCGCTAGCCTAAGGCTATGGCACCACTAGGCTTAGGCTAGGGCACCCCTAGACTTACGATAGGGCACCCCTAGCCTTAGGCTACGGAATCCCTAGGCTTAGGATAGGGCACCCCTAAGCTTAGGCTAGGGCACCCCTAGGATTAGGCTAAGGCTAGGGTTTCCCTAGTCTAAAGCTAGGGACCCCTAGGCTTAGGTTAGGGCACCACTTGGCTTAGGCTAGGGCACCCTTAGGCTTAGGTAGGGTACACCTAGTCTTAGGCTAGGGCACCCCTAGGATTAGGCTAGGGCTCCCCTAGAATTAGCCTAAGGCTAGGGATCCCCTAGCCTAAGGTTAGGGCACCACTAGGCTCAGGCTAGGGCACCCCTAGGCTTAGGCTAAGTCTAGGGCTCTCCTAGCCTAAGTCTAGGCCACCCCTAGGCTTAGGCTAGGGCACCCCTAGGCTTAGGCTAGGGTACACCTAGGCTTAGGCTAGGGCACGCCTAGGCCTAGGATAGGGCACCCCTAGGCTTAGGCTAGGGCACCCCTAGGCTTAGGCTAGGGCATCCCTAAGCTTAGGCTAGGGCAGCCCCTAAGCTTAGGCTAGGGCCCCCCTAGGCTTAGGCTAGGGCACCCCCAGGCTTAGGCTAGGGCACACCTAGGCTTAGGGTAGTGCACCCCAAGACTTAGGCTAGGGCACCTCCCGGCTTTCGCTAAGTCTAGGACTCCCGTAGCCTAAGGCTAGAGCACCCCTAGGCTTACGCTAGGCCACCCCTAGACATAGGCTAGGTAACACTAGGCTTAGGCTAGGGCACCACTAGGCTTAGGCTAAGGCTAGGATTCCCCTAGCCTCAGGCTAGGGCACCCGTAGGCTTAGGCTAGGTCAACCCTAGGCTTAGGCTTGGACACACCTAGGTGTAGGCTAGGGCACCCCTAGCTTAGGCTAAGGCTAGGGCTTCCCTAGCCTAAGGCTAGGGCACCCTTAGGCTTAGCCTAGGGCACCCCTACGCTTAGGCTAGGGTACCCCGGCTTTGGCTAATGCTAGGACTCCCCTAGCCTAAGGCTAGGGCACCCCTAGGCTTAGTCTATGGCAGCCCTAGCCTTAGGCTATGGCACCCCTAGGCTTAGTCTAGGGCACCCCTAGGCTTAGGATAGGGCACCCCTAGACTTAGGCTAGGGCACCCCCAGATTAGGCTAGGGCACACCTAAGCTTAGTTTACGGGACCCCTAGCCTAAGGCTAGGGTACCCCTAGGCTTAGGCTAGGGCACCCCTAGGCTTAGGCCAAGGCTAGGGTTCCCATAGCCTAAAGCTAGGGGACCCCTAGACTTAGGCTAGGGCACCCCTAGGCTTAGGTTAGGGTACCCCTAGGCTTAGGCTAGCGCACCCCCAGGTTTAGGCTAAGGCTTGGACTCCCCTAGCCTAATGCTAGGGCAACCCTGGGCTTAGGCTCGGGCACACCTAGGCTTAGGCTAGGGCACCCCCAGGCTTAGGCTAAGGCTAGGGTTCCCATAGCCTAAAGCTAGGGCACCCCTAGACTTAGGCTAGGGCACCCCTAGGCTTAGGCTAGGGCACCCCTCGGCTTAGGCTAAGGCTAGGACTCCCTTAGCCCAAGGCTAGGGCACCCCTAGGCTTAGGCTAGGTAAGCCTACTCTTAGGCTAGGGCACCCCTAGGCTTAGGCTAGGGCACCCCCAGGCTTAGTCTAAGGAAAGGGTTCCCATAACCTAAGGCTAGGGCACCCCTAGGCTTACTAGGGCACCCCTAGGCTTAGGCTAGGGCACCCCTAGGCTTAGGCTAGGGCACCCCTAAGCTTAGCCTAGGGTAGCCCTAGGCTTAGGCTAGGGCACCCCTAGGCTTAGGCTAAGGTTGGGGCTCCCCTAGCGTAAGGCTTGGGCACCCCCCGGCTTTGGCTAAGGCTAGGACTCCCTAGCCTAAGGCTAGGACACCGCTAGGCTTAGGCTAGGGCACCCCTAGGCTTAAGCTAGGGCACCCCTAGGCTTAGGCTAGGTCACCCCTTGGCTTAGGCTAGGGCACCCCTAGGCTTAGGCTTGGGCACCGCTAGGCTTAGGCTAGGGCACCCCTATGCTTAGGCTAAGGCTAGGGCTTTCCTAGCCTATGGCTAGGGCACGCCTAGGCTTAGGCTAGGTAACATTAGGCTTAGGCTAGGGCACCCCTAGGCTTAGGCTAAGGCTAGGACTCCCCTAGCCTAAGGCTAGGGCACCCCTAGGCTTAGGTTAGGGCACCCCTAGGCTTAGGATAGGGCACCCCTTGGCTTAGGCTAGGGCACCCCTAGGCTTAGGCTAAGGCTAGGGCTTCCCTAGCCTAAGTCTAGGGCACCCGTAGGGTTAGGCTAGGGCACTCCTAGGCTTAGGCTTGGGTACCCCTAGGCTTAGGCTTAGGCTTGGGCTCCCCTAGCCTAAGGCTAGGGCACCCTTAGGCTTAGGCTTGGGCACCCCTAGGCTTAGGCTATGGCTCCCCTAGGCTTAGGCTAGGGCACCCCAATGCTTAGGCTAGGACACCCCTAGGCTTAGGCTCGGGCAGCCCTAGGCTTAGGCTAAGGCTAGGGCTCCCCTAGCCTATGGCTAGGGCACGCCTAGGCTTAGGCTACGTAACCCTAGGCTTAGTCTAGGACACCCGAACGCTTAGGCTAAGACACCCCTAGGCTTAGGCTTGGACACCCCTAGGCATAGGCTAGGGCACCCCTAGGCTTAGGCTAGGGCACCCCTAGGCTTTGGCTAGGGCACCCCTAAGCTTAGGCTAGGGCACCCCTAGGCTTAGGCTAGGGCACCCCCAGGCTTAGGCTAAAGCTAGAGTTCCCATAGCCTAAGGTTAGGGCACCCTTAGGCTTAGGCTAGGGCCCCCTAGGCATAGGCTAGGGCACCCCTAGGCTTAGGCTAGGGCACCCCAAGGCTAAGGCTAGGGCACCCCCCGGCTTTGGCTAAGGCTAGGACTCCCCTAGCCTAAGGGTAGGGCACCCCTAGGCTTAGGCTAGGGCACCCCTAGCTTAGGCTTGGTCACCACTTGGCGTAGGCTAGGGCACCCCTAGCTTAGGCTAAAGTTGGGGCTCCCTTAGCCTAAGGCTAGGGCACCACTAGGCTTGGGCTAGTGCACCCCTAGGCTTAGGCTAGGGCACCCCTAGGCTTAGGCTAAGGCTATGGCTCCCCTAGCCTAAGGCTAGGGCACCCTTCGGCTTAGGCTAGGGCTCCCCAAAGCTTGGGCTAGGGCACACCTAAGTTTAGGCTAGAGCACCCCTAGGATTAGGCTAGGGTACCCCTAGAATTAGCCTAAGGCTAGGGTTCCCCTAGCCTAAGGATAAGGCACCATTAAGCTTAGGCTAGGGCACCCTAGGCTTAGGCTATGTCTAGGGCTCCCCTAGCCTAAGGCTATGGCACCCCTAGGCTTAGGCTATGGCACCCCTAGGCTTAGGCTAAGGCACCCCTAGGCTTAGTCTAGGGCACCCCTAAGCTTAGGCTAGGGCACCCTAGGATTAGGCTAGGGAACCCCTAGAATTAGCCTAAGGCTAGGGATCCCCTAGCCTAAGGTTAGGGCACCACTAGGCTTAGGCTAGGGCACCCCTAGGCTTAGGCTAAGTCTAGGGCTCCCCTAGCCTAAGTCTAGGCCACCCCTAGGCTTAGGCTAGGGCACCCCTAGGCTTAGGCTAAGGTACACCTAGGCTTAGGCTAGGTAACTCTAGGCTTAGGCTAGGGCACCCCTAGGCTTAGGCTAAGGCTAGGGCTCCCCTAGCCTAAGGCTAGGGCACCCCTAATCTTAGGCTAGGGCACCCCTCGGCTTAGGCTAGAGCACACCTAAGCTTAGGCTAGGGCACCCCTAGGCTTAGGCTAGGGTACACCTAGGCTTAGGCTAGGGCACCACTAGGCTTAGGCTAGGGCACCCCTAGGCTTAGGCTAGGGCACCCCTAGGCTTAAGCTAAGGCTAGGGCTCCCCTAGCCTAAGGCTAGGGCACCCCTAGTCTTAGGCTAGGGCACCCCTAGGCTTAGGCTAGGGCACCCCTAGGCTTAGGATAGGGCACCCCTAGACTTAGGCTAGGGCACCCCTAGCCTTAGGCTAGGGCACCCCGAGGCTTAGGCTAGGGCACCCCTAGGCTTAGGCTAGGGCACCCCCAGGCTTAGGCTAAAGCTAGGGTTCCCATAGCCTAAGGCTAGGGCAGCCCTAGGCTTAGGCTAGGGCACCCCTAGGCTTACTATGGCACCCCTAGGCTTAGGCTAGGGCACCCTTAGGCTTAGGCTAGGGCACCCCTAAGCTTAGCCTAGGGTAGCCCTAGGCTTAGGCTAGGGCACCCCTAGGCTTAGGCTAAGGTTGGGGCTCCCCTAGCGTAAGGCTTGGCAACCCTAGGCTTAGGCTAGGGCACCTCTAAGCTTAGACTAGGACACCCCCAGGCTTAGTCTAAAGCTAGGGTTCCCATAGGCTAAGGCTTGGGCACCCCTAGGCTTAGGCTAGGCCACCCCAAGGCTTAGGCTAGGGCACCCCCCGGCTTTGGCTAAGGCTAGGACTCCCTAGCCTAAGGCTAGGGCACCGCTAGGCTTAGGCTAGGGCACCCCTAGGCTTAAGCTAGGGCACCCCTAGGCTTAGGCTAGGTCACCCTTTGGCTTAGGCTAGGGCACCCCTAGGCTTAGGCTTGGGCACCGCTAGGCTTAGGCTAGGGCACCCCTATGCTTAGGCTAAGGCTAGGGCTTTCCTAGCCTATGGCTAGGGCACGCCTAGGCTTAGGCTAGGTAACACTAGGCTTAGGCTAGGGCACCCCTAGGCTTAGGCTAAGGCTAGGACTCCCCTAGCCTAAGGCTAGGGCACCCCTAGGCTTAGGTTAGGGCACCCCTAGGCTTAGGATAGGGCACCCCTAGGCTTAGGATAGGGCACCCCTTGGCTTAGGCTAGGGCACCCCTAGGCTTAGGCTAAGGCTAGGGCTTCCCTAGCCTAAGTCTAGGGCACCCGTAGGGTTAGGCTAGGGCACTCCTAGGCTTAGGCTTGGGTACCCCTAGGCTTAGGCTTAGGCTTGGGCTCCCCTAGCCTAAGGCTAGGGCACCCTTAGGCTTAGGCTTGGGCACCCCTAGGCTTAGGCTATGGCTCCCCTAGGCTTAGGCTAGGGCACCCCAATGCTTAGGCTAGGACACCCCTAGGCTTAGGCTCGGGCAGCCCTAGGCTTAGGCTAAGGCTAGGGCTCCCCTAGCCTATGGCTAGGGCACGCCTAGGCTTAGGCTATGTAACCCTAGGCTTAGTCTAGGGCACCCGAACGCTTAGGCTAAGACACCCCTAGGCTTAGGCTTGGACACCCCTAGGCATAGGCTAGGGCACCCCTAGGCTTAGGCTAGGGCACCCCTAGGCTTTGGCTAGGGCACCCCTAAGCTTAGGCTAGGGCACCCCTAGGCTTAGGCTAGGGCACCCCCAGGCTTAGGCTAAAGCTAGAGTTCCCATAGCCTAAGGTTAGGGCACCCTTAGGCTTAGGCTAGGGCCCCCTAGGCATAGGCTAGGGCACCCCTAGGCTTAGGATAGGGCACCCCAAGGCTTAGGCTAGGGCACCCCCCAGCTTTGGCTAAGGCTAGGACTCCCCTAGCCTAAGGGTAGGGCACCCCTAGGCTTAGGCTAGGGCACCCCTAGCTTAGGCTTGGTCACCCCTTGGCGTAGGCTAGGGCACCCCTAGCTTAGGCTAAGGTTGGGGCTCCCTTAGCCTAAGGCTAGGGCACCCCTAGGCTTGGGCTAGTGCACCCCTAGGCTTAGGCTAGGGCACCCCTAGACTTAGGCTAAGGCTATGGCTCCCCTAGCCTAAGGCTAGGGCACCCTTCGGCTTAGGCTAGGGCTCCCCAAAGCTTAGGCTAGGGCACACCTAAGTTTAGGCTAGAGCACCCCTAGGATTAGGCTAGGGTACCCCTAGATTTAGCCTAAGGCTAGGGTTCCCCTAGCCTAAGGATAGGGCACCACTAAGCTTAGTATAGGGCAACCTAGGCTTAGGCTAAGTCTAGGGCTCCCCTAGCCTAAGTCTAGGCCACCCCTAGGCTTAGGCTAGGGCACCCCTAGGCTTAGGCTAAGGTACACCTAGGCTTAGGCTAGGTAACTCTAGGCTTAGGCTAGGGCACCCCTAGGCTTAGGCTAAGGCTAGGGTTCCCCTAGCCTAAGGCTAGGGCACCCCTAATCTTAGGCTAGGGCACCCCTCGGCTTAGGCTAGAGCACACCTAAGCTTAGGCTAGGGCACCCCTAGGCTTAGGCTAGGGTACACCTAGGCTTAGGCTAGGGCACCACTAGGCTTAGGCTAGGGCACCCCTAGGCTTAGGCTAGGGCACCCCTAGGCTTAAGCTAAGGCTAGGGCTCCCCTAGCCTAAGGCTAGGGCACCACTAGGCTTAGGCTAGGGCACCCCTAGGCTTAGGCTAGGGCACCCCTAGCCTTAGGCTAGGGCACCCCGAGGCTTAGGCTAGGGCACCCCTAGGCTTAGGCTAGGGCACCCCCAGGCTTAGGCTAAAGCTAGGGTTCCCATAGCCTAAGGCTAGGGCAGCCCTAGGCTTAGGCTAGGGCACCCCTAGACTTAGGCTAGGGCACACCTAGGCTTAAACTATGGCACACCTAGGCTTAGGCTAGGGCTCCCCAAGGCGTAGGCTAGGGCACCCCCCAGCTTTGGCTAAGGCTAAGACTCCCCTAGCCTAAGCCTAGGGCACCCCTAGGCTTAGGCTAGGGAACCCCTAGGCTTAGGCTAGGTAACCCTAGGCTTAGGCTAGGGCACCACTAGGCTTAGGCTAAGGCTAGGACTCCCCTAACCTAAGGCTAGGGCACCCCTAGGCTTAGGCTAGGGCACCCTTAGGCTTAGGCTAGGGCACCCCTAGGCTTAGGCTAAGGCTAGGGCTCCCCTAGCCTAAGGCTAGGGCACCCCTAGGTTTGGCTATGGTACCCCTAGGCTTAGGCTTGGACACCGCTAGGCGTAGGCTAGGGCACCCTTAGGCTTAGGTTTGGGCACACCTAGGCTTAGGCTGGGGCACCCCTAGGCTTAGGCTAAGGCAAGGGCTCCCCTAGCCTAAGGCTAGGGCACCCCTAGGCTTAGGCTAGGGAACACCTAGGCTTAAGCTAAGGCTAGGGCTCACTGAGCCTAAGGCTAGGGCACCCCTAGGCTTAGGCTAGGGCACACCTAGGCTTAGGCTACGGCACCCCTAGGCTTAGGCTAAGGCACCCCTAGTCTTAGGCTAGGCCACCCCTAGGCTTAGGCTAGGGCACTCTCAGGCTTAGGCTAAGTCTAGGGCTCCCCTAGCCTAAGTCTAGGCCACCCCTAGGCTTAGGCTAGGGCACCCCTAGGCTTAGGCTAAGGTACACCTAGGCTTAGGCTATGTAACTCTAGGCTTAGGCTAGGGCACCCCTAGGCTTAGGCTAGGGCACCCCCAGGCTTAGGCTAAAGCTAGGGTTCCCATAGCCTAAGGCTAGGGCAGCCCTAGGCTTAGGCTAGGGCACCCCTAGGCTTACTAGGGCACCCCTAGGCTTAGGCTAGGGCACCCCTAGGCTTAGGCTAGGGCACCCCTAAGCTTAGCCTAGGGTAGCCCTAGGCTTAGGCTAGGGCACCCCTAGGCTTAGGCTAAGGTTGGGGCTCCCCTAGCGTAAGGCTTGGGCAACCCTAGGCTTAGGCTAGGGCACCTCTAAGCTTAGACTAGGACACCCCCAGGCTTAGTCTAAAGCTAGGGTTCCCATAGCCTAAGGCTTGGGCACCCCTAGGCTTAGGCTAGGCCACCCCAAGGCTTAGGCTAGGGCACCCCCCGGCTTTGGCTAAGGCTAGGACTCCCTAGCCTAAGGCTAGGGCACCGCTAGGCTTAGGCTAGGGCACCCCTAGGCTTAAGCTAAGGCACCCCTAGGCTTAGACTAGGTCACCCCTTGGCTTAGGCTAGGGCACCCCTAGGTTTAGGCTTGGGCACCGCTAGGCTTAGGCTAGGGCACCCCTATGCTTAGGCTAAGGCTAGGGCTTTCCTAGCCTATGGCTAGGGCACGCCTAGGCTTAGGCTAGGTAACACTAGGCTTAGGCTAGGGCACCCCTAGGCTTAGGCTAAGGCTAGGACTCCCCTAGCCTAAGGCTAGGGCACCCCTAGGCTTAGGTTAGGGCACCCCTAGGCTTAGGATAGGGCACCCCTAGGCTTAGGATAGGGCACCCCTTGGCTTAGGCTAGGGCACACCTAGGCTTAGGCTAAGGCTAGGGCTTCCCTAGCCTAAGTCTAGGGCACCCGTAGGCGTTAGGCTAGGGCACTCCTAGGCTTAGGCTTGGGTACCCCTAGGCTTAGGCTTAGGCTTGGGCTCCCCTAGCCTAAGGCTAGGGCACCCTTAGGCTTAGGCTTGGGCACCCCTAGGCTTAGGCTATGGCTCCCCTAGGCTTAGGCTAGGGCACCCCAATGCTTAGGCTAGGACACCCCTAGGCTTAGGCTCGGGCAGCCCTAGGCTTAGGCTAAGGCTAGGGCTCCCCTAGCCTATGGCTAGGGCACGCCTAGGCTTAGGCTACGTAACCCTAGGCTTAGTCTAGGGCACCCGAACGCTTAGGCTAAGACACCCCTAGGCTTAGGCTTGGACACCCCTAGGCATAGGCTAGGGCACCCCTAGGCTTAGGCTAGGGCACCCCTAGGCTTTGGCTAGGGCACCCCTAAGCTTAGGCTAGGGCACCCCTAGGCTTAGGCTAGGGCACCCCCAGGCTTAGGCTAAAGCTAGGACTCCCATAGCCTAAGGTTAGGGCACCCTTAGGCTTAGGCTAGGGCCCCCTAGGCATAGGCTAGGGCACCCCTAGGCTTAGGCTAGGGCACCCCAAGGCTTAGGCTAGGGCACCCCCCGGCTTTGGCTAAGGCTAGGACTCCCCTAGCCTAAGGGTAGGGCACCCCTAGGCTTAGGCTAGGGCACCCCTAGCTTAGGCTTGGTCACCCCTTGGCGTAGGCTAGGGCACCCCTAGCTTAGGCTAAGGTTGGGGCTCCCTTAGCCTAAGGCTAGGGCACCCCTAGCTTGGGCTAGTGCACCCCTAGGCTTAGGCTAGGGCACCCCTAGGCTTAGGCTAGAGCACCCCTAGGATTAGGCTAGGGTACCCCTAGAATTAGCCTAAGGCTAGGGTTCCCCTAGCCTAAGGATAGGGCACCACTAAGCTTAGGCTAGGGCACCCTAGGCTTAGGCTATGTCTAGGGCTCCCCTAGCCTAAGGCTATGGCACCCCTAGGCTTAGGCTATGGCACCCCTAGGCTTAGGCTAAGTCTAGGGCTCCCGTAGCCTAAGTCTAGGCCACCCCTAGGCTTAGGCTAGGGCACCCCTAGGCTTAGGCTAAGGTACACCTAGGCTTAGGCTAGGTAACTCTAGGCTTAGGCTAGGGCACCCCTAGGCTTAGGCTAAGGCTAGGGTTCCCCTAGCCTAAGGCTAGGGCACCCCTAATCTTAGGCTAGGGCACCCCTCGGCTTAGGCTAGAGCACACCTAAGCTTAGGCTAGGGCACCCCTAGGCTTAGGCTAGGGTACACCTAGGCTTAGGCTAGGGCACCACTAGGCTTAGGCTAGGGCACCCCTAGGCTTAGGCTAGGGCACCCCTAGGCTTAAGCTAAGGCTAGGGCTCCCCTAGCCTAAGGCTAGGGCACCCCTAGGCTTAGGCTAGGGCACCCCTAGGCTTAGGCTAGGGCACCCCTAGCCTTAGGCTAGGGCACCCCGAGGCTTAGGCTAGGGCACCCCTAGGCTTAGGCTAGGGCACCCCCAGGCTTAGGCTAAAGCTAGGGTTCCCATAGCCTAAGGCTAGGGCAGCCCTAGGCTTAGGCTAGGGCACCCCTAGACTTAGGCTAGGGCACACCTAGGCTTAAACTATGGCACACCTAGGCTTAGGCTAGGGCTCCCCAAGGCGTAGGCTAGGGCACCCCCCAGCTTTGGCTAAGGCTAGGACTCCCCTAGCCTAAGCCTATGGCACCCCTAGGCTTAGGCTAGGGAACCCCTAGGCTTAGGCTAAGGCTAGGACTCCCCTAACCTAAGGCTAGGGCACCACTAGGCTTAGGCTAGGGCACCCTTAGGCTTAGGCTAGGGCACCCCTAGGCTTAGGCTAAGGCTAGGGCTCCCCTAGGTTTGGCTAGGGTACCCCTAGGCTTAGGCTTGGACACCGCTAGGCGTAGGCTAGGGCACCCTTAGGCTTAGGTTTGGGCACGCCTAGGCTTAGGCTAGGGCACCCCTAGGCTTAGGCTAAGGCAAGGGCTCCCCTAGCCTAAGGCTAGGGCACCCCTAGGCTTAGGCTAGGGAACACCTAGGCTTAAGCTAAGGCTAGGGCTCACCGAGCCTAAGGCTAGGGCACCCCTAGGCTTAGGCTAGGGCACACCTAGGCTTAGGCTAGGGCACCCCTAGGCTTAGGCTAAGGCACCCCTAGTCTTAGGCTAGGCCACCCCTAGGCTTAGGCTAGGGCACTCTCAGGCTTAGGCTAAAGCTAGGGTTCCCATAGCCTAAGGCTAGGGCACCCCTAGGCTTAGGCAAGGGCACCCCTAGGCTTAGGCTAGGTAACCCTAGACTTAGGCTAAGGCACCACTAGGCTTAGGCTAGGGCACCCCTAGGCTTAGGCTAGGGCACCCCTAGGCTTAGGCTAGGGCACCCCTAGGCTTAGGCTAGGGCACCCCCAGGCATAGGCTAGGGCACCCCTAGGCTTAGGGTAGTGCACCCCAAGGCTTAGGCTAGGGCACCCCCTGGTTTTGGCTAAGTCTAGGACTCCCGTAGCTTAAGGCTAGGGCACCCCTAGGCTTAGGCTAGGCCACCCCTAGGCTTAGGCTAGGTAACCCTAGTCTTATGCTAGGGCACCTCTAGGCTTAGGCTAGGGCACCCCCGGCTTTGGCTAAGGCTAGGACTGCCCTACCCTAAGGCTAGGGCACCCCTAGGCTTAGGTTAGGGCACCCCTAGGCTTAGGCTAGGGCACCCCTAGGCTTAGGCTAGGGAACCCCTAGGCTTAGGCTAAGGCTAGGGCTCCCCTAGCCTATGGCTAGACACGCCTAGGCTTAGGCTAGGTAACCCTAGGCTTAGGCTAGTGCACCACTAGGCTTATGCTAATGCTAGGACTCCCCTAGCCTTAGGCTAGGGCACCCCTAGGCTTAGGCTAGGGCACCCCTAGGCTTAGACTAAGGCTAGGGCTCCCCTAGCCTAAGGCTAGGGCACCCCTAGACTTAGGCTAGGGCACCCCCAGGCTAAGGCTAGGGCACCCCAAGGCTTAAGCTAAGACTAGGGCTCCCCTAGCCTAAGGCTAGAGCCCCCCTAGGCTTAGGCTAGGGCACCCCTAGGCTTAGACTAGGGCACCCCTAGGCTTAAGCAAGGGCACCCCTAGGCTTAGGGTAGGGCACCACTAGGCTTATGCTAGGGCATCCCTAGGCTTAGGCTAGGGCACCCCTAGGCTTAGGCTAAGGCTAGGGCTCCCCTAGCATATGGCTAGGGCACGCCTAGGCTTAGGCTAGGAAACCCTAGGCTTAGGCTAGGGCACCACTAGGCTTCGGCTAAGGCTAGGACTCCCCTAGCCTAAGGCTAGGGCACCCCTAGGCTTAGGTTAGGGGACCACTAGGCTTAGGCTAGGGCACCCTTAGGCTTAGGCTAGGGCCCCCCTAAGCTTAGGTTAGGGCACCCATATGCTTAGGCTAGGGCACCCCCAGGCATAGGCTAGGGTACACCTAGGCTTAGAGTAGTGCACCCCCAGGCTTAGGCTAAAGCTAGGTTTCCCATAGCCTAAGGCTAGGGTACCCCTATGCTTAGGCTAAGGGGCCCCCTTGGGTTAGGCTAGGGCACCCCTAGGCTTAGGCTAGGGCAACCCTAGGCTTAGGCTAGGGCACCCCTAGGCTTAGCCTAGGGCACCCCTATGCTTAGGCTAAGGCTAGGGCTCCCCTAGCCTATGGCTAGGGCATGCCTCGGCTTAGGCTAGGTAACCCTAGGCTTAGGCTAGGGCATCACTAGGCTTAGGCGAAGTCTAGGACTCCCCTAGCCTAAGGCTAGGGAACCCCTAGGCTTAGGCTAGGGCACCCCTAGGCTTAGGCTAGGGAACCCCTAGGCTTAGGCTAGGGCACCCCTAAGCTTAGGCTAGGGCACCCCTAGGCTTAGGTTAGGGCACCCCCAGGCATAGACTAGAGCACACCTAGGCTTAGGGTAGTGCACCCCAAGGCTTAGGCTATGGCACCCCCTTGCTTTGGCTAAGTCTAGGACTCCCGTAGCCTAAGGCTAGGGCACACCTAGGCTTAGTCTAGGTAACCCTAGACTTAGGCTAGGGCACCACTAGGCTTAGGATAGGGCCCCCCCCCCGGCTTTGGCTAAGGCTAGGACTCCCCTAGCCTAAGGCTGGGGCACCCCTAGGCTTTTGCTAGGGCACCCCTAGGCTTAGGGTAGGGCACCCCTAGTCTTAGGCTAGGGAACCCCTAGGCTTAGGCTAAGTCTAGCGCTCCCCTAGCTGAAGTCTAGGGCACCCCTAGGCTTTGCTAGGTTACCCCTAGGCTTAGGCTAGGGTACACCTAGGCTTAGGCTATGGCAGCCCTAGGCTAAGGATAGGGCACCCCTAGGCTTAGGCTAGGGCACCCCTAGGCTTAGACTAGGGCACCCCTAGGCTTAGGCTAGGGCACCCCTAGGCTTAGGATAGGGTACCCCTAGGCTTAGGCTAGCGCACCCCCAGGCTTAGGCTAAGGCTAGGACTCCCCTAGCCTAATGCTAGGGCAACCCTGGGCTTAGGCTCGGGCACACCTAGGCTTAGGCTAGGGCACCCCCAGGCTTAGGCTAAGGCTAGGGTTCCCATAGCCTAAAGCTAGGGCACCCCTAGAATTAGGATAGGGCACCCCTAGGCTTAGGCTAGGGCACCCCTCGGCTTAGGCTAAGGCTAGGACTCCCTTAGCCCAAGGCTAGGGCACCCCTAGGCTTAGGCTAGGTAAGCCTACTCTTAGGCTAGGGCACCCCTAGTCTTAGGCTAGGGCACCCCCAGGCTTAGTCTAAGGAAAGGGTTCCCATAACCTAAGGCTAGGGCACCCCTAGGCTTAGGCTAGGGCACCCCTAGGCTTAGGCTAGGGCAACCCTAGGCTTAGGCTAGGGCACGCATAGTCTTAGGCTAGGTAACACTAGGCTTAGGCTAGGCACCCCTAGGCTTACTAGGGCACCCCTAGGCTTAGGCTAGGGCACCCCTAGGCTTAGGCTAGGGCACCCCAAAACTTAGCCTAGGGTACCCCTAGGATTAGGCTAGGGCACCCCTAGGCTTAGGCTAAGGTTGGGGCTCCCCTAGCGTAAGGCTTGGGCAACCCTAGGCTTAGGCTAGGGCACCTCTAGGCTTAGACTAGGACACCCCCAGGCTTAGTCTAAAGCTAGGGTTCCCATAGCCTAAGGCTTGGGCACTCCTAGGCTTAGGCTAGCCCACCCCAAGGCTTAGGCTAGGGCACCCCCCGGCTTTGGCTTAGGCTAGGACTCCCTAGCCTAAGGCTAGGGCACCGCTAGGCTTAGGCTAGGGCACCCCTAGGCTTAAGCTAGGGCACCCCTAGGCTTAGGCTAGGGCACCCCTTGGCTTAGGCTAGGGCACCCCAAAGCTTAGCCTAGGGTACCCCTAGGATTAGGCTAGGGCACCCCTAGGCTTAGGCTAAGGTTGGGGCTCCCCTAGCGTAAGGCTTGGGCAACCCTAGGCTTAGGCTAGGGCACCTCTAGGCTTAGACTAGGACACCCCCAGGCTTAGTCTAAAGCTAGGGTTCCCATAGCCTAAGGCTTGGGCACCCCTAGGCTTAGGCTAGCCCACCCCAAGGCTTAGGCTAGGGCACCCCCCGGCTTTGGCTTCGGCTAGGACTCCCTAGCCTAAGGCTAGGGCACCGCTAGGCTTAGGCTAGGGCACCCCTAGGCTTAAGCTAGGGCACCCCTTGGCTTAGGCTAGGGCACCCCTAGGCTTAGGCTTGGGCAGCGCTAGGCTTAGACTAGGGCACCCCTAGGCTTAGGCTAAGGCTAGGGCTCCCCTAGCATATGGCTAGGGCACGCCTAGGCTTAGGCTAGGAAACCCTAGGCTTAGGCTAGGGCACCACTAGGCTTCGGCTAAGGCTAGGACTCCCCTAGCCTAAGGCTAGGGCACCCCTAGGCTTAGGTTAGGGCACCCCTAGGCTTAGGCTAGGGCACCCTTAGGCTTAGGCTAGGGCCCCCCTAAGCTTAGGTTAGGGCACCCGTATGCTTAGGCTAGGGCACCCCCAGGCATAGGCTAGGGTACACCTAGGCTTAGGGTAGTGCACCCCCAGGCTTAGGCTAAAGCTAGGTTTCCCATAGCCTAAGGCTAGGGTACCCCTATGCTTAGGCTAGGGGCCCCCTTGGGTTAGGCTAGGGCACCCCTAGGCTTAGGCTAGGGCACCCCTAGGCTTAGGCTAGGGCAACCCTAGGCTTAGGCTAGGGCACCCCTAGGCTTAGCCTAGGGCACCCCTATGCTTAGGCTAAGGCTAGGGCTCCCCTAGCGTATGGCTAGGGCATGCCTCGGCTTAGGCTAGGTAACCCTAGGCTTAGGCTAGGGCATCACTAGGCTTAGGCTAAGTCTAGGACTCCCCTAGCCTAAGGATAGGGCACCCCTAGGCTTAGGCTAGGGCACCCCTAGGCTTAGGCTAGGGAACCCCTAGGCTTAGGCTAGGGCACCCCTAAGCTTAGGCTAGGGCACCCCTAGGCTTAGGTTAGGGCACCCCCAGGCATAGGCTAGAGCACACCTAGGCTTAGGGTAGTGCACCCCAAGGCTTAGGCTAGGGCACCCCTAGGCTTAGGCTAGGGAACCCCTAGGCTTAGGCTAAGTCTAGGGCTCCCCTAGCCAAAGTCTAGGGCACCCCTAGGCTTTGCTAGGTTACCCCTAGGCTTAGGCTAGGGTACACCTAGGCATAGGCTATGGCAGCCCTAGGCTAAGGATAGGGCACCCCTTGGCTTAGGCTAGGGCACCCCTAGGCTTAGACTAGGGTACCCCTAGGCTTAGGCTTAGGCTAGGGCTCCCCTAGCCTAAAGCTAGGGCACCCCTAGGCTTAGACTAGGGCACCCCTAGGCTTAGGATAGGGTACCCCTAGGCTTAGGCAAGCGCACCCCCAGGCTTAGGCTAAGGCTAGGACTCCCCTAGCCTAATGCTAGGGCAACCCTGGGCTTAGGCTCGGGCACACCTAGGCTTAGGCTAGGGCACCCCCAGGCTTAGGCTAAGGCTAGGGTTCCCATAGCCTAAAGCTAGGGCACCCCTAGAATTAGGCTAGGGCACCCCTAGGCTTAGGCTAGGGCACCCCTCGGCTTAGGCTAAGGCTAGGACTCCCTTAGCCCAAGGCTAGGGCACCCCTAGGCTTAGGCTAGGTAAGCCTACTCTTAGGCTAGGGCACCCCTAGGCTTAGGCTAGGGCACCCCCAGGCTTAGTCTAAGGAAAGGGTTCCCATAACCTACGGCTAGGGCACCCCTAGGCTTAGGCTAGGGCACCCCTAGGCTTAGGCTAGGGCACCCATAGGCTTAGGCTAGGGCAAGCATAGTCTTAGGCTAGGTAACACTAGGCTTAGGCTAGGCACCCCTAGGCTTACTAGGGCACCCCTAGGCTTAGGCTAGGGCACCCCTAGGCTTAGGCTAGGGCACCCCAAAGCTTAGCCTAGGGTACCCCTAGGATTAGGCTAGGGCACCCCTAGGCTTAGGCTAAGGTTGGGGCTCCCCTAGCGTAAGGCTTGGGCAACCCTAGGCTTAGGCTAGGGCACCTCTAGGCTTAGACTAGGACACCCCCAGGCTTAGTCTAAAGCTAGGGTTCCCATAGCCTAAGGCTTGGGCACCCCTAGGCTTAGGCTAGCCCACCCCAAGGCTTAGGCTAGGGCACCCCCCGGCTTTGGCTTAGGCTAGGACTCCCTAGCCTAAGGCTAGGGCACCGCTAGGCTTAGGCTATGGCACCCCTAGGCTTAAGCTAGGGCACCCCTAGGCTTAGGCTAGGGCACCCCTTGGCTTAGGCTAGGGCACCCCAAAGCTTAGCCTAGGGTACCCCTAGGATTAGGCTAGGGCACCCCTAGGCTTAGGCTAAGGTTGGGGCTCCCCTAGCGTAAGGCTTGGGCAACCCTAGGCTTAGGCTAGGGCACCTCTAGGCTTAGTCTAAAGCTAGGGTTTCCATAGCCTAAGGCTTGGGCACCCCTAGGCTTAGGCTAGCCCACCCCAAGGCTTAGGCTAGGGTACCTCCCGGCTTTGGCTTAGGCTAGGACTCCCTAGCCTAAGGCTAGGGCACCGCTAGGCTTAGGCTAGGGCACCCCTAGGCTTAAGCTAGGGCACCCCTAGGCTTAGGCTAGGGCACCCCTTGGCTTAGGCTAGGGCACCCCTAGGCTTAGGCTTGGGCACCGCTAGGCTTAGACTAGGGCACCCCTAGGCTTAGGCTAAAGCTAGGGCTTTCCTAGCCTATGGCTAGGGCACTCCTAGGCTTAGGCTAGGTAACACTAGGCTTAGGCTAGGGCACCCCTAGGCTTAGGCTAAGGCTAGGACTCCCCTAGCCTAAGGCTAGGGCACCCCTAGGCTTAGGTTAGGGCACCCCTAGGCTTAGGATAGGGCATCCCTAGGCTTAGGATAGGGCATCCCTAGGCTTAGGCTAGGGCACTCCTAGGCTTAGGCTTGGGTACCCCTGGGCTTAGGCTAAGGCTAGAGCTCCCCTAGGCTAAGGCTAGGGCACCACTAGGCTTAGGCTACGGCACCCGTAGGCTTAAGCTAATGCTAGGGCTCCCCTAGGCTAAGGCTAGGGCACCCCTAGGCTTAGGCTAGGGCACCCCTAGGCTTAGGCTAAGGCATCTGTAGGCTTAGGATATGGTACACCTAGGCTTAGGCTAGGGCACCCCTAGGCTTAGGCTAAGTCTAGGGCTCCCCTAGCCGAAGTCTAGGGCACCCCTAGGCTTAGGCTAGGGTATCCCTAGGCTTAGGCTAGGCCACCCCTAGGCTTAGGCTAGGGCACCCCCAGGCTTAGGCTAAAGCTAGGGTTCCCATAGCCTATGGCTAGGGGACCCCTAGGCTTAGGAAAGGGCACCCCTAGGCTTAGGCTAGGTAACCCTAGACTTAGGCAAGGGCACCACTAGGCTTAGGCTAGGGCACCCCCGGCTTTGGCTAAGGCTAGACTCCCCTAGTCTAAGGCTAGGACTCCCCTAGCCTAAGGCTAGGGCACACCTAGGCTTAGGCTAGGGCACCCCTAGGCTTAGGCTAGGGCACCCCTAGGCTTAGGCTAGGGTACCCCTAGGCTTAGGCTAGGGCACCCCCAGGCATAGGCTAGGGCACCCATAGGCTTAGGGTAGTGCACCCCAAGGCTTAGGCTAGGGCACCCCCTGGTTTTGGCTAAGTCTAGGATTCCCGTAGCTTAAGGCTAGGGCACCCCTAGGCTTAGGCTAGGCCACCCCTAGGCTTAGGCTAGGTAACCCTAGTCTTATGCTAGGGCACCTCTAGGCTTAGGCTAGGGCACCCCCGGATTTGGCTAAGGCTAGGACTCCCCTACCCTAAGGTTAGGGCACCCCTAGGCTTAGGTTAGGGGACCCCTAGGTTTAGGCTAGGGCACCCTTAGGCTTAGGCTAGGGAACCCCTAGGCTTAGGCTAAGGCTAGGGCTCCCCTAGCCTATGGCTAGGGCACGCCTAGGCTTAGGCTAGGTAACCCTAGGCTTAGGCTAGTGCACCACTAGGCTTATGCTAATGCTAGGACTCCCCTAGCCTAAGGCTAGGGCACCCCTAGGCTTAGGTTAGGGCACCCCTAGGCTTAGACTAAGGCTAGGGCTCCCCTAGCCTAAGGCTAGGGCACCCCTAGACTTAGGCTAGGGCACCCCCAGGCTAAGGCTAGGGCACCCCAAGGCTTAAGCTAAGACTAGGGCTCCCATAGCCTAAGGCTAGAGCCCCCCTAGGCTTAGGCTAGGGCACCCCTAGGCTTAGGCTAGGGCACCCCTAGGCTTAGGCTTCGGCACCCCTAGGCTTAAGCAAGGGCACCCCTAGGCTTAGGGTAGGGCACCCCTAGGCTTAGGCTAGGGCACCCCTAGGCTTAGGCTAGGACACCCCTAGGCTTAGGCTAAGGCTAGGGCTCCCCTAGCCTATGGCTAGGGCACGCCTAGGCTTAGGCTAGGTAACCCTAGGCTTAGGCTAGGGCACCACTAGGCTTCGGCTAAGGCTAGGACTCCCCTAGCCTAAGGCTAGGGCACCCCTAGGCTTAGATTAGGGCACCCCTAGGCTTAGGCTAGGGCACCCTTAGGCTTAGGCTAGGGCCCCCCTAAGCTTAGGTTTGGGCACCCGTAGGCTTAGGCTAGGGCACCCCCAGGCATAGGCTAGGGTACACCTAGGCTTAGGGTAGTGCACCCCCAGCTTAGGCTAAAGCTAGGGTTCCCATAGCCTAAGGCTAGGGTACCCCTATGCTTAGGCTAGGGCCCCCCTTGGCTTAGGCTAGGGCACCCCTAGGCTTAGGCTAGGGCACACCTAGGCTTAGGCTAGGGCATCACTAGGCTTAGACTTAGGCTAGGGCACCCCCAGGCTAAGGCTAGGGCACCCCAAGGCTTAAGCTAAGACTAGGGCTCCCATAGCCTAAGGCTAGAGCCCCCCTAGGCTTAGGCTAGGGCACACCTAGGCTTAGGCTAGGGCACCCTTAGGCTTAGGCTAGGGCACCCCTAAGCGTAGGCTAGGGCACCCCTAGGCTTAGGCTAGGGCACCCCCAGGCATAGGCTAGGGCACACCTAGGCTTAGGGTAGTGCACCCCAAGGCTTAGGCTAGGGCACCCTCTTGCTTTGGCTAAGTCTAGGACTCCCGTAGCCTAAGGCTAGGGCACACCTAGGCTTAGTCTAGGTAACCCTAGACTTAGCCTAGGGCACCACTAGGCTTAAGATAGGGCCCCCCCCGGCTTTGGCTAAGGCTAGGACTCCCCTAGCCTAAGGCTGGGGCACCCCTAGGCTTAGGTTAGGGTACACCTAGGCTTAGGCTATGGCAGCCCTAGGCTAAGGATAGGGCACCCCTAGGCTTAGGCTAGGGCATCCCTAGGCTTAGGCTAGGGTACCCCTAGGCTTAGGCTTAGGCTAGGGCTCCCCTAGCCTAAAGCTAGGTCACCCCTAGGCTTAGGCTAGGGAACCCCTAGGCTTAGGCTACGGCACCCCTAGGCTTAGGTTAGTGCACCCCTAGCCTTGTCTAAGGATAGGGCTCCCCTAGCCTATGGCTAGGGCACGCCTAGGTTTAGGCTAGGTAACCCTAGGCTTAGTCTAGGGCACCACTAGGCTTAGGCTAAGGCTAGGATTCCCCTAGCCTAAGGCTAGGGCACCCCTATGCTTAGGCTAGGGCACCCCTAGGCTTAGGCTAAGGTGAGGGCTCCCCTAACCTAAGGCTAGGGCACCCCAAACTTAGGCTAGGGCACCCCCAGGCTTAGGCTAGGGCACCCCAAGGCTTAAGCTAAGGCTAGGGCTCCCCTAGCCTAAGGCTAGGGCACCCCTAGGCTTAGGCTAGGGCACCCCTAGGCTTAGGCTAGGGCACCCCTGAGCTCAGGCTAGGGCACCCCTAGGCTTAGGGTAGGGCACCCCTAGGCTTAGGCTTGGGCACCCCCAGGCTTAGGCTAAAGCTAGGGTTCCCATCGCCTAAGCCTAGGGTACCCCTATGCTTTGGCTAGGGCACCCCTAGGCTTAGGCTAGGGCACACCTAAGCTTAGGCTAGGGCACCCCAAAGCTTAGGCTAGGTCACCCCCCGGCTTTGGCTAAGGCTAGGACTCCCCTAGCCTAAGGCTGGGGCACCCCTAGGCTTAGGCTAGGGCACCCCTAGGCTTAGGCTAGGGCACCCCTAGGCTTAGGCTAGGGAACCCCTAGGCTTAGGCTAATTCTAGGGCTCCCCTAGCCGAAGTCTAGGGCACCCCTAGGCTTTGCTAGGTTACCCCTAGGCTTAGGCTAGGGTACACCTAGGCTTAGGCTATGGCAGCCCTAGGCTAAGGATAGGGCACCCCTAGGCTTAGGCTAGGGCATCCCTAGGCTTAGGCTAGGGTACCCCTAGGCTTAGGCTAGGGCTCCCCTAGCCTAAAGTAGGTCACCCCTAGGCTTAGGCTAGGGCACCCCTAGGCTTAGGCTACGGCACCCCTAGGCTTTGGCTAGGGCACCCCTAGCCTTGTCTAAGGATAGGGCTCCCCTAGCCTATGGCTAGGGCACGCCTAGGCTTAGGCTAGGTAACCCTAGGCTTAGTCTAGGGCACCACTAGGCTTAGGCTAAGGCTAGGATTCCCCTAGCCTAAGGCTAGGGCACCCCTATGCTTAGGCTAGCGCACCCCTAGGCTTAGGCTAAGGTGAGGGCTCCCCTAACCTAAGGCTAGGGCACCCCTAGACTTAGGCTAGGGCACCCCCAGGCTTAGGCTAGGGCACCCCAAGGCTTAAGCTAAGGCTAGGGCTCCCCTAGCCTAAGGCTAGGGCACCCCTAGGCTTAGGCTAGGGCACCCCTAGGCTTAGGCTAGGGCACCCCTGAGCTCAGGCTAGGGCACCCCTAGGCTTAGGGTAGGGCACCCCTAGGCTTAGGCTTGGGCACCCCCAGGCTTAGGCTAAAGCTAGGGTTCCCATCGCCTAAGCCTAGGGTACCCCTATGCTTTGGCTAGGGCACCCCTAGGCTTAGGCTAGGGCACACCTAGGCTTAGGCTAGGGCACCCCAAAGCTTAGGCTAGGTCACCCCCCGGCTTTGGCTAAGGCTAGGACTCCCCTATCCTAAGGTCAGGGCACCCCTAGGCTTAGGCTAGGGCACCCCTAGGCATAGGCTAAGTAACCCTAGGCTTAGGCTAGGGCACCCAGAGGCTTAGCCTAGGGCACACCTAGTCTTAGGGTAGTGCACCCCAAGGCTTAGGCTAGTGAACCCCCTGGCTTTGGCTAAGTCTAGTACTCCCGTAGCCTAAGGCTAGGGCACCCCTAGGCTTAGGCTAGGCTACCACTAGGCTTAGGCTAGGGCACCCCTAGGCTTAGGCTAAGGCTAGGGCTACCCTAGACTAAGGCTAGGGCACCCCTAGGCTTAGGCTAGGGTACCCCTAGGCTTAGGCTAGGGCACCCCCAGGCATAGGCTAGGGCACCCATAGGCTTAGGGTAGTGCACCCCAAGGCTTAGGCTAGGGCACCCCCTGGTTTTGGCTAAGTCTAGGATTCCCGTAGCTTAAGGCTAGGGCACCCCTAGGCTTAGGCTAGGCCACCCCTAGGCTTAGGCTAGGTAACCCTAGTCTTATGCTAGGGCACCTCTAGGCTTAGGCTAGGGCACCCCCGGATTTGGCTAAGGCTAGGACTCCCCTACCCTAAGGTTAGGGCACCCCTAGGCTTAGGTTAGGGGACACCTAGGTTTAGGCTAGGGCACCCTTAGGCTTAGGCTAGGGAACCCCTAGGCTTAGGCTAAGGCTAGGGCTCCCCTAGCCTATGGCTAGGGCACGCCTAGGCTTAGGCTAGGTAACCCTAGGCTTAGGCTAGTGCACCACTAGGCTTATGCTAATGCTAGGACTCCCCTAGCCTAAGGCTAGGGCACCCCTAGGCTTAGGTTAGGGCACCCCTAGGCTTAGACTAAGGCTAGGGCTCCCCTAGCCTAAGGCTAGGGCACCCCTAGACTTAGGCTAGGGCACCCCCAGGCTAAGGCTAGGGCACCCCAAGGCTTAAGCTAAGACTAGGGCTCCCATAGCCTAAGGCTAGAGCCCCCCTAAGCTTAGGCTAGGGCACCCCTAGGCTTAGGCTAGGGCACCCCTAGGCTTAGGCTTCGGCACCCCTAGGCTTAAGCAAGGGCACCCCTAGGCTTAGGGTAGGGCACCCCTAGGCTTAGGCTAGGGCACCCCTAGGCTTAGGCTAGGACACCCCTAGGCTTAGGCTAAGGCTAGGGCTCCCCTAGCCTATGGCTAGGGCACGCCTAGGCTTAGGCTAGGTAACCCTAGGCTTAGGCTAGGGCACCACTAGGCTTCGGCTAAGGCTAGGACTCCCCTAGCCTAAGGCTAGGGCACCCCTAGGCTTAGGTTAGGGCACCCCTAGGCTTAGGCTAGGGCACCCTTAGGCTTAGGCTAGGGCCCCCCTAAGCTTAGGTTTGGGCACCCGTAGGCTTAGGCTAGGGCACCCCCAGGCATAGGCTAGGGTACACCTAGGCTTAGGGTAGTGCACCCCCAGCTTAGGCTAAAGCTAGGGTTCCCATAGCCTAAGGCTAGGGTACCCCTATGCTTAGGCTAGGGCCCCCCTTGGCTTAGGCTAGGGCACCCCTAGGCTTAGGCTAGGGCACACCTAGGCTTAGGCTAGGGCATCACTAGGCTTAGACTTAGGCTAGGGCACCCCCAGGCTAAGGCTAGGGCACCCCAAGGCTTAAGCTAAGACTAGGGCTCCCATAGCCTAAGGCTAGAGCCCCCCTAGGCTTAGGCTAGGGCACACCTAGGCTTAGGCTAGGGCACCCTTAGGCTTAGGCTAGGGCACCCCTAAGCGTAGGCTAGGGCACCCCTAGGCTTAGGCTAGGGCACCCCCAGGCATAGGCTAGGGCACACCTAGGCTTAGGGTAGTGCACCCCAAGGCTTAGGCTAGGGCACCCTCTTGCTTTGGCTAAGTCTAGGACTCCCGTAGCCTAAGGCTAGGGCACACCTAGGCTTAGTCTAGGTAACCCTAGACTTAGCCTAGGGCACCACTAGGCTTAAGATAGGGCCCCCCCCGGCTTTGGCTAAGGCTAGGACTCCCCTAGCCTAAGGCTGGGGCACCCCTAGGCTTAGGTTAGGGTACACCTAGGCTTAGGCTATGGCAGCCCTAGGCTAAGGATAGGGCACCCCTAGGCTTAGGCTAGGGCATCCCTAGGCTTAGGCTAGGGTACCCCTAGGCTTAGGCTTAGGCTAGGGCTCCCCTAGCCTAAAGCTAGGTCACCCCTAGGCTTAGGCTAGGGAACCCCTAGGCTTAGGCTACGGCACCCCTAGGCTTAGGCTAGGGCACCCCTAGCCTTGTCTAAGGATAGGGCTCCCCTAGCCTATGGCTAGGGCACGCCTAGGTTTAGGCTAGGTAACCCTAGGCTTAGTCTAGGGCACCACTAGGCTTAGGCTAAGGCTAGGATTCCCCTAGCCTAAGGCTAGGGCACCCCTATGCTTAGGCTAGGGCACCCCTAGGCTTAGGCTAAGGTGAGGGCTCCCCTAACCTAAGGCTAGGGCACCCCAAACTTAGGCTAGGGCACCCCCAGGCTTAGGCTAGGGCACCCCAAGGCTTAAGTTAAGGCTAGGGCTCCCCTAGCCTAAGGCTAGGGCACCCCTAGGCTTAGGCTAGGGCACCCCTAGGCTTAGGCTAGGGCACCCCTGAGCTCAGGCTAGGGCACCCCTAGGCTTAGGGTAGGGCACCCCTAGGCTTAGGCTTGGGCACCCCCAGGCTTAGGCTAAAGCTAGGGTTCCCATCGCCTAAGCCTAGGGTACCCCTATGCTTTGGCTAGGGCACCCCTAGGCTTAGGCTAGGGCACACCTAAGCTTAGGCTAGGGCACCCCAAAACTTAGGCTAGGTCACCCCCCGGCTTTGGCTAAGGCTAGGACTCCCCTAGCCTAAGGCTGGGGCACCCCTAGGCTTAGGCTAGGGCACCCCTAGGCTTAGGCTAGGGCACCCCTAGGCTTAGGCTAGGGAACCCCTAGGCTTAGGCTAATTCTAGGGCTCCCCTAGCCGAAGTCTAGGGCACCCCTAGGCTTTGCTAGGTTACCCCTAGGCTTAGGCTAGGGTACACCTAGGCTTAGGCTATGGCAGCCCTAGGCTAAGGATAGGGCACCCCTAGGCTTAGGCTAGGGCATCCCTAGGCTTAGGCTAGGGTACCCCTAGGCTTAGGCTTAGGCTAGGGCTCCCCTAGCCTAAAGCTAGGTCACCCCTAGGCTTAGGCTAGGGCACCCCTAGGCTTAGGCTACGGCACCCCTAGGCTTTGGCTAGGGCACCCCTAGCCTTGTCTAAGGATAGGGCTCCCCTAGCCTATGGCTAGGGCACGCCTAGGCTTAGGCTAGGTAACCCTAGGCTTAGTCTAGGGCACCACTAGGCTTAGGCTAAGGCTAGGATTCCCCTAGCCTAAGGCTAGGGCACCCCTATGCTTAGGCTAGCGCACCCCTAGGCTTAGGCTAAGGTGAGGGCTCCCCTAACCTAAGGCTAGGGCACCCCTAGACTTAGGCTAGGGCACCCCCAGGCTTAGGCTAGGGCACCCCAAGGCTTAAGCTAAGGCTAGGGCTCCCCTAGCCTAAGGCTAGGGCACCCCTAGGCTTAGGCTAGGGCACCCCTAGGCTTAGGCTAGGGCACCCCTGAGCTCAGGCTAGGGCACCCCTAGGCTTAGGGTAGGGCACCCCTAGGCTTAGGCTTGGGCACCCCCAGGCTTAGGCTAAAGCTAGGGTTCCCATCGCCTAAGCCTAGGGTACCCCTATGCTTTGGCTAGGGCACCCCTAGGCTTAGGCTAGGGCACACCTAGGCTTAGGCTAGGGCACCCCAAAGCTTAGGCTAGGTCACCCCCCGGCTTTGGCTAAGGCTAGGACTCCCCTAGCCTAAGGTCAGGGCACCCCTAGGCTTAGGCTAGGGCACCCCTAGGCATAGGCTAAGTAACCCTAGGCTTAGGCTAGGGCACCCAGAGGCTTAGCCTAGGGCACACCTAGTCTTAGGGTAGTGCACCCCAAGGCTTAGGCTAGTGAACCCCCTGGCTTTGGCTAAGTCTAGTACTCCCGTAGCCTAAGGCTAGGGCACCCCTAGGCTTAGGCTAGGCTACCACTAGGCTTAGGCTAGGGCACCCCTAGGCTTAGGCTAAGGCTAGGGCTACCCTAGACTAAGGCTAGGGCACCCCTAGGCTTAGGCTAGGGCACCCCTAGGTTTAGGCTTGGGCACCCCCAGGCTTAGGCTAAAGCTAAGGTTCCCATAGCCTAAGGCTAGGGTACCCGTATGCTTAGGCTAGGGCACCCCTAAACTTAGGCTAGGGTACCCCTAGGCTTAGGTTAGGGCACCGCTAAGCTTCGGCTAGGGCACCCCTAGTCTTAGGCTAGGGCACCCCTAGGCTTAGGCTAGGGCACCCCTAGGCTTCGGCTAGGGCACCCCTAGGCTTAGGCTAAGGCTAGGGCTCCGCTAGGCTAAGGCTAGGGTACCACAAGGCTCAGGCTAGGGCACCCCCAGGCTTAGGCTAGGGCACCCCAAGGCTTAAGCTAAGGCTAGGGCTCCCCTAGCCTAAGGCTAGGGCACCCCTAGGCTTAGGCCAGGGCACCCCTAGGCTTAGGTTAGGGCACCCGTAGGCTTAGGCTAGGGCACCCCCAGGCATAGGCTAGGGTACACCTAGGCTTAGGGTAGTGCACCCCCAGGCTTAGGCTAAAGCTAGGGTTCCCATAGCCTAAGGCTAGGGTACCCCTATGCTTAGGCTAGGTCCACCCTTGGCTTAGGCTAGGGCACCCCTAGGCTTAGGCTAGGGCACCCCTAGGCTTAGGCTAGGGCAACCCTAGGCTTAGGCTAGGGCACCCCTAGGCTTAGCCTAGGGCACCACTAGGCTTAGGCTAAGTCTAGGACTCCCCTAGCCTAAGGCTAGGGCACCCCTAGGCTTAGGCTAGGGCACCCCTAGGCTTAGGCTAGGGAACCCCTAGGCTTAGGGTAGGGCACACCTAAGCTTAGGCTAGGGCACCCCTAGGCTTAGGCTAGGGCACCCCCAGGCATAGGCTAGGGCACACCTAGGATTAGGGTAGTGCACCCCAAGGCTTAGGCTAGGGCACCCCCTGGCTTTGGCTAAGTCTAGGACTCCCGTAGCCTAAGGCTAGGGCACACCTAGGCTTAGGCTAGGTAACCCTAGGCTTAGGCTAGGGCACCACTAGGCTTCGGCTAAGGCTAGGACTCCCCTAGCCTAAGGCTAGGGCACCCCTAGGCTTAGGTTAGGGCACCCCTAGGCTTAGGCTAGGGAACCCCTAAGCTTAGGCTAGGGCACCCCTAGGTTTAGGATAGGGCACCCCTAGGCTTAGGCTTGGGCACCCCCAGGCTTAGGCTAAAGCTAGGGTTCCCATAGCCTAAAGCTAGGGTACCCCTATGCTTAGGCTAGGGCACCCCTAGGCTTAGGTAGGGCACCCCTAGGCTTAGGCTAGGGCACACCTAGGCTTAGGCAAGGGCACCCCAAGGCTTAGGCTATGTCACCCCCCGGTTTTGGCTAAGGCTAGGACTCCCCTAGCCTAAGGTTAGGGCACCCCTAGGCTTAGGCTAGGGCACCCCTAGGCTTAGGCTATGTAACTCTAGGCTTCGGATAGGGCACCCCCAGGCTTAGGCTAGTGCACCCCCTGGCTTTGGCTAGTCTAGGACTCCTGTAGCCTAAGGCTAGGGCACCCCTAGGCTTAGGCTATGCTACCCCTAGGCTTAGGCTAGGGCACCCCTAGGCTTAGGCTAGGGCACCCCAAAGCTTAGGCTAGGGCACCCCAAGGCTTAAGCTAAGGCAAGGGCTCCCCTAGCCTAAGGCTAGGGCCCCCCTAGCCTTAGGCTAGGGCACCCCTAGGCTTAGGCTAGGGCACCCCTATGCTTAGGTTAGGGCACCCCTAGGCTTAGGACAGGGCACCCCTAGGCTTAGGTTTGGGCACGCCCATGTTTAGGCTAAAGCTAGGGTTCCCATAGCCTAAGGTTGGGTACCCGTATGCTTAGGCTAGGGCACCCCTAAGCTTAGGCTAGGGTACCCCTAGGCTTAGGTTAGGGCAACGCTAAGCTTAGGTTAGGGCACCCCTAGGCTTAGGCTAGGTAACCCCTAAGCTTGGGCTAGGGCACCACTAGGCTTAAGCTAAGGCTAGGACTGCCCTAGCCTAAGGCTAGGGCACGCCTAGGCTTAGGCTTGGGCACCCCTAGGCTTAGGCTAGGGCAACCCTAGGCTTAGAATAGGGCACCCCTAGGCTTAGGCTAAGGCTAGGGCTTCGGTATCCTAAGGCTAGGGCACCCCTAGGCTTAGGCTAGGGCACCCCCAGGCTTAGGCTTAGGCACCCCAAGGCTTAGGCTAGGGCACACCTAGGATTAGGCTAGGGTACCCCTAGAATTAGCATAAGGCTAGGGATCCCCTAGCCTAAGGTTAGGGCACCACTAGGCTTAGGCTAGGGCACCCCTAGGCTTAGGCCAAGTCTAGGGCTCCCCTAGCGGAAGACTAGGGCACCCCTAGGCTTAGGCTAGGGTACCCCTAGGCTTAGGCTAGGGTACACCTAGGATTAGGCTAAGGCAACCCTAGGCTTAGGATAGGGCACCCCAAGGCTTAGGCTAGGGCACACCTAAGCTTAGTCTAGGGCACCCCTAGGATTAGGCTAGGGCACCCCTAGAATTAGCCTAAGGCTAGGGATCCCCTAGCCTAAGGATAGGGTACCACTAAGCATTGGCTAGGGCACCCCAAGGCTTAGGCTAGGGCACACCTAAGCTTAGGCTAGGGCACCCCAAGGATTAGGCTAGAGCACCCGAAGAATTAGCCTAAGGCTAGGGATCGCCCAGCCTAAGGTTAGGGTACCACTAATCTTTGGCTAGGGTACCCCTAGGTTTAGGCTAAGTCTCGGGCTCCCCTAGCCTAAGGCTAGGGCACCCCTAGGCTTACGCTATGGCACCCCTAGACTTAGCCTAGGGCACCCCAAGGCTTAGGCTAGGGCACCCCTAGGCTTAGGATAGGGCACCCCTAGGCTTAGGCTAGGGCACCCCTAGGCTTAGGCTAAGGCTACGGCTTCCTTAGCATAAGGCTAGGGCACCCCTAAGGTTAGGCTAGGGCACTCCTAGGCTTAGGCTTGGTCACCCATAGGCTTAGGCTAGGGCACCCCTAGGCTTACGAAAAAGCACACCTAGGCTTAGGGTAATGCTAGGGCTCCCCTATCCTAAGGCTTGGGCACCCCTAGGCTTAGGCTAGAGCACCCTAGGCTTAGGCTAGGGCACCACTAGGATTAGGCTTAGGCTAGGGCTCCCCTAGGCTTAGGCTAGGGCACCCCTAAGCTTAGGCTAGGGCATCCCTAGGCTTAGGATAGGGCACCTTTAGGCTTTGGCTTAGGCACTCCCAGGCTTAGGCTAAAGCTAGGGTTCCCATAGCCTAAAGCTAGGGCACCCCAAAGCTTAGGCTAGGGCACCCCTAAGATTAGGCTAGGGTACCCCTAGAATTAGCATAAGGCTAGGGATCCCCTAGCCTAATGTTAGGGCACCAGTAGGCTTAGGCTGTGGCACCCCTAGGGTTAGGCTAAGGCTTGGGCTCTCCTAGCCTAAGGCTAGGGCACCCCTAGGCTTAGGCTAGTGCACCCCTAGGCTTAAGCTAAGGCTAGGGCTCCCTTAGCCTAAGGCTAGGGCACCCCTAGGCTTAAGCTAAGGCATCCCTAGGCTTAGGCTAGGGCATCCCTAGGCTTAGGATAGGGCACCCCTCGGCTTAAGCTAGGGCACCCCTAGGCTTAGGCTAAGGCTAGGGATTCCCTAGCCTAAGGCTAGGGCACCCCTAGGCTTCGGCTAGGGCACCCCTAGGCTTAGGCTAGGGCACCCCTAGGCTTAGGCTAGGGTACACCTAGGCTTAGCCTAGGGCACCCCTAGGATTAGGCTAGGGCACCCCTAGAAATAGCCTAAGGCTAAGGATCCCCTAGCCTAAGATTAGGGCAACAATAGGCTTAGGCTAGGGCACCCCTAGGCTTAGGCTAAGTCTAGGGCTCCCCTAACCTAAGTCTAGGGCACCCCTAGACTTAGGCTATGGCACCCCTAGGCTTAGGCTATGGCACCCCTAGGCTTAGGCTAGGGCACCCCTAGGCTTAGGCTAGGGCACCCCTAGAATTAGGCTAGGGCACCCCTAAGCTTAGGCTAAGGCGAGGGCTCCCCTACCCTAAGGTTAGGGCATCCCTAATCTTAGGCTAGGGCACCCCTAGGCTTAGGCTAGGGCATACCTAAGCTTAGGCCTGACACCCCTAGGATTAGGCTAGGGCACCCCTATAATTAGCCTAAGGCTAGGGATCCCCTAGGCTAAGGTTAGGGCACCACTAAGCTTAGGCTAGGGCACCCCTAGGCTTAGGCTATGGCACCCCTAGACTTAGGGTAAGGCACCCCTAGGCTTAGGCTATGGCACCCCTAGGGTTAGGCTAGGGCATCCTAGCCTTAGGCTAGGGCACCACTAGTCTTAGGCTTAGGATAGGTCTCCCCTAGCCTAAGGATAGGGCACCCTTAGGCTTAGGCTGGGGCACCCCTAGGCTTAGGCTATGGCACCCCTAGTCATAGGCTAGGGCACCCCTAGGCTTAGGCTAAGGCTAGGGCTCCCCTAGCCTAAGACTAGGGCACCCCTAGGCTTTGGCTAGGGCACCCCTAGGCTTAGGCTAGGGCACCCCTAGGCTTAAGCTAAGGCTATGGCTCCCCTAGCCTAAGACTAAGGCACCCCTAGGCTTAGGCTAGGGCACCCCTAGGCTTAGGCTAGGGCTCCCCTAGCCTAAGACTAGGGCACCCCTAGGCTTTGGCTAGGGCACCCCTAGGCTTAGGCTAGGGCAACCCTAGGCTTAAGCTAAGGCTATGGCTCCCCTAGCCTAAGGCTAAGGCACCCCTAGCCTAAGGCTATGGCACCCCTAGGCTTAGGGTAGTGCACCCCTAGGCTTAAGCTAGGGCACCCCTAGGCTTAGGCTACGGTACACCTAGGCTTAGGCTAGGGCACCCCTAGGCTTAGGCTAGGGCACCCCTAGGCTTAAGCTAAGGCTAGGGCTCCCCTAGCCTAAGGCTAGAGCACCCCTAGAATTAGCCTAAAGCTAGGGATCCCCTAGCCTAAGATTAGGGCAGCACTAGGCTTAGGCTAGGGCACCCCTACGCTTAGGCTAGGGCATCACTAGGCTTAGGATAGGGCACCCCTAGGCTTAGGCTAGGGCACCCCTAGGCTTAGGCAAAGGCTAGGGATTCCCTCACCTAAGGCTAGGGCACCCCTAGGCTTCGGCTAGGGCACCCCTAGGCTTAGGCTAGGGCACCCCTAGGCTTAGGCTAGGGTACACCTAGCTTAGCCTAGGGCACCCCTATGATTAGGCTAGGGCATCCCTAGAATTAGCCTAAGGCTAGGGATCCCCTAGCCTAAGATTAGGGCAGCAAAAGGCTTAGGCTAGGGCACCCCTAGGCTTAGGCTAAGTTTAGGGCTCCCCTAGCCTAAGTCTAGGGCACCCCTAGGCTTAGGCTATGGCATCCCTAGGCTTAGGCTAGGGCACCCCTAGGCTTAGGCTAGGCACCCCTAAGCTTATGCTAGGGCACCCCTAAGCTTAGGTTAAGGCTAGGGCTCCCCTATCCTAAGGCTTGGGCACACCTACGCTTAGGCTAGGGCATCCTAGGCTTAGGCTAGGGCTCACCTAAGCTTAGGCTAGGACACCCCTAGGATTAGGCTTAGGCTAGGCCTCCCCTAGCCTAAGGCTAGGGCACCCTTAGGCTTAGGCTTGGGCACCCCTAGGCTTAGGCTATGGCACCCCTAGGCTTAGGCTCGGGCACCCCTAGGCTTAGGCTAAGGCTTGGGGACCCCTAGGCTTAGGCTAGGGCACCCCTTAGCTTAGGCTAGGGCACCCCTAGGCTTAAGCTAAGGCTATGGCTCCCCTAGCCTAAGGCTAGGGCACCCCTAGGCTTAGGCTAGGGCACCCCTAGGCTTAGGCTAGGGCACCCCTAGGCTTAAGCTAAGACTAGGGCTCCCCTAGACTAAGCCAGGGCACCCCTTGGCTTAGGCTATGGCACCCCTAGACTTAGGCTAGGGCACCCCTAGGCTTAAGCTAAGGCTAGGGCTCCCTTAGCCTAAGGCTAGGGCACCCCTAGGCTTAGGCTAGGGTACACCTAGGCTTAGGCTAGGGCACCACTTGGCTTAGGCTAGGGCACCCCTAGGCTTAGGCTAGGTCATCCCTAAGCTTAGGCTAAGGCTAGGGCTCCCCTAGCCTAAGGCTCGGGCACCCATAATCTTAGGCTAGTGCATCCCTAGGCTTAGGCTAGGGCACACCTAAGCTTAGGCTACGGCACCCCTAGGATTAGGCTAGGGTACCCCTAAAATTAGACTAAGGGATCCCCTAGGCTAAGGTTAGGGCACCATTAATCTTAGGCTAGGGCACCCCTAGGCTTAGGCTATGGCACCCCTAGGCTTAGGCTAAGGCTAGGGCACCCCTAGGGTTAGGTTAGGGCACTCATAGGCTTAGGCTTGGGCACCGCTAGGCTTAGGCTAAGGCTAGGGCTTCCCTAGCCTAAGGCTAGGGCACCCCTAGGGTTAGGCTAGGGCACTCATAGGCTTAGGCTTGGGCACCGCTAGGCTTTGGCTAAAGCTAGGGCTCCCCTAGCCTAAGGTTAGGGCACCCCTAGGCTTAGGCTAGGGCACCCCTAGGCTTACGATAGGGCATCCCTAGGCTTAGGCTAGGGCATCCTAGGCTTAGGGTAGGGCATCCCTAGGCTTAGGCTTAGGCTAGCCCTCCCCTAGCCTAAGGTTAGGGCACCCTTAGGCTTAGGCTTGGGCACCCCTAGGCTTAGGCTATGGCACCCCTAGATAAGGCTCGGGCACCCCTAGGCTTAGGCTAAGGCTAGGGCATCCCTAGGCTTAGGCTAGTGCACCCCTAAGCATAGGCTAGGGCACCCCTAGACTTAGGCTAGGGCACCCCTAAACTTAGGCTAAGGGTAGGGCTCCCCTAGACTAAGGCTAGGGCACCCATAATCTTAGGCTAGGGCACCCCTAGGCTTAGGCTAGGGCACACCTAAGCTTAGGCTAGGGCATCCCTAGGATTAGGCTAGGGCACCCTAAAACTAGCCTAAGGCTAGGGATCCCCTAGGCTAAGGTTAGGGCACCATTAAGCTTAGGCTAGGGCACCCCTAGGCTTAGGCTATGGCACCCCTAGGCTTAGCCTAGGGCACCCCAAGGCTTAGGCTAGGGCACCCCTAGGCTTAGGATAGGGCACCCCTAGGCTTAGGCTAGGGCACCCCTAGGCTTAGGCTAAGGCTACGGCTTCCTTAGCATAAGGCTAGGGCACCCCTAAGGTTAGGCTAGGGTACTCCTATTCTTAGGCTTGGTCACCCCTAGGCTTAGGCTAGGACACCACTAGGCTTACGAAAGGGCACCACTAGGCTTAGGTTAAGGCTAGGGCTCCCCTATCCTAAGGCTTGGGCACCCCTAGGCTTAGGCTAGAGCACCCAAGGCTTAGGCTAGGGCACCACTAGGATTAGGCTTAGCCTAGGGCTCCCCTAGGCTTAGGCTAGGGCACCCCTAAGCTTAGGCTAGGGCATCCATAGGCTTAGGATAGGGCACCCTTAGGCTTAGGCTTAGGCACTCCCAGGCTTAGGCTAAAGCTAGGGTTCCCATAGCCTAAAGCTAGGGCACCCCAAAGCTTAGGCTAGGACACCCCTAAGATTAGGCTGGGGTACCCCTAGAATTAGCATAAAGCTAGGGATCCCCTAGCCTAATATTAGGGCACCACTAGGCTTAGGCTATGGCACCCCTAGGGTTAGGCTAAGGCTTGGGCTCTCCTAGCCTAAGGCTAGGGCACCCCTAAGCTTAGGCTAGGGCACCCCTAGGCTTAAGCTAAGGCTAGGGCTCCCTTAGCCTAAGGCTAGGGCACCCCTAGGCTTAAGCTAAGGCCAGGGCTCCCCTAGCCTAAGGCTAGGGCACGCCTAGGCTTAGGCTACGGCAACCCTAGGCTTAGGCTAGGGCATCCCTAGGCTTAGGATAGGGCACCCCTTGGCTTAAGCTAGGGCACCCCTAGGCTTAGGCTAAGGCTAGGGATTCCCTAGGCTAAGGCTAGGGCACCCCTAGGCTTCGGCTAGGGCACCCCTAGGCTTAGGCTAGGGCACCCCTCGGCTTAGGCTAGGGTACACCTAGGCTTAGCCTAGGGCACCCCTAGGATTAGGCTAGGGCACCCCTAGAATTAGCCTACGGCTAGGGATCCCCTAGCCTAAGATTAGGGCAGCACTAGGCTTAGGTTAGGGCACTCCTAGACTTAGGCTAAGTCTAGGGCTCCCCTAGCCTAAGTCTAGGGCACCCCTAGGCTTAGGCTATGGCATCCCTAGGATTAGGCTAGGGCACCCTTAGGCTTAGGCTAGGGCACCCCTAGGCTTAGGCTAGGGCACCCCTAGTCTTAGGCTAGGTCACCCCTAAGCTTAGGCTAAGGCTAGGGCTCCCCTAGCCTAAGGCTAGGGCACCCATAATCTTAGGCTCGGGCACCCCTAGGCTTAGGCTAGGGCACACCTAAGCTTAGGCTAGGGCACCCCTAGGATTAGGCTAGGGCAACCCTAAAATTAGCCTAAGGCTAGGGATCCCCTAGGCTAAGGTTAGGGCACCATTAAGCTTAGGCTAGGGCACCACTTGGCTTAGGCTAGGGCACCCCTAGGCTTAGGCTAAGGCACCCCTAGGCTTAGGATAGGGCACCCCTAGGCTTAGGCTAGGGCACCCCTAAGCTTAGGCTAAGGCTAGGGCTTCCCTAGCCTAAGGCTTGGGCACCCCTAGGGTTAGGCTAGGGCACTCATAGGCTTAGGCTTGGGCACCGCTAGGCTTTGGCTAAAGCTAGGGCTCCCCTAGCCTAAGGTTAGGGCACCCTTATGCTTAGGCTTGGGCACCCCTAGGCTTAGGCTATGGCACCCCTAGGCTTAGGCTCGGGCACCCCTAGGCTTAGGCTAAGGCTAGGGCACCCCTAGGCTTAGGCCAGGGCACCCCTAGGCTTAGGCTAGGGCATCCCTAGGCTTAGGCTAGGGCACCCCTAAGCATAGGCTAGGGCACGCCTAGACTTAGGCTAGGGCACCCCTAAGCTTAGGCTAAGGCTAGGGGACCCCTAGGCTGAGGCTAGGGCACCCCTTAGCTTAGGCTAGGGCACCCCTAGGCTTAGGCTATGGCATTCCTAGGCTTAGGCTAGGGCACCCTTAGGCTTAGGCTAGGGCACCCCTAGGCTTAGGCTAGGGCACACCTAGTCTTAGGCTAGGTCACCCCTAAGCTTAGGCTAAGGCTAGGGCTCCCCTAGCCTAAGGCTAGGGCACCCATAATCTTAGGCTCGGGCACCCCTAGGCTTAGGCTAGGGCACACCTAAGCTTAGGCTAGGGCACCCCTAGGATTAGGCTAGGGCACACCTAAAATTAGCCTAAGGCTAGGGATCCCCTAGGCTAAGGTTAGGGCACCATTAAGCTTAGGCTAGGGCACCCCTAGGCTTAGGCTATGGCACCCCTAGGCTTAGGCTAAGGCACCCCTAAGCTTAGGATAGTGCACCCCTAGGCTTAGGCTAGGGCACCCCTA
Source organism: Tenrec ecaudatus (assembly GCF_050624435.1). Classification (NCBI taxonomy): domain Eukaryota; kingdom Metazoa; phylum Chordata; class Mammalia; order Afrosoricida; family Tenrecidae; genus Tenrec; species Tenrec ecaudatus. Next base: position 863,695 of record NW_027457932.1, read on the forward strand.
GGGTTAGGCTAGGGCACTCCTAGGCTTAGGCTTGGGCACCGCTAGGCTTTGGCTAAAAGTAGGGCTCCCCTAACCTAAGGCTAGGGCACCCGTAGGCTTAGGCAAGGGCACCCCTAGGCTTAGGCTAAGGCTTGGGCTCCCCTAGCCTAAGTCTAGGGCACCATTAAGCTTAGGCAAGGGCACCCCTAGGCTTAGGCTAGGGCACCCCTAGGCTTAAGCTAAGGCTAGGGCTCCCCTAGCCTAAGGCTAGGGCACCCCTAGCCTAAGGCTAGGGCACCCCTAGAATTAGCCTAAGGCTAGGGATCCCCTAGCCTAAGATTAGGGCAGCACTAGGCTTAGGATAGGGCACCCCTAGGCTTAGGCTAGGGCACCCCTAGGCTTAGGCAAAAGCTAGGGATTCCCTAGCCTAAGGCTAGGGCACCCCTAGGCTTCGGCTAGGCCACCCCTAGGCTTAGACTAGGGCACCCCTAGGCTTAGGCTAGGGCACCCCTAGGATTAGGCTAGGGCACCCCTAGAATTAGCCTAAGGCTAGGGATCCCCTAGCCTAAGATTAGGGCAGCACTAGGCTTAGGCTAGGGCACCCCTAGGCTTGGGCTAAGTCTAGGGCTCCCCTTGCCTAAGTCTAGGGCACCCCTAGGCTTTGGCTTTGGCATCCCTAGGCTTAGGCTAGGGCACCCCTAGGCTTAGGCTAGGGCAACCCTAAGCTTAGGCTAGGGCACCCCTAAGCTTAGGCTAAGGCTAGGGTTCCCCTAGCCTAAGGCTAGGGCACCCCTAATTTTAGGCTAGGGCATCCCTAGGCTTAGGCTAGGGCACACCTAAGCTTAGGCTAGGGCACCCCTAGGATTAGGCTAGGGCACTCCTAGAATTAGCCTAAGCCTAGGGATCCCCTAGGCTAAGGTTAGGGCACCACTAAGCTTAGGCTAGGGCACCCCTAGGCTTAGGCTATGGCACCCCCTAGGCTTAGGCTAAGGCACCCCTAGGTTTAGGATAGGGCACCCCTAGGCTTAGGCTAGGGCACCCCTAAGCTTAGGCTAAGACTAGGGCTTCCCTAGCCTAAGGCTTGGGCACCCCTAGGGTTAGGCTAGGGCACTCATAGGCTTAGGCTTGGGCACCGCTAGGCTTTGGCTAAAGCTAGGGCTCCCCTAGCCTAAGGTTAGGGCACCCTTATGCTTAGGCTTGGGCACCCCTAGGCTTAGGCTATGGCACCCCTAGGCTTAGGCTCGGGCACCCCTAGGCTTAGGCTAAGGCTAGGGCACCCCTAGGCTTAGGCCAGGGCACCACTTGGCTTAGGCTAGGGCATCCCTAGGCTTAGGCTAAGTCTAGGGCTCCCCTAGCCTAAGTCTAGGGCACCCCTAGGCTTAGGCTATGGCATCCCTAGGCTTAGGCTAGGGCACCCCTAAGCATAGGCTAGGGCACGCCTAGACTTAGGCTAGGGCACCCCTAAGCTTAGGCTAAGGTTAGGGGACCCCTAAGCTGAGGCTAGGGCACCCCTTAGCTTAGGCTAGGGCACCCCTAGGCTTAGGCTATGGCATTCCTAGGCTTAGGCTAGGGCACCCTTAGGCTTAGGCTAGGGCACCCCTAGGCTTAGGCTAGGGCACACCTAGTCTTAGGCTAGGTCACCCCTAAGCTTAGGCTAATGCTAGGGCTCCCCTAGCCTAAGGCTAGGGCACCCATAATCTTAGGCTCGGGCACCCCTAGGCTTAGGCTAGGGCACACCTAAGCTTAGGCTAGGGCACCCCTAGGATTAGGCTAGGGCACACCTAAAATTAGCCTAAGGCTAGGGATCCCCTAGGCTAAGGTTAGGGCACCATTAAGCTTAGGCTAGGGCACCCCTAGGCTTAGGCTATGGCACCCCTAGGCTTAGGCTAAGACACCCCTAAGCTTAGGATAGTGCACCCCTAGGCTTAGGCTAGGGCACCCCTAGGGTTAGGCTAGGGCACTCCTAGGCTTAGGCTTGGGCACCGCTAGGCTTTGGCTAAAGGTAGGGCTCCCCTAACCTAAGGCTAGGGCACCCGTAGGCTTAGGCAAGGGCACCCCTAGGCTTAGGCTAAGGCTTGGGCTCCCCTAGCCTAAGTCTAGGGCACCATTAAGCTTAGGCAAGGGCACCCCTAGGCTTAGGCTAGGGCACCCCTAGGCTTAAGCTAAGGCTAGGGCTCCCCTAGCCTAAGGCTAGGGCACCCCTAGCCTAAGGCTAGGGCACCCCTAGAATTAGCCTAAGGCTAGGGATCCCCTAGCCTAAGATTAGGGCAGCACTAGGCTTAGGATAGGGCACCCCTAGGCTTAGGCTAGGGCACCCCTAGGCTTAGGCAAAAGCTAGGGATTCCCTAGCCTAAGGCTAGGGCACCCCTAGGCTTCGGCTAGGGCACCCCTAGGCTTAGACTAGGGCACCCCTAGGCTTAGGCTAGGGCACCCCTAGGATTAGGCTAGGGCACCCCTAGAATTAGCCTAAGGCTAGGGATCCCCTAGCCTAAGATTAGGGCAGCACAAGGCTTAGGCTAGGGCACCCCTAGGCTTGGGCAAAGTCTAGGGCTCCCCTTGCCTAAGTCTAGGGCACCCCTAGGCTTTGGCTTTGGCATCCCTAGGCTTAGGCTAGGGCACCCCTAGGCTTAGGCTAGGGCACCCCTAGCTTAGGCTAGGGCACCCCTAAGCTTAGGCTAACGCTAGGGCTCCCCTAGCCTAAGGCTAGGGCACCCCTAATTTTAGGCTAGGGCATCCCTAGGCTTAGGCTAGGGCACACCTAAGCTTAGGCTAGGGCACCCCTAGGATTAGGCTAGGGCACCCCTAGAATTAGCCTAAGCCTAGGGATCCCCTAGGCTAAGGTTAGGGCACCACTAAGCTTAGGCTAGGGCACCCCTAGGCTTAGGCTATGGCACCCCCTAGGCTTAGGCTAAGGCACCCCTAGGTTTAGGATAGGGCACCCCTAGGCTTAGGCTAGGGCACCCCTAAGATTAGGCTAAGGCTAGGGCTTCCCTAGCCTAAGGCTAGGGCACCCCTAGGGTTAGGCTAGGGCACTCATAGGCTTAGGCTTGGGCACCGCTAGGCTTTGGGTAAAGCTAGGGCTCCCCTAGCCTAAGGCTAGGACACCCCTAGGCTTAGGCTAGGGCACCCCTAGGCTTACGATAGGGCATCGCTAGGCTTAGGGTAGGGCATCCCTGGCTTAGGGTAGGGCACCCCTAGTCTTAGGCTTTGGCTAGGCCTCCCCTAGCCTAAGGATAGGGCACCCTTAGGCTTAGGCTTGGGCACCCCTAGGCTTAGGCTATGGCACCCCTAGGCTTAGTCTCGGACACCCCGAGGCTTAGGCTAAGGCTAGGGCACCCCTAGGCTTAGGCTAGGGCACCACTTGGCTTAGGCTAGGGCATCCCTAGGCTTAGGCTAAGTTTAGGGCTCCCCTAGCCTAAGTCTAGGGCACCCCTAGGCTTAGGCTATGGCATCCCTAGGCTTACGCTAGGGCACCCCTAAGCATAGGCTAGGGCACCCCTAGACTTAGGCTATGGCACCCCTAAACTTAGGCTAAGGGTAGGGCTCCCCTAGCCTAAGGCTAGGGCACCCATAATCTTAGGCTAGGGCACCCCTAGGCTTAAGCTAGGGCACACCTAAACTTAGGCTAGGGCATCCCTAGGATTAGGCTAGGGCACCCCTAAAATTAGCCTAAGGCTAGGGATCCCCTAGGCTAAGGTTAGGGCACCACTAAGCTTAGGCTAAGGCACCCCTAGGCTTAGGCTATGGCACCCCTAGGCTTAGGCTAAGGCACCCCTAGGCTTAGGATAGTGCACCCCTAGGCTTAGGCTAGGGCACCCCTAGGGTTAGGCTAGGGCAATCCTAGGCTTAGGCTTGGGCACCGCTAGGCTTTGTCTAAAGCTAGGGCTCCCCTAGCCTAAGGCTAGGGCACCCCTAGGCTACGGCTAGGGCACCCCTAGGCTTAGGCTAGGGCACCCCTAGGCTTAGGCTAGGGTACACATACGCTTAGGCTAGGGCACCCTTAGGATTAGGCTAGGGCACCCCTAAAATTAGCCTAAGGCTAGGGATCCCCTAGCCTGCCTAAGATTAGGGCAGCACTAGGCTTAGGCTAGGGCACCCCTAGGCTTAGGCTAAGTCTAGGGATCCCCTAGCCTAAGTCTAGGGCACCCCTAGGCTTAGGCTATGGCATCCCTAGGCTTAGGCTAGGGCACCCCTAGGCTTAGGCTAGGGCACCCCTTGGCTTAGGCTAGGGCACCCCTAAGCTTAGGCTAGGGCACCCCTAGGCTTAGGCGAAGGCTAGGGCTCCCCTAGCCTAAGGCTAGGGCACCCATAGGTTTTGGCTAGGGCACCCCTAGGCTTAGGCTAGGGCACCCCTAACCTTTGGCTAAGGCTAGGGCTCCCCTAGCTTAAGGCTAGGGCACCCCTAGGCTTAGGCTATGGCATCCCTAGGCTTAGGCTATGGCACCCCTAGGCTTAGGCTAAGGCACCCCTAGGCTTAGTATAGGGCACCCCTAGGCTTAGGTTAAGGCTAGGGCTCCCCTATCCTAAGGCTTGGGCACCCCTACGCTTAGGCTAGGGCATCCTAGGCTTAGGCTAGGGCATCCTAGGCTTAGGCTAGGGCATCCTAGGCTTAGGCTAGGGCACCACTAGTCTTAGGCTTTGGCTAGGCCTCCCCTAGCCTAAGGCTAGGGCACCCTTAGGCTTAGGCTTGGGCACCCCTAGGCTTAGGCTATGGCACCCCTAGGCTTAGGCTCGGGCACCCCTAGGCTTAGGCTAAGGCTAGGGCACCCTTAGGCTTAGGCTAGGGCACCCCTAGGCTTAGGCTAGGGCACCCCTAGGCTTAAACTAAGGCTATGGCTCCCCTAGCCTAAGGCTAGGGCACCCCTAGGCTTAGGCTAGGGCACGCCTAGGCTTAAGCTAAGGATAGGGCTCCCCTAGACTAAGGCTAGGGCACTCCTTGGCTTAGGCTATGGCACCCCTAGGCTTAGGCTAGGGCACCCCTAGGCTTAAGCTAAGGCTTTGGCTCCCTTAGCCTAAGGCTAGGGCACCCCTAAGCTTAGGCTAAGGCTAGGGCTCCCCTAGCCTAAGGCTAGGGCACCCATAATCTTAGGCTAGGGCACCCCTAGGCTTAGGCTAGGACACACCTAAGCTTAGGCTAGGGCACCCCTAGGATTAGGCTACGGCACCCCTAGAATTAGCCTAAGGCTAGGGATCCCCTAGGCTAAGGTTAGGGCACCACTAAGCTTAGGCTAGGGCACACTTAGGCTTAGGCTATGGCACCCCTAGGCTTAGGCTAAGGCACCCCTAAGCTTAGGATAGGGCACCCCTAGGCTTATGATAGGGCATCCCTAGGCTTAGGGTAAGGCTAGGGCTCCCCGATCCTAAGGCTTGGGCACCCCTAGGCTTAGGCTAGGGCATCCCATGCTTAGGCTAGGGCATTCTAGGCTTAGGCTAGGGCACCACTAGTCTTAGGCTTAGGCTAGGCCTCCCCTAGCCTTAGGCTAGGGCACCGTTAGGCTTAGGCTTGGGCACCCGTAGGCTTAGGCTATGGCACCGCTACGCTTAGGCTAAGTCTAGGGCTCCCCTAGCCTAAGTCTAGGGCACCCCTAGGCTTAGGTTATGGCACACCTAGGCTTAGGATAGGGAACCCCTAGGCTTAGGCTAGGGCACCCCTAGGCTTAGGCTAGGGTACACCTAGGCTTAGGCTAGGGCACCCCTAGGATTAGGCTAGGGCACCCCTAGAATTAGCCTAAGGCTAGGGATCCCCTAGCCTGCCTAAGATTAGGGCAGCACAAGGCTTAGGCTAGGGCACCCCTAGGCTTAGGCTACGGCACCACTAGGCATAGGCTAGGGCACCCCTAACCTTTGGCTAAGGCTAGGGCTCCCCTAGCCTAAGGCTAGGGCACCCCTAGGCTTAGGCTATGGCATCCCTAGGCTTAGGCTATGGCACCCTTAGGCTTAGGCTAAGGCACCCCTAGGCTTAGGACAGGGCACCCCTAGGCTTAGGTTAAGGCTAGGGCTCCCCTATCCTAAGGCTTGCGCACACCTACGCTTAGGCTAGGGCATCCTAGGCTTAGGCTAGGGCACCACTAGTCTTACGCTTACGCTAGGCCTCCCCTAGCCTAAGGCTAGGGCACCCTTAGGCTTAGGCTTGGGCACCCCTAGGCTTAGGCTATGGCACCCCTAGGCTTAGGCTCGGGCACCCCTAGGCTAAGGCTAGGGCTAGGGCACCCCTAGGCTTAGGCTAGGGCACCCCTAGGCTTAGGCTAGGGAACCCCCCTAGGCTTAGGCTAGGGCACCCCTAGGCTTAAGCTAAGGCTATGGCTCCCCTAGCCTAAGGCTAGGGCACCCCTAGGTTTAGGCTAAGGCACCCCTAGGCTTAGGCTAGGGCACCCCTAGGCTTAAGCTAAGGCTAGGGGTCCCCTAGACTAAGGCTAGGACACTCCTTGGCTTAGGCTATGGCACCCCTAGGCTTAGGCTAGGGCACCCCTAGGCTTAGGCTAGGGCACCCCTAGGCTTAAGCTAAGGCTAGGGCTCCCTTATCCTAAGGCTAGGGCATCCCTAGGCTTAGGCTAGGGTACACCTAGGCTTAGGCTAGGGCACCACTTGCTTAGGCTAGGGCACCCCTAGGCTTAGGCTATGGCATCCCTATGCTTAGGCTAGGGCACCCCAAGGCTTAGGCTATGGCACCCCTAGGCTTAGGCTAGGGCACCCCTAAGCTTAGGCTAAGGCTAGGGCTCCCCTAGCCTAAGGCTAGGGCAACCATAATCTTAGGTTAGGGCACCCCTAGGCTTAGGATAGGACACACCTAAGCTTAGGCTAGGGCACCCCTAGGATTAGGCTAGGGCACCCCTAGAATTAGCCTAAGGCTAGGGATCCCCTAGGCTAAGGTTAGGGCACCACTAAACTTAGGTTAGGGCACCCTTAGGCTTAGGCTATGGAACCCCTAGGCTTAGGCTAGGGCACCCCTAAGCTTAGGATAGTGCACCCCTAGTCTTAGGCTAGGGCACCCCTAGGCTTAGGCTAAGGCTAGGGCTTCCCTAGCCTAAGGCTAGGGCACCCCTAGGGTTAGGCTAGGGCACTCCTAGGCTTAGGCTTGGGCACCACTAGGCTTTGGCTAAAGCTAGGGCTCCCATAGCCTAAGGCTAGGGCACCCCTAGGCTTAGGCTAGGGCACCCCTAGGCTTATGATAGGTCATCCCTAGGCTAAGGGTAAGGCTAGGGCCCCCCTATCCTAAGGCTTGGGCACCCCTAGGCTTTGGCTAGGGTATCCTAGGCTTAGGCTAGGGCATCCTAGGCTTAGGCTAGGGCATTCTAGGCTTAGGCTAGGGCACCACTAGTCTTAGGCTTAGGCTAGGCCTCCCCAAGCCTAAGGCTAGGACACCGTTAGGCTTAGGCTTGGGCACCCGTAGGCTTAGGCTATGGCACCGCTAGGCTTAGGCTCGGGCACCCCTAGGATTAGCCTAAGGCTAGGGCACCCCTAGTCTTAGGCTAGGGCACCCCTAGGCTTAGGCTAGGGTACGCCTAGGCTTAAGCTAAGGCTAGGCTCCCTTAGCTTAAGGCTAGGGCACCCCTAGGCTTAGGCTAGGCTACATCTAGGCTTAGGCTAGGGCACCACTTTGCTTAGGCTAGGGCACCCCTAGGCTTAGGCTAAGTCTAGGGCCCCCGTAGCCTAAGTCTAGGGCACCCCTAGGCTTAGGCTATGGCACCCCTAGGCTTAGGATAGGGCACCCCTAGGCTTAGGCTAGGGCACCCCTAGGCTTAGGCAAAAGCTAGGGATTCCCTAGCCTAAGGCTAGGGCACCCCTAGGCTTCGGCTAGGGCACCCCTAGGCTTAGGCTAGGGCACCCCTAGGCTTAGGCTAGGGTACACCTAGGCTTAGGCAAGGGCACACCTAGGATTAGGCTAGAGCAGCCCTAGAATTAGCCTAAGGCTAGGGATCCCCTAGGCTAAGGTTAGGGCACCACTAAGCTTAGGCTAGGGCACCCATAGGCTTAGGCTATGGCATCCCTAGGCTTAGGCTGGGGCACCCCTAGGCTTAGGCTAAGTCTAGGGCTCCCCTAGCCTAAGGCTAGGGCACCCCTAGGCTTAGGCTATGGCATCCCTAGGCTTAGGCTAGGGCACCCCTAGGCTTAGGCTAAGGCATCCCTAGGCTTAGGCTAGGGCACCCCTAACCTTAGGCTAAGGCTAGGGCTCCCCTAGCCTAAGCCTAGGGCACCCCTAGGCTTAGGCTAAGGCACCCCTAGGCTTAGGATAAGGCACCCCTAGGCTTAGGTTAAGGCTAGGGCTCCCCTATCCTAAGGCTTGGGCACCCCTACGCTTAGGCTAGGGCATCCTAGGCTTAGGCTAGGGCACCCTAGGCTTAGGCTAGGGCACCACTAATCTTAGGCTTAGGCTAGGCCTCCCCTAGCCTAAGGCTACGGCACCCTTAGGCTTAGGCTTGGGCACCCCTAGGCTTAGGCTATGGCACCCCTAGGCTTAGGCTCGGGAACCCCTAGGCTTAGGCTAGGGCACCCCTAGGCTTAGGCTAGGGCACCCCTAGGCTTAGGCTAGGGCACCCAGAGTCTTAGGCTAGGGCACCCCTAGGCTTAAGCTAAGGCTATGGCTCCCCTAGCCTAAGGCTAGGGCACCCCTAGGTTTAGGCTAAGGCACCCCTAAGCTTAGGCTAGGGCACCCCTAGGCTTAAGCTAAGGCTAGGGCTCCCCTAGACTAAGGCTAGGGCACACCTTGGCTTATGCTATGGCACCCCTAGGCTTAGGCTAGGGCACCCCTAGGCTTAGGCTAGGGAACCCCTAGGCTTAAGCTAAGGCTAGGGCTCCCTTAGCCTAAGGCTAGGGCACCCCTAGGCTTAGGCTAGGGTACACCTAGGCTTAGGCTAGGGCACCACTTGGCTTAGGCTAGGGCACCCCTAGGCTTAGGCTAAGTCTAGGGCTCCCCTAGCCTAAGGCTAGGGCACCCCTAGGCTTAGGCTAGGGCACCCCTAGGCTTAGGCTAGGGCACCCCTAGGCTTAAGCTAAGGCTAGGGCTCCCCTAGCCTAAGGCTAGAGCACCCCTAAGCTTAGGCTAGGGCACCCCTAGGCTTAGGCTAGGGCATCCCTAGGCTTAGGATAGGGCACCCCTAGGCTTAGGCTATGGCACCCCAAGGCTTAGGCTCGGGCAACCCTAGGCTTAGGCTAAGGCTAGGGCACCCCTAGGCTTAGGCTAGGGCACCCCTAGGCTTAGGCTAGGGCACCCCGAGGCTTAGGCTAGGGCACCCCTAGGCTTAAGCTAAGGCTATGGCTCCCCTAGCCTAAGGCTAGGGAACCCCTAGGTTTAGGCTAGGGCACCCCTAAGCTTAGGCTAGGGCACCCCTAGGCTTAAGCTAAGGCTAGGGCTCCCTTAGCCTAAGGCTAGGGCACCCCTAGGCTTAGGCTAGGGTACACCTAGGCTTAGGGTAGGGCACCACTTGGCTTAGGCTAGGGCAACCCTAGGCTTAGGCTAAGTCTAGGGCTCCTCTAGCCTAAGTCTAGGGCACCCCTAGGCTTAGGCTATGGCATCCCTAGGCTTAGGCTAGGGCACCCCTAAGCTTAGGCTAAGGCTAGGGCTTCCCTAACCTAAGGGTAGGGCACCCATAATCTTAGGCTTGGGCACCCCTAGGCTTAGGCTAGGGCACACCTAAGCTTAGGCTAGGGCACCCGTAGGATTAGGCTAGGGTACCCCTAGAATTAGCCTAAGGCTAGGGATCCCCTAGGCTAAGGTTAGGGCACCACTAAGCTTAGGCTAGGGCACCCATAGGCTTAGGCTATGGCACCCCAAGGCTTAGGCTAAGGAACCCCTAGGCTTAGGATAGTGCACCCCTAGCCTTAGGCTAGGGCACCCCTAGGCTAAGGCTAAGGCTAGGGCTTCCCTAGCCTAAGGCTAGGGCACTCCTAGGGTTAAGCTAGGGCACTCCTAGGCTTAGGCTTGGGCACCGCTAGGCTTTGGCTAAAGCTAGGGCTCCACCAGCCTAAGGCTAGGGCACCCCTAGGCTTAGGCTAGGGCACCCCTAGGCTTATGATAGGGCATCCCTAGGCTTAGGTTAAGGCTAGGGCTCCCCTATCCTAAGGCTTGGGCACCCCTAGGCTTAGGCTAGGGCATCCTAGGCTTAGGCTAGGGCACCACTAGTCTTAGGCTTAGACTAGGGCACCACTTGGCTTAGGCTAGGGCAACCCTAGGCTTAGGCTAAGTCTAGGGCTCCCCTAGCCTAAGGCTAGGGCACCCCTAGGCTTAGGCTAGGCCTCCCCGAGCCTAAGGCTAGGGCACCGTTAGGCTTAGGCTTGGGCACCCGTAGGCTTAGGCTATGGCACTGCTAGGCTTAGGCTCGGGCACTCCTAGGCTTAGGCTAGGGCACACCTAGGCTTAGGCTAGGGCACCCCTAGGCTTAAGCTAAGGCTAGGGCACCCTTAGCCTAAGGCTAGGGCACCCCTAGACTTAGGCTATGGTACATCTAGGCTTATGCTGGGGCACCACTTGGCTTAGGCTAGGGCACCCCTAGGATTAGGCTAAGTCTAGGGCTCCCCTAGCCTAAGGCTAGGGCGCCCCTAGGCTTAGGCTAGGGCACCCCTAGGCTTAGGCTAGGGCACCCCTAGGCTTAAGCTAAGGCTAGGGCTCCCCTAGCCTAAGGCTAGAGCACCCCTAAGCTTAGGCTAGGGCACCCCTAGGCTTAGGCTAGGGCATCCCTAGGCTTAGGATAGGGCACCCCTAGGCTTAGGCTATGGCATCCCTAGGCTTAGGCTCGGGCAACCCTAGGCTTAGGCTAAGGCTAGGGCACCCCTAGGCTTAGGCTAGGGCACCCCTAGGCTTAGGCTAGGGCACCCCGAGGCTTAGGCTAGGGCACCCCTAGGCTTAAGCTAAGGCTATGGCTCCCCTAGCCTAAGGCTAGGGAACCCCTAGGTTTAGGCTAGGGCACCCCTAACCTTAGGCTAGGGCACCCCTAGGCTTAAGCTAAGGCTAGGGCTCCCTTAGCCTAAGGCTAGGGCACCCCTAGGCTTAGGCTAGGGTACACCTAGGCTTAGGGTAGGGCACCACTTGGCTTAGGCTAGGGCAACCCTAGGCTTAGGCTAAGTCTAGGGCTCCTCTAGCCTAAGTCTAGGGCACCCCTAGGCTTAGGCTATGGCATCCCTAGGCTTAGGCTAGGGCACCCCTAAGCTTAGGCTAAGGCTAGGGCTTCCCTAACCTAAGGGTAGGGAACCCATAATCTTAGGCTTGGGCACCCCTAGGCTTAGGCTAGGGCACACCTAAGCTTAGGCTAGGGCACCCGTAGGATTAGGCTAGGGTACCCGTAGAATTAGCCTAAGGCTAGGGATCCCCTAGGCTAAGGTTAGGGCACCACTAAGCTTAGGCTAGGGCACCCATAGGCTTAGGCTATGGCACCCCAAGGCTTAGGCTAAGGAACCCCTAGGCTTAGGATAGTGCACCCCTAGCCTTAGGCTAGGGCACCCCTAGGCTAAGGCTAAGGCTAGGGCTTCCCTAGCCGAAGGCTAGGGCACTCCTAGGGTTAAGCTAGGGCACTCCTAGGCTTAGGCTTGGGCACCGCTAGGCTTTGGCTAAAGCTAGGGCTCCACCAGCCTAAGGCTAGGGCACCCCTAGGCTTAGGCTAGGGCACCCCTAGGCTTATGATAGGGCATCCCTAGGCTTAGGTTAAGGCTAGGGCTCCCCTATCCTAAGGCTTGGGCACCCCTAGGCTTAGGCTAGGGCATCCTAGGCTTAGGCTAGGGCATCCTAGGCTTAGGCTAGGGCACCACTAGTCTTAGGCTTAGACTAGGGCACCACTTGGCTTAGGCTAGGGCAACCCTAGGCTTAGGCTAAGTCTAGGGCTCCCCTAGCCTAAGGCTAGGGCACCCCTAGGCTTAGGCTAGGCCTCCCCTAGCCTAAGGCTAGGGCACCGTTAGGCTTAGGCTTGGGCACCCGTAGGCTTAGGCTATGGCACTGCTAGGCTTAGGCTCGGGCACTCCTAGGCTTAGGCTAGGGCACCCCTAGGCTTAGGCTAGGGCACCCCTAGGCTTAAGCTAAGGCTAGGGCACCCTTAGCCTAAGGCTAGGGCACCCCTAGACTTAGGCTATGGTACATCTAGGCTTATGCTGGGGCACCACTTGGCTTAGGCTAGGGCACCCCTAGGATTAGGTTAAGTCTAGGGCTCCCCTAGCCTAAGTCTAGGGCACCCCTAGGCTTAGGCTATGGCACCCCTAGGCTTAGGATAGGGCACCCCTACGCTTAGGCTAGGGCACCCCATGGATTAGGCTAGGGCACCCCTAGGCTTAGGATAGGGCACCCCTAGGCTTAGGCTAGGGCACCCGTTGGCTTAGGCTAAGGCTAGGACTCCCCTAGCCAAAGGCTACAGCACCCCTATGTTTAGGCTAGGACACCCCTAGGCTTAGGCTAGGGCACCCCTAGTCTTAGGCTAAGGCGAGGGCTACCCTAGCCTAAGGCTAGGGCACCCCTAGGCTTTGGCTAGGGCACCCCTAGGCTTAAGCTAGGGCACCCCTAGGCTTAAGCTAAGGCTAGGGCTCCCCTAGCCTAAGGCTAGGGCACACCTAGTCTTAGGCTATGGCACACCTAGGCTTAGGCTAGGGCTACCCTAGGCTTAGGATAGGGCACCCCTAGGTTTAGGCTAGGGCACCCCTAGGCTTAGGCTAGGGCACCCCTAGGCTTAAGCTAGGGCACCCCTAGGCTTAGACTAAGGCTAGGGGTCCCCTAGCCTAAGGTTAGGGCACCACTAGGCTTAGGTTAGGGCACCACTAGGCTTAACTTAGGCTAAGGTTCCCCTAGCCTAAGGCTAGGGCACCCTTAGGCTTAGGCTTGAGCACCCCTAGGCTTAGGCTAGGGCACCCCTAGGCTTAGGCTAAGGCTTGGGCTCCCCTAGCCTAAGGCTAGGGCACCCTTAAGCTTAGGCAAGGGCACCCCTAGGCTTAGGCTAGGGCACCCCTAGGCTTAGGCTAAGGCTAGGGCTCCCCTAGCCTAAGGGTAGGGCACCCCTAGAATTAGCCTAAGGCTAGGGATCCCCTAGCCTAAGATTAGGGCAGCACTAGGCTTAGGCTAGGGCACCCCTCGGCTTAGGCTAGGGCATCCATAAGCTTAGGATAGGGCACACCTAGGCTTAGGCTAGAGCACCCCTAGGCTTAGGCAAAGGCTAGGGATTCCCTAGCCTAAGGCTAGGGCACCCCTAGGCTTCGGCTAGGGCACCCCTAGGCTTAGGCTAGGGCACCCCAAGGCTTAGGCTAGCGTACACCTAGTCTTAGGCTAGGGCACCACTAGGATTAGGCTAGGGCACCCCTAGAATTAGCCTAAGGCTTGGGATCCCCTAGCCTAAGATTAGGGCAGCACTAGGCTTAGGCTAGGGAAGCCCTAGGCTTAGGCTAAGACTAGGGCTCCCCTAGCCTAAGTTTAGGGCACCCCTAGGCTTAGGCTAGGGCACCCCTAGGCTTAGGCTAGGGCACTCCTAAGCTTAGGCTAGGGCACCCCTAGGATTAGGCTAGGGCACCCCTAGAATTAGCCTAAGGCTAGGGATCCCCTAGGCTAAGGTTAGGGCACTACTAAGCTTAGGCTAGGGCACCCCTAGGCTTAGGCTATAGCACCCCTACGCTTAGGCTAAGGCACCCCTAGGCTTAGGATAGGGCACCCCTAGGCTTAGGCTAGGGCACCCCTAGGCTTGGGCTAAGGCTAGGTCTTCCCTAGCCTAAGGCTAGGGCACCCCTAGGGTTAGGCTAGGGCACTCCTAGGCTTAGGCTTGGGCACCACTAGGCTTTGGCTAAAGCTAGGGCTCCCCTAGCCTAAGGCTAGGGCACCCCTAGGCTTAAGCTAGGGCACCCCTAAGCTTACGATAGGGCATCCCTAGGCTTAGGTTAAGGCTAGGGCTCCCCTATCCTAAGGCTTGGGCACCCCTACGCTTAGGCTAGGGCATCCTAGGCTTAGGCTAGGGCATCCTAGGCTTAGGCTAGGGCACCACTAGGCTTAGGCTCAGGAACCCCTAGGCTTAGGCTAAGGCTAGGGCACCCTTAGGCTTAGCTTAGGGCACCCCTAGGCTTAGGCTAGGGCACCCCTAGGCTTAAACTAAGGCTATGGCTCCCCTAGCCTGAGGCTAGGGCACCCCTAGGCTTCGGCTAGGGCACACATAGGCTTAGGCTAGGGCACCCCTAGGCTTAGGCTAGGGCACCCCTAGGCTTAAGCTAAGGCTAGGGCTCCCTTAGCCTAAGGCTAGGGCACCCCTAGGCTTAGGCTAGGGTACACCTTGGCTTAGGCTAGGGCACCACTTGGCTTAGGCTAGGGTACCCCTAGGCTTAGGCTAAGTCTAGGGCTCCCCTAGCCTAAGTCTAGGCCACCCCTAGGCTTAGGCTATGGCATCCCTAGGCTTAGGCTAGGTCACCCCTAGGCTTAGGCTAGGGCACCCCTAGGAGTAGGCTAGGGCACCTCTAAGCTTAGTCTAAGGCTAGGGCTCCCCTAGCCTAAGGCTAGGGCACCCATAATCTTAGGCTAGGGCACCCCTAGGCTTAGGCTAGGGCACACCTAAGCTTAGGCTAGGGCACCCCTAGGATTAGGCTAGGGCACCCCTAGAATTAGCCTAAGGCTAGGGATCCCCTAGGCTAAGGTTAGGGCACCACTAAGCTTAGGCTAGGGCACCCCTAGGCTTAGGCTATGGCACCGCTAGGCTTAGGCTCGGGCACCCCTAGGATTAGCCTAAGGCTAGGGCACCCCTAGTCTTAGGCTAGGGCACCCCTAGGCTTAGGCTAGGGTACGCCTAGGCTTAAGCTAAGGCTAGGCTCCCTTAGCTTAAGGCTAGGGCACCCCTAGGCTTAGGCTAGGCTACATCTAGGCTTAGGCTAGGGCACCACTTGGCTTAGGCTAGGGCACCCCTAGGCTTAGGCTAAGTCTAGGGCCCCCGTAGCCTAAGTCTAGGGCACCCCTAGGCTTAGGCTATGGCACCCCTAGGCTTAGGATAGGGCACCCCTAGGCTTAGGCTAGGGCACCCCTAGGCTTAGGCAAAAGTTAGGGATTCCCTAGCCTAAGGCTAGGGCACCCCTAGGCTTCGGCTAGGGCACCCCTAGGCTTAGGCTAGGGCACCCCTAGGCTTAGGCTAGGGTACACCTAGGCTTAGGCAAGGGCACACCTAGGATTAGGCTAGGGCAGCCCTAGAATTAGCCTAAGGCTAGGGATCCCCTAGGCTAAGGTTAGGGCACCACTAAGCTTAGGCTAGGGCACCCATAGGCTTAGGCTATGGCATCCCTAGGCTTAGGCTAGGGCACCCCTAGGCTTAGGCTAAGTCTAGGGCTCCCCTAGCCTAAGTCTAGGGCACCCCTAGGCTTAGGCTATGGCATCCCTAGGCTTAGGCTAGGGCACCCCTAGGCTTAGGCTAAGGCATCCCTAGGCTTAGGCTAGGGCACCCCTAACCTTAGGCTAAGGCTAGGGCTCCCCTAGCCTAAGGCTAGGGCACCCCTAGGCTTAGGCTAAGGCACCCCTAGGCTTAGGATAGGGCACCCCTAGGCTTAGGTTAAGGCTAGGGCTCCCCTATCCTAAGGCTTGGGCACCCCTACGCTTAGGCTAGGGCATCCTAGGCTTAGGCTAGGGCACCCTAGGCTTAGGCTAGGGCACCACTAATCTTAGGCTTAGGCTAGGCCTCCCCTAGCCTAAGGCTATGGCACCCTTAGGCTTAGGCTTGGGCACCCCTAGGCTTAGGCTATGGCACCCCTAAGCTTAGGCTCAGGAACCCCTAGGCTTAGGCTAGGGCACCCCTAGGCTTAGGCTAGGGCACCCCTAGGCTTAGGCTAGGGCACCCAGAGTCTTAGGCTAGGGCACCCCTAGGCTTAAGCTAAGGCTATGGCTCCCCTAGCCTAAGGCTAGGGCACCCCTAGGTTTAGGCTAAGGCACCCCTAAGCTTAGGCTAGGGCACGCCTAGGCTTAAGCTAAGGCTAGGGCTCCCCTAGACTAAGGCTAGGGCACTCATTGGCTTATGCTATGGCACCCCTAGGCTTAGGCTAGGGCACCCCTAGGCTTAGGCTAGGGAACCCCTAGGCTTAAGCTAAGGCTAGGGCTCCCTTAGCCTAAGGCTAGGGCACCCCTAGGCTTAGGCTAGGGTACACCTAGGCTTAGGCTAGGGCACCACTTGGCTTAGGCTAGGGCACCCCTAGGCTTAGGCTAAGTCTAGGGCTCCCCTAGCCTAAGGCTAGGGCACCCCTAGGCTTAGGCTAGGGCACCCCTAGGCTTAGGCTAGGGCACCCCTAGGCTTAAGCTAAGGCTAGGGCTCCCCTAGCCTAAGGCTAGAGCACCCCTAAGCTTAGGCTAGGGCACCCCTAGGCTTAGGCTAGGGCATCCCTAGGCTTAGGATAGGGCACCCCTAGGCTTAGGCTATGGCACCCCTAGGCTTAGGCTCGGGCAACCCTAGGCTTAGGCTAAGGCTAGGGCACCCCTAGGCTTAGGCTAGGGCACCCCTAGGCTTAGGCTAGGGCACCCCGAGGCTTAGGCTAGGGCACCCCTAGGCTTAAGCTAAGGCTATGGCTCCCCTAGCCTAAGGCTAGGGAACCCCAAGGTTTAGGCTAGGGCACCCCTAAGCTTAGGCTAGGGCACCCCTAGGCTTAAGCTAAGGCTAGGGCTCCCTTAGCCTAAGGCTAGGGCACCCTAGGCTTAGGCTAGGGTACACCTAGGCTTAGGGTAGGGCACCACTTTGCTTAGGCTAGGGCAACCCTAGGCTTAGGCTAAGTCTAGGGCTCCTCTAGCCTAAGTCTAGGGCACCCCTAGGCTTAGGCTATGGCATCCCTAGGCTTAGGCTAGGGCACCCCTAAGCTTAGGCTAAGGCTAGGGCTCCCCTAACCTAAGGGTAGGGCACCCATAATCTTAGGCTTGGGCACCCCTAGGCTTAGGCTAGGGCACACCTAAGCTTAGGCTAGGGCACCCGTAGGATTAGGCTAGGGTACCCCTAGAATTAGCCTAAGGCTAGGGATCCCCTAGGCTAAGGTTAGGGCACCACTAAGCTTAGGCTAGGGCACCCATAGGCTTAGGCTATGGCACCCCAAGGCTTAGGCTAAGGAACCCCTAGGCTTAGGATAGTGCACCCCTAGCCTTAGGCTAGGGCACCCCTAGGCTAAGGCTAAGGCTAGGGCTTCCCTAGCCTAAGGCTAGGGCACTCCTAGGGTTAAGCTAGGGCACTCCTAGGCTTGGGCTTGGGCACCGCTAGGCTTTGGCTAAAGCTAGGGCTCCACCAGCCTAAGGCTAGGGCACCCCTAGGCTTAGGCTAGGGCACCCCTAGGCTTATGATAGGGCATCCCTAGGCTTAGGTTAAGGCTAGGGCTCCCCTATCCTAAGGCTTGGGCACCCCTAGGCTTAGGCTAGGGCATCCTAGGCTTAGGCTAGGGCATCCTAGGCTTAGGCTAGGGCACCACTAGTCTTAGGCTTAGACTAGGGCACCACTTGGCTTAGGCTAGGGCACCCCTAGGCTTAGGCTAAGTCTAGGGCTCCCCTAGCCTAAGGCTAGGGCACCCCTAGGCTTAGGCTAGGCCTCCCCTAGCCTTAGGCTAGGGCACCATTAGGCTTAGGCTTGGGCACCCGTAGGCTTAGGCTATGGCACTGCTAGGCTTAGGCTCGGGCACTCCTAGGCTTAGGCTAGGGCACCCCTAGGCTTAGGCTAGGGCACCCCTAGGCTTAAGCTAAGGCTAGGGCACCCTTAGCCTAAGGCTAGGGCACCCCTAGACTTAGGCTATGGTACATCTAGGCTTATGCTGGGGCACCACTTGGCTTAGGCTAGGGCACCCCTAGGATTAGGCTAAGTCTAGGGCTCCCCTAGCCTAAGTCTAGGGCACCCCTAGGCTTAGGCTATGGCACCCCGAGGCTTAGGATAGGGCACCCCTACGCTTAGGCTAGGGCACCCCATGGATTAGGCTAGGGCACCCCTAGGCTTAGGATAGGGCACCCCTAGGCTTAGGCTAGGGCACCCGTTGGCTTAGGCTAAGGCTAGGACTCCCCTAGCATAAGGCTACAGCACCCCTATGTTTAGGCTAGGGCACCCCTAGGCTTAGGCTAGGGCACCCCTAGTCTTAGGCTAAGGCGAGGGCTACCCTAGCCTAAGGCTAGGGCACCCCTAGGCTTTGGCTAGGGCACCCCTAGGCTTAAGCTAGGGCACCCCTAGGCTTTGGCTAGGGCACCCCTAGGCTTAAGCTAGGGCACCCCTAGGTTTAAGCTAAGGCTAGGGCTCCCCTAGCCTAAGGCTAGGGCACACCTAGGCTTAGGCTATGGCACACCTAGGCTTAGGCTAGGGCTACCCTAGGCTTAGGATAGGGCACCCCTAGGTTTAGGCTAGGGCACCCCTAGGCTTAGGCTAAGGCTAGGGATTCCCTAGCCTAAGGCTAGGGCACCCCTAGACTTAGGCTAGGGCACCCCTAGGCTTAAGCTAGGGCACCCCTAGGCTTAGACTAAGGCTAGGGGTCCCCTAGCCTAAGGTTAGGGCACCACTAGGCTTAGGTTAGGGCACCACTAGGCTTAACTTAGGCTAAGGTTCCCCTAGCCTAAGGCTAGGGCACCCTTAGGCTTAGGCTTGAGCACCCCTAGGCTTAGGCTAGGGCACCCCTAGGCTTAGGCTAAGGCTTGGGCTCCCCTAGCCTAAGGCTAGGGCACCCTTAAGCTTAGGCAAGGGCACCCCTAGGCTTAGGCTAGGGCACCCCTAGGCTTAGGCTAAGGCTAGGGCTCCCCTAGCCTAAGGGTAGGGCACCCCTAGAATTAGCCTAAGGCTAGGGATCCCCTAGCCTAAGATTTGGGCAGCACTAGGCTTAGGCTAGGGCACCCCTCGGCTTAGGCTAGGGCATCCATAAGCTTAGGATAGGGCACGCCTAGGCTTAGGCTAGAGCACCCCTAGGCTTAGGCAAAGGCTAGGGATTCCCTAGCCTAAGGCTAGGGCACCCCTAGGCTTCGGCTAGGGCACCCCTAGGCTTAGGCTAGGGCACCCCTAGGCTTAGGCTAGCGTACACCTAGTCTTAGGCTAGGGCACCACTAGGATTAGGCTAGGGCACCCCTAGAATTAGCCTAAGGCTTGGGATCCCCTAGCCTAAGATTAGGGCAGCACTAGGCTTAGGCTAGGGAAGCCCTAGGCTTAGGCTAAGTCTAGGGCTCCCCTAGCCTAAGTTTAGGGCACCCCTAGGCTTAGGCTAGGGCACCCCTAGGCTTAGGCTAGGGCACCCCTAAGCTTAGGCTAGGGCACCCCTAGGATTAGGCTAGGGCACCCCTAGAATTAGCCTAAGGCTAGGGATCCCCTAGGCTAAGGTTAGGGCACTACTAAGCTTAGGCTAGGGCACCCCTAGGCTTAGGCTATAGCACCCCTACGCTTAGGCTAAGGCACCCCTAGGCTTGGGATAGGGCACGCCTAGGCTTAGGCTAGGGCACCCCTAGGCTTGGGCTAAGGCTAGGTCTTCCCTAGCCTAAGGCTAGGGCACCCCTAGGGTTAGGCTTGGGCACTCCTAGGCTTAGGCTTGGGCACCACTAGGCTTTGGCTAAAGCTAGGGCTCCCCTAGCCTAAGGCTAGGGCACCCCTAGGCTTAAGCTAGGGCACCCCTAAGCTTACGATAGGGCATCCCTAGGCTTAGGTTAAGGCTAGGGCTCCCCTATCCTAAGGCTTGGGCACCCCTACGCTTAGGCTAGGGCATCCTAGGCTTAGGCTAGGGCATCCTAGGCTTAGGCTAGGGCACCACTAGGCTTAGGCTCGGGAACCCCTAGGCTTAGGCTAAGGCTAGGGCACCCTTAGGCTTAGCTTAGGGTACCCCTAGGCTTAGGCTAGGGCACCCCTAGGCTTAAACTAAGGCTATGGCTCCCCTAGCCTGAGGCTAGGGCACCCCTAGGCTTCGGCTAGGGCACACATAGGCTTAGGCTAGGGCACCCCTAGGCTTAGGCTAGGACACCCCTAGGCTTAAGCTAAGGCTAGGGCTCCCTTAGCCTAAGGCTAGGGCACCCCTAGGCTTAGGCTAGGGTACACCTTGGCTTAGGCTAGGGCACCACTTGGCTTAGGCTAGGGTACCCCTAGGCTTAGGCTAAGTCTAGGGCTCCCCTAGCCTAAGTCTAGGCCACCCCTAGGCTTAGGCTATGGCATCCCTAGGCTTAGGCTAGGTCACCCCTAGGCTTAGGCTAGGGCACCCCTAGGAGTAGGCTAGGGCACCTCTAAGCTTAGTCTAAGGCTAGGGCTCCCCTAGCCTAAGGCTAGGGCACCCATAATCTTAGGCTAGGGCACCCCTAGGCTTAGGCTAGGGCACACCTAAGCTTAGGCTAGGGCACCCCTAGGATTAGGCTAGGGCACCCCTAGAATTAGCCTAAGGCTAGGGATCCCCTAGGCTAAGGTTAGGGCACCACTAAGCTTAGGCTAGGGCACCCCTAGGCTTAGGCTATGGCACCCTTAGGCTTAGGCTAGGGCACCCCTAGGCTTAGGCTAAGGCTAGGGCTTCCCTAGCCTAAGGCTAGGGCACCCCTAGGGTTAGGCTAGGGCACTCCTAGGCTTAGGCTTGGCCACCGCTAGGCTTTGGCTAAAGCTAGGGCTCCCCTAACCTAAGGCTAGGGCACCCCTAGGCTTAGGCTAGGGCACCCCTAGGCTTATGATAGGGCATCCCTAGGCTTAGGTTAAGGCTAGGGCTCCCCAATCCTAAGGCTTGGGCACCCCTAGGCTTAGGCTAGGGCATCCTAGGCTTAGGCTAGGGCACCACTAGTCTTAGGCTTAGGCTAGGCCTCCCCTAGCCTAAGGCTAGGGCACCGCTAGGCTTAGGTTCGGGCAACCCTAGGCTTAGGCTAAGGCTAGGGCTCCCCTAGCCGAAGGCTCGGGCACCCCTAGGCTTAGGCTAGGGCACCCCTAGGCTTAGGCTAGGGCACCCCTAGGCTTAAGCTAAGGCTATGGCTCCCCTAGCCTAAGGCTAGGGCACCCCTAGGCTTAGGTCAGGGCACCCATAGGCTTAGGCTAGGGCACCCCTAGGCTTAAGCTAAGGCTAGGGCTCCCCTAGACTAAGGCTAGGGCACCCCTAGGCTTAGGCTATGGCACCCCTAGGCTTAGGCTAGGGCACCCATAGGCTTAGGCTAGGGGACCCCTAGGCTTAAGCTAAGGCTATGGCTCCCTTAGCCTAAGGCTAGGGCACCCCTAGGATTAGGCTAGGGTACACCTAGGGTTAGGCTAGGGCACCACTTGTCTTAGGCTAGGGCACCCCTAGGCTTAGGCTAGGGCACCCCTAAGCTTAGGCTAGGGCACCCCTAGGCTTAGGCTAGGGCACCCCTAGGCTTAGGCTATGGCATCCCTAGGCTTAGGCTAGGGCACCCCAAGGCTTAGGCTAAGGCATCCCTAGGCTTAAGCTAGGGCACCCCTAACCTTAGGCTAAGGCTAGGGCTCCCCTAGCCTAAGGCTAGGGCACCCCTAGGCTTAGGCTAAGGCACCCCTAGGCTTAGGATAGGGCACCCCTAGGCTTAGGTTAAGGCTAGGGCTCCCCTATCCTAAGGCTTGGGCACCCCTACGCTTAGGCTAGGGCATCCTAGGCTTAGGCTAGGGCACCCTAGGCTTAGGCTAGGGCACCACTAATCTTAGGCTTAGGCTAGGCCTCCCCTAGCCTAAGGCTATGGCACCCTTAAGCTTAGGCTTGGGCACCCCTAGGCTTAGGCTATGGCACCCCTAGGCTTAGGCTCGGGAACCCCTAGGCTTAGGCTAGGGCACCCCTAGGCTTAGGCTAGGGCACCCCTAGGCTTAGGCTAGGGCACCCAGAGTCTTAGGCTAGGGCACCCCTAGGCTTAAGCTAAGGCTATGGCTCCCCTAGCCTAAGGCTAGGGCACCCCTAGGTTTAGGCTAAGGCACCCCTAAGCTTAGGCTAGGGCACCCCTAGGCTTAAGCTAAGGCTAGGGCTCCCCTAGACTAAGGCTAGGGCACTCATTGGCTTATGCTATGGCACCCCTAGGCTTAGGCTAGGGCACCCCTAGGCTTAGGCTAGGGAACCCCTAGGCTTAAGCTAAGGCTAGGGCTCCCTTAGCCTAAGGCTAGGGCACCCCTAGGATTAGGCTAGGGTACACCTAGGCTTAGGCTAGGGCACCACTTGGCTTAGGCTAGGGCACCCCTAGGCTTAGGCTAAGTCTAGGGCTCCCCTAGCCTAAGGCTAGGGCACCCCTAGGCTTAGGCTAGGGCACCCCTAGGCTTAGGCTAGGGCACCCCTAGGCTTAAGCTAAGGCTAGGGCTCCCCTAGCCTAAGGCTAGAGCACCCCTAAGCTTAGGCTAGGGCACCCCTAGGCTTAGGCTAGGGCATCCCTAGGCTTAGGATAGGGCACCCCTAGGCTTAGGCTATGGCACCCCTAGGCTTAGGCTCGGGCAACCCTAGGCTTAGGCTAAGGCTAGGGCACCCCTAGGCTTAGGCTAGGGCACCCCTAGGCTTAGGCTAGGGCACCCCGAGGCTTAGGCTAGGGCACCCCGAGGCTTAGGCTAGGGCACCCCTAGGCTTAAGCTAAGGCTATGGCTCCCCTAGCCTAAGGCTAGGGAACCCCTAGGTTTAGGCTAGGGCACCCCTAAGCTTAGGCTAGGGCACCCCTAGGCTTAAGCTAAGGCTAGGGCTCCCTTAGCCTAAGGCTAGGGCACCCTAGGCTTAGGCTAGGGTACACCTAGGCTTAGGGTAGGGCACCACTTGGCTTAGGCTAGGGCAACCCTAGGCTTAGGCTAAGTCTAGGGCTCCTATAGCCTAAGTCTAGGGCACCCCTAGGCTTAGGCTATGGCATCCCTAGGCTTAGGCTAGGGCACCCCTAAGCTTAGGCTAAGGCTAGGGCTCCCCTAACCTAAGGGTAGGGCACCCATAATCTTAGGCTTGGGCACCCCTAGGCTTAGGCTAGGGCACACCTAATCTTAGGCTAGGGCACCCGTAGGATTAGGCTAGGGTACCCCTAGAATTAGCCTAAGGCTAGGGATCCCCTAGGCTAAGGTTAGGGCACCACTAAGCTTAGGCTAGGGCACCCATAGGCTTAGGCTATGGCACCCCAAGGCTTAGGCTAAGGAACCCCTAGGCTTAGGATAGTGCACCCCTAGCCTTAGGCTAGGGCACCCCTAGGCTAAGGCTAAGGCTAGGGCTTCCCTAGCCTAAGGCTAGGGCACTCCTAGGGTTAAGCTAGGGCACTCCTAGGCTTGGGCTTGGGCACCGCTAGGCTTTGGCTAAAGCTAGGGCTCCACCAGCCTAAGGCTAGGGCACCCCTAGGCTTAGGCTAGGGCACCCCTAGGCTTATGATAGGGCATCCCTAGGCTTAGGTTAAGGCTAGGGCTCCCCTATCCTAAGGCTTGGGCACCCCTAGGCTTAGGCTAGGGCATCCTAGGCTTAGGCTAGGGCATCCTAGGCTTAGGCTAGGGCACCACTAGTCTTAGGCTTAGACTAGGGCACCACTTGGCTTAGGCTAGGGCACCCCTAGGCTTAGGCTAAGTCTAGGGCTCCCCTAGCCTAAGGCTAGGGCACCCCTAGGCTTAGGCTAGGCCTCCCCTAGCCTAAGGCTAGGGCACCATTAGGCTTAGGCTTGGGCACCCGTAGGCTTAGGCTATGGCACTGCTAGGCTTAGGCTCGGGCACTCCTAGGCTTAGGCTAGGGCACCCCTAGGCTTAGGCTAGGGCACCCCTAGGCTTAAGCTAAGGCTAGGGCACCCTTAGCCTAAGGCTAGGGCACCCCTAGACTTAGGCTATGGTACATCTAGGCTTATGCTGGGGCACCACTTGGCTTAGGCTAGGGCACCCCTAGGATTAGGCTAAGTCTAGGGCTCCCCTAGCCTAAGTCTAGGGCACCCCTAGGCTTAGGCTATGGCACCCCGAGGCTTAGGATAGGGCACCCCTACGCTTAGGCTAGGGCACCCCATGGATTAGGCTAGGGCACCCCTATGTTTAGGCTAGGGCACCCCTAGGCTTAGGCTAGGGCACCCCTAGTCTTAGGCTAAGGCGAGGGCTACCCTAGCCTAAGGCTAGGGCACCCCTAGGCTTTGGCTAGGGCACCCCTAGGCTTAAGCTAGGGCAACCCTAGGCTTTGGCTAGGGCACCCCTAGGCTTAAGCTAGGGCACCCCTAGGCTTAAGCTAAGCCTAGGGCTCCCCTAGCCTAAGGCTAGGGCACACCTAGGCTTAGGCTATGGCACACCTAGGCTTAGGCTAGGGCTACCCTAGGCTTAGGATAGGGCACCCCTAGGTTTAGGCTAGGGCACCCCTAGGCTTAGGCTAAGGCTAGGGATTCCCTAGCCTAAGGCTAGGGCACCCCTAGACTTAGGCTAGGGCACCCCTAGGCTTAAGCTAGGGCACCCCTAGGCTTAGACTAAGGCTAGGGGTCCCCTAGCCTAAGGTTAGGGCACCACTAGGCTTAGGTTAGGGCACCACTAGGCTTAACTTAGGCTAAGGTTCCCCTAGCCTAAGGCTAGGGCACCCTTAGGCTTAGGCATGAGCACCCCTAGGCTTAGGCTAGGGCACCCCTAGGCTTAGGCTAAGGCTTGGGCTCCCCTAGCCTAAGGCTAGGGCACCCTTAAGCTTAGGCAAGGGCACCCCTAGGCTTAGGCTAGGGCACCCCTAGGCTTAGGCTAAGGCTAGAGCTCCCCTAGCCTAAGGGTAGGGCACCCCTAGAATTAGCCTAAGGCTAGGGATCCCCTAGCCTAAGATATGGGCAGCACTAGGCTTAGGCTAGGGCACCCCTCGGCTTAGGCTAGGGCATCCATAAGCTTAGGATAGGGCACACCTAGGCTTAGGCTAGAGCACCCCTAGGCTTAGGCAAAGGCTAGGGATTCCCTAGCCTAAGGCTAGGGCACCCCTAGGCTTCGGCTAGGGCACCCCTAGGCTTAGGCTAGGGCACCCCTAGGCTTAGGCTAGCGTACACCTAGTCTTAGGCTAGGGCACCACTAGGATTAGGCTAGGGCACCCCTAGAATTAGCCTAAGGCTTGGGATCCCCTAGCCTAAGATTAGGGCAGCACTAGGCTTAGGCTAGGGAAGCCCTAGGCTTAGGCTAAGTCTAGGGCTCCCCTAGCCTAAGTTTAGGGCACCCCTAGGCTTAGGCTAGGGCACCCCTAGGCTTAGGCTAGGGCACCCCTAAGCTTAGGCTAGGGCACCCCTAGGATTAGGCTAGGGCACCCCTAGAATTAGCCTAAGGCTAGGGATCCCCTAGGCTAAGGTTAGGGCACTACTAAGCTTAGGCTAGGGCACCCCTAGGCTTAGGCTATAGCACCCCTACGCTTAGGCTAAGGCACCCCTAGGCTTAGGATAGGGCACCCCTAGGCTTAGGCTAGGGCACCCCTAGGCTTGGGCTAAGGCTAGGTCTTCCCTAGCCTAAGGCTAGGGCACCCCTAGGGTTAGGCTTGGGCACTCCTAGGCTTAGGCTTGGGCACCACTAGGCTTTGGCTAAAGCTAGTGCTCCCCTAGCCTAAGGCTAGGGCACCCCTAGGCTTAAGCTAGGGCACCCCTAAGCTTACGATAGGGCATCCCTAGGCTTAGGTTAAGGCTAGGGCTCCCCTATCCTAAGGCTTGGGCACCCCTACGCTTAGGCTAGGGCATCCTAGGCTTAGGCTAGGGCATCCTAGGCTTAGGCTAGGGCACCACTAGGCTTAGGCTCGGGAACCCCTAGGCTTAGGCTAAGGCTAGGGCACCCTTAGGCTTAGCTTAGGGCACCCCTAGGCTTAGGCTAGGGCACCCCTAGGCTTAAACTAAGGCTATGGCTCCCCTAGCCTGAGGCTAGGGCACCCCTAGGCTTCGGCTAGGGCACACATAGGCTTAGGCTAGGGCACCCCTAGGCTTAGGCTAGGACACCCCTAGGCTTAAGCTAAGGCTAGGGCTCCCTTAGCCTAAGGCTAGGGCACCCCTAGGCTTAGGCTAGGGTACACCTTGGCTTAGGCTAGGGCACCACTTGGCTTAGGCTAGGGTACCCCTAGGCTTAGGCTAAGTCTAGGGCTCCCCTAGCCTAAGTCTAGGCCACCCCTAGGCTTAGGCTATGGCATCCCTAGGCTTAGGCTAGGTCACCCCTAGGCTTAGGCTAGGGCACCCCTAGGAGTAGGCTAGGGCACCTCTAAGCTTAGTCTAAGGCTAGGGCTCCCCTAGCCTAAGGCTAGGGCACCCATAATCTTAGGCTAGGGCACCCCTAGGCTTAGGCTAGGGCACACCTAAGCTTAGGCTAGGGCACCCCTAGGATTAGGCTAGGGCACCCCTAGAATTAGCCTAAGGCTAGGGATCCCCTAGGCTAAGGTTAGGGCACCACTAAGCTTAGGCTAGGGCACCCCTAGGCTTAGGCTATGGCACCCTTAGGCTTAGGCTAGGGCACCCCTAGGCTTAGGCTAAGGCTAGGGCTTCCCTAGCCTAAGGCTAGGGCACCCCTAGGGTTAGGCTAGGGCACTCCTAGGCTTAGGCTTGGGCACCGCCAGGCTTTGGCTAAAGCTAGGGCTCCCCTAACCTAAGGCTAGGGCACCCCTAGGCTTAGGCTAGGGCACCCCTAGGCTTATGATAGGGCATCCCTAGGCTTAGGTTAAGGCTAGGGCTCCCCAATCCTAAGGCTTGGGCACCCCTAGGCTTAGGCTAGGGCATCCTAGGCTTAGGCTAGGGCACCACTAGTCTTAGGCTTAGGCTAGGCCTCCCCTAGCCTAAGGCTAGGGCACCGCTAGGCTTAGGTTCGGGCAACCCTAGGCTTAGGCTAAGGCTAGGGCTCCCCTAGCCGAAGGCTCGGGCACCCCTAGGCTTAGGCTAGGGCACCCCTAGGCTTAGGCTAGGGCACCCCTAGGCTTAAGCTAAGGCTATGGCTCCCCTAGCCTAAGGCTAGGGCACCCATAGGCTTAGGTCAGGGCACCCATAGGCTTAGGCTAGGGCACCCCTAGGCTTAAGCTAAGGCTAGGGCTCCCCTAGACTAAGGCTAGGGCACCCCTAGGCTTAGGCTATGGCACCCCTAGGCTTAGGCTAGGGCACCCATAGGCTTAGGCTAGGGGACCCCTAGGCTTAAGCTAAGGCTATGGCTCCCTTAGCCTAAGGCTAGGGCACCCCTAGGCTTAGGCTAGGGTACACCTAGGGTTAGGCTAGGGCACCACTTGTCTTAGGCTAGGGCACCCCTAGGCTTAGGCTAGGGCACCCCTAAGCTTAGGCTAGGGCACCCCTAGGCTTAGGCTAGGGCACCCCTAGGCTTAGGCTAGGGCATCCCTAGGCTTAGGATAGGGCACCCCTAAGCTTAGGCTAGGGCACCCCTAGGCTTAGTCTAAGGATAGGGATTCCCTAGCCTAAGGCTAGGGCACCCCTAGGCTTCGGCTAGGGCACCCCTACGTTTAGGCTAGGGCACCCATAGGCTTAGGATAGGGTACACCTAGGCTTAGGCTAGGGCACCCCTAGGATTAGGCTAGGGCACCCCT
This sequence comes from Tenrec ecaudatus, assembly GCF_050624435.1. NCBI lineage: Eukaryota > Metazoa > Chordata > Mammalia > Afrosoricida > Tenrecidae > Tenrec > Tenrec ecaudatus. The sequence continues at coordinate 890,974 of NW_027457932.1, forward strand.
AGAATTAGCCTAAGGCTAGGGATCCCCTAGCCTAAGGTTAGGGCTACCACTAGGCTTAGGCTAGGGCACCCCTAGGCTTAGGCTAAGTCTAGGGCTCCCCTAGCCTAAGTCTAGGGCACCCATAGGCTTAGGCTAGGGAACCCCTAGCTTAGGCTAAGGCTAAGGCTCCCCTAGCCTAAGGCTAGGGCACCCCTAGGCTTAGGCTAGGGCACCCCTAGGCTTAGGCTAAGTCTAAGGCTCCCCTAGCCTAAGGCTAGGGCACCCCAAATCTTAGGCTAGGGCACCCCTTGGCTTAGGCTAGGGCACCACTAAGCTTAGGCTAGGGTACCCCTAGGCTTAGGCTAGGGCACCACTAGGCTTAAGCTAGGGCACCCCTAGGCTTAGGCTAAGGCTAGGGCTCGCCTAGCCTATGGCTAGGGCACCCCTAGGCTTAGGCTAGGGCACGCCTAGGCTTAGGCTAGGGCACCCCTAGGCTTAAGCTAAGGCTATGGCTCCCCTAGCCTAAGGCTATGGCACCCCTAGGCTTAGGTCAGGGCACCCCTAGGCTTAAGCTAGGGTACCCCTAGGCTCAAGCTAAGGCTAGGGCTCCCCTATCCTAAGGCTACGGCACCCTTAGGCTTAGGCTTGGGCACCCCTAGGCTTAGGCTATGGCACCCCTAGGCTTAGGCTAGGACACCCATAGGATTAGGCTAAGGCTAGGGCTGCCCTTGCCTAAGGCTATGACACCCCTAAGCTTAAGCTAGGGCACCCCTAGGCTTAGGCTAAAGTTAGGGCTCCCCTAGCCTAAGGCTAGGGCACCCCTAGGATTAGGCTAGGGCACCCCTAGGCTTAGGCTAGGGTACCCCTAGGCTTAAACTAAGGCTAGGGCTCCCCTAGCCTAAGGCTAGGTCACCCCTAGGCTTAGGGAGGGCACCCCTAGGCTTAGGCTAAGGCTAGGGTTTCCCTAGCCTAAGGCTAGGGCACCCCTAGGCTTAGATTAGGGCACCCCTAAGCTTAGGCTAGGATACACCTTGGCTTATTCTAGGGCACCCCTAGGATTAGGCTAGGGCACCCCTAGAATTAGCCTAAGGCTAGGGATCCCCTAGCCTAAGTCTAGGGCACCCCTAGGCTTAGGCTATGGCACCCTCAAACTTAGGCTAGGGCACCCCTAGGCTTAGGAAAGGGCACCCCTAGGCTTAGGCTAGGGCACCCCTAGGCTTAGGCTAAGGCTAAGTCTTCCCTAGCCTAAGGCTAGGGCACCCCTAGGGTTAGGCTAGGGCACTCCTAGGCTTAGGCTTGGGCACCGCTAGGCTTTGGCTAAAGCTAGGGCTCCCCTAGCCTAAGGCTAGGGCACCCCTAGGCTTAAGCTATGGCACCCCTAAGCTTACGATAGGGAATCCCTAGGCTTAGGTTAAGGCTAGGGCTCCCCTATCCTAAGGCTTGGGCACCCCTACACTTAGGCTAGGGCATCCTAGGCTTAGGCTAGGGCATCCTAGGCTTAGGCTAGGGCACCACTAGACTTAGGCTAAGGCTAGGCCTGCCCTAGCCTAAGGCTAGGGCACCCTTAGCCTTAGGATTGGGCACCCCTAGGCTTAGGCTATGGCACCCCTAGGCTTAGGCTCGGGAACCCCTAGGCTTAGGCTAAGGCTAGGGCACCCCTAGGCTTAGCTTAGGGCACCCCTAGGCTTAGGCTAGGGCACCCCTAGGCTTAAACTAAGGCTATGGCTCCCCTAGCCTAAGGCTAGGGCACCCCTAGGCTCCGGCTAGGGCACCCATAGGCTTAGGCTAGGGCACCCCTAGGCTTAAGCTAAGGCTAGGGCTCCAATAGACGAAGGCTAGGGCACCCCTTGGCTTAGGCTATGGCACCCCTAGGCTTAGGCTAGGGCACCCCTAGGCTTAGGCTAGGGCACCCCTAGGCTTAAGCTAAGGCTAGGGCTCCCTTAGCCTAAGGCTAGGGCACCCCTAGGCTTAGGCTAGGGTACACCTTGGCTTAGGCTAGGGCACCCCTAGGCTTAGGCTAGGGCACCTCTAAGCTTAGGCTAAGGCTAGGGATCCCCTAGCCTAAGGCTAGGGCACCCATTATCTTAGGCTAGGGCACCCCTAGGCTTAGGCTAGGGCACACCTAAGCTTAGGCTAGGGCACCCCTAGAATTAGCCTAAGGCTAGGGATGCCCTAGGCTAAGGTTAGGGCACCACTAAGCTTAGGCTAGCCACCCCTAGGCTTAGGCTATGGCACGCTTAGGCTAGGGCACCCCTAGGCTTAGGCTAAGGCTAGGGCTTCCCTAGCCTAAGGCTAGGGCACCCCTAGGGTTAGGCTAGGGCACTCCTAGGCTTAGGCTTGGGCACCGCTAGGCTTTGGCTAAAGCTAGGGCTCCCCTAACCTAAGGCTAGGGCACCCCTAGGCTTAGGCTAGGGCACCCCTAGGCTTATGATAGGGCATCCCTAGGCTTAGGTTAAGGCTAGGGCTCCCAAATCCTAAGGCTTCGGCACCCCTAGGCTTAGGCTAGGGCATCCTAGGCTTAGGCTAGGGCATCCTAGGCTTAGGCTAGGGCACCACTAGTCTTGGGCTTAGGCTAGGCCTCCCCTAGCCTAAGGCTAGGGCACCGCTAGGCTTAGGTTCGGGCACCCCTAGGCTTAGGCTAAGGCTAGGGCTCCCCTAGCCGAAGGCTCGGGCACCCCTAGGCTTAGGCTAGGGCACCCCTAGGCTTAGGCTAGGGCACCCCTAGGCTTAAGCTAAGGCTATGGCTCCCCTAGCCTAAGGCTAGGGCACCCCTAGGCTTAGGTCAGGGCACCCATAGGCTTAGGCTAGGGCACCCCTAGGCTTAAGCTAAGGCTAGGGCTCCCCTAGACTAAGGCTAGGGCACCCCTAGGCTGAGGATATGGCACCCCTAGGCTTAGGCTAGGGCACCCATAGGCTTAGGCTAGGGCACCCCTAGGCTTAAGCTAAGGCTATGGCTCCCTTAGCCTAAGGCTAGGGCACCCCTAGGCTTAGGCTAGGGTATACCTAGGGTTAGGCTAGGGCACCACTTGTCTTAGGCTAGGGCACCCCTAGGCTTAGGCTAAGTCTAAGGCTCCCCTAGCCTAAGGCTAGGGCACCCCTAGGCTTAGGCTAGGGCACCCCTAGGCTTAGGGTAGGGCACCCCTAGGCTTAGGCTAGGCCACCCCTAGGCTTAGGCTAGGGCATCCCTAGGCTTAGGATAGGGCACCCCTAGGCTTAGGCTAGGGCACCCCTAGGCTTAGTCTAAGGATAGGGATTCCCTAGCCTAAGGTTAGGGCTACCACTAGGCTTAGGCTAGGGCACCCCTAGGCTTAGGCTAAGTCTAGGGCTCCCCTAGCCTAAGTCTAGGGCACCCATAGGCTTAGGCTATGGCACCCCTAGGCTTAGGCTAGGGCACTCCTAGGCTTAGGCTAGGGCACCCCTAGGTTTAGGCTAGGGCACGCCTAGGCTTAGGATAGGGCACCCCTAGGCTTATGCTAGGGAACCCCTAGCTTAGGCTAAGGCTAAGGCTCCCCTAGCCTAAGGCTAGGGCACCCCTAGGCTTAGGCTAGGGCACCCCTAGGCTTAGGCTAAGTCTAAGGTTCCCCTAGCCTATGGCTAGGGCACCCCAAATCTTAGGCTAGGGCACCCCTAGGCTTAGGCTAGGGCACCACTAAGCTTAGGCTAGGGTACCCCTAGGCTTAGGCTAGGGCACCACTTGGCTTAAGCTAGGGCACCCCTAGGCTTAGGCTAAGGCTAGGGCTCGCCTAGCCTATGGCTAGGGCACCCCTCGGCTTAGGCTAGGGCACCCCTAGGCTTAGGCTAGGGCAACCCTAGGCTTAAGCTAAGGCTATGGCTCCCCTAGCCTAAGGCTATGGCACCCCTAGGCTTAGGTCAGGGCACCCCTAGGCTTAGGCTAGGGCACCCCTAGGTTTAAGCTAAGGCTAGGGCTCCCCTAGACTAAGGCTAGGGCACCCCTAGGCTTAGGCTAGGGTACACCTAGGCTTAGGTTAGGGCACCACTTGGCTTAGGCTAGGGCACCCCTAGGCTTAGGCTAAGTCGAGGGCTCCCCTAGCCTAAGGCTAGGGCACCCCTAGGCTTAGGCTAGGGCACCCCTAGGCTTAGGCTAGGGCACCCCTAGACTTAAGCTAAGGCTAGGGCTCCCCTAGCCTAAGGCTAGGGCACCCCTAAGCTTAGGCTAGGGCACCCCTAGCCTTAGGCTAGGGCATCCCTAGGCTTAGGATAGGGCACTCCTTGGCTTAGGCTAGGGCACCCCTAGGCTTAATCTAAGTATAGGGATTCCCTAGCCTAAGGCTAGGGTACCCCTAGGCTTCGGCTAGGGCACCCCTACGTTTAGGCTAGGGCACCCCTAGGCTTAGGCTAGGGTACACCTAGGCTTAGGCTAGGGCACCCCTAGGATTAGGCTAGGGCACCCCTAGAATTAGCCTAAGGCTAGGGATCCCCTAGCCTAAGGTTAGGGCACCACTAGGCTTAGGCTAGGGCACCCCTAGGCTTAGGCTAAGTCTAGGGCTCCACTAGCCTAAGTCTAGGGCACCCCTAGGCATAGCCTAGGGTACCCCTAGGCTTAGGCTAGGGCACCCCTAGGCTTAGGATAGGGCACCCCTAGGCTTAAGCTAGGGAACCCCTAGCTTAGGCTAAGGCTAGGGCTCCCCTAGCTTAAGGCTAGGGCACCCCTAGGCTTAGGCTAGGGCACCCCTAGGCTTAGGCTAAGGCTAAGGCTCCCCTAGCCTAAGGCTAGGGCATCCCAAATCTTAGGCTAGGGCACCCCTAGGCTTACGCTAGGGCACCATTATGCTTAGGCTAGGGTACCCCTAGGCTTAGGCTAGGGCACCCCTAGCCTTAAGCTAGGGCACCCCTAGGTTTAGGCTAAGGCTAGGGCTCGCCTAGCCTATGGCTAGGGCACCCCTAGGCTTAGGCTAGGGCACCCCTAGGCTTAAGCTAAGGCTATGGCTCCCCTCGCCTAAGGCTAGGGCACCCCTAGGCTTAGGTCAGGGCACCCCTAGGCTTAGGTCAGGGCACCCCTAGGCTTAAGCTAAGGCTAGGGCTCCCCTATCCTAAGGCTACGGCACCCTTAGGCTTAGGCTTGGGCACCCCTAGGCTTAGGCTATGGCACCCCTAGGCTTAGGCTAGGACACCCATAGGATTAGGCTAAGGCTAGGGCACCCCTAGGCTTAGGCTAGGGCACCCCTAAGCTTAGGCTAGGATACACCTTGACTTAGGCTAGGGCACCCCTAGGATTAGGCTAGGGCACCCCTAGAATTAGCCTAAGGCTAGGGATCCCTTAGCCTAAGTCTAGGGCACCCCTAGGCTTAGGCTATGGCACCCTCAAACTTAGGCTAGGACACCCTTAGGCTTAGGCTAGGGCACCCCTAGGCTTAAGCTAAGGCTAGGGCTCGCCTAGCCTAAGTATAGGGCACCCCAAGGCTTAGGCTAGGGTACACCTAGGCTTAGGCTAGGTCACCACTAGGCTTAGGCTACGGCACGCCTAGACTTAGGCTAAGTCTAGGGCTCCCTTAGCCTAAGTCTAGGGCACCCCTTGGCTTAGGCTATGTCACCCCTAGGCTTAGGCTAGGGCACCCATAAGCTTAGGCTAGGGCACACCTACGCTTAGGGTAGGGCACCCCTAGGCTTAGGCTAGGGCACCCCTAGGCTTAGGATAGGGCACCTCTAGGCTTAGGCTAGGGCACCACTATGCTTAAGCTAAGGCTAGGGCTCCCCTAGGCTTAGGCTAGGCACCCCTAAGCTTAGGCTAGGGCACCCTTAGGCTTAGGCTAGGGCACCCCTAAGCTTAGGCTAGGGCACCCCTAGGCTTAGGCTAGGGCACCCCCAGGATTAGGCTAAAGCTAGGGTTCCCATAGCCTAAGGCTAGGGCACCCCTAGGCTTAGGCTAGGGCACCCCTAGGCTTAGGCAAGGGCACCCCTAGGCTTACGCTAGGGCACCCCAAGGCTTAGGCTAGGGCACCCCCCGGTTATGGCTAAGGCTAGGACTCCCCTAGCGTAAGGCTAGGGCACCCCTAGGCTTAGGCTAGGGCACCCCTAGGTTTAGGCTAGGTAACCTGAGGCTTAGGCTAGGGCACCACTAAGCTTAGGCTAAGGCTAGGGCTCCCCTAGCCTAAGATTAGGGCACCCATAATCTTAGGCTAGGGCACCCCTAGGCTTAGGCTAGGGCACACCTAAGCTTAGGCTAGGGCACCCAGGATTAGGCTAGGGCACCCCTAGAATTAGCCTAAGGCTAGGGATCCCCTAGGCTAAGGTTAGGGCACCACTGAGCTTAGGCTAGGGCACCCCTAGGCTTAGACTATGGCACCCCTAGGCTTAGGCTAAGGCACCCCTAGGCTTAGGATAGTGCACCCCTAGGCTTAGGCTAGGGCACCCCTAGGCTTAGGCTAAGGCTAGGGCTTCCCTATCCTAAGGCTAGGGCACCCCTAGGGTTAGGCTAGGGCACTCCTAGGCTTAGGTTTGGGCACCGCTAGGCTTTGGCTAAAGCTAGAGCTCCCCTATCCTAAAGCTTGGGCACCCCTAGGCTTAGGCTAGGGCATCCTAGGCTTAGGCTAGGGCACCACTAGTCTTAGGCTTAGGCTAGGCCTCCCCTAGCCTAAGGCTAGGGCACCGCTAGGCTTAGGCTCGGGCACCCCTATGCTTAGGCTAAGGCTAGGGCTCCCCTAGCCGAAGGTTCGGGCACCCATAGGCTTAGGCTAGGGCACCCCTAGGCTTAGGCTAGGGCACCCCTAGGCTTAAGCTAAGGCTATGGCTCCCCTAGCCTAAGGCTAGAGCACCCCTAGGCTTAGGTCAGGGCACCCCTAGGCTTAGGCTAGGGCACCCCTAGGCTTAAGCTAAGGCTAGGGCTCGCCTAGACTAAGGCTAGGGCACCCCTAGGCTTAGGCTATGGCACCCCTAGGCTTAGGCTAGGGCACCCATAGGCTTAGGCTAGGGCACCCCAAGGCTTAAGCCAAAGCTAGGGCTCCCTTAGCCTAAGGTTAGGGCACCCCTAGGCTTAGGCTAGGGTACACCTAGGCTTAGGCTAGGGCACCACTTGGCTTAGGCTAGGGCACCCCTAGGCTTAGGCTAAGTCTAGGGCTCCCCTAGCCTAAGGCTAGGGCACCCCTAGGCTTAGGCTAGGGCACCCCTAGGCTTAGGCTAGGGCACCCCTAGGCTTAGGTTGGGCACCCCTAGGCTTAAGCTAAGGCTAGGGCTCCCCTAGCCTAAGGCTAGGGCACCCCTAAGCTTAGGCTAGGGCACCCCAAGGCTTAGGCTAGGGCATCCCTAGGCATAGGATAGGGCACCCCTTGGCTTAGTCTAGGGCACCCCTAGGCTTAGGCTAGGGCACCCCTAGGCTTAGGATAGGGCACCCCTAGGCTTAGGCTAGGGAACCCCTAGCTTAGGCTAAGACTAGGGCTCCCCTACCCTAAGGCTAGGGCACCCCTAGGCTTAGGCTAGGGCACCCCTAGGCTTAAGCTAAGGCTAAGGCTCCCCTAGCCTAAGGCTAGGGCATCCCAAATCTTAGGCTAGGGCACCCCTAGGCTTAGGCTAAGGCTAGGGTTTCCCTAGCCTAAGGCTAGGGCACCCCTAGGCTTAGGCTAGGGCACCCCTAAGCTTAGGCTAGGATACACCTTGGCTTAGGATAGGGCACCCCTAGGATTAGGCTAGGGCACCCCTAGTCTTAGGATAGGGCACCCCTAGGCTTAGGCTAGGGCACCACTAGGCTTAAGCTAAGGCTAGGGTTCCCCTAGCCTAAGGCTAGGGCACCCCTAGGCTTAGGCTAGGGCACCCTTAGGCTTAGGCTAGGGCACCCCTAGGCTTAAGCTAAGGCTAGGGCTCGCCTAGCCTAAGTATAGGGCACCCCAAGGCTTAGGCTAGGGTACACCTAGGCTTAGGCTAGGTCACCACTAGGCTTAGGCTACGGCACGCCTAGACTTAGGCTAAGTCTAGGGCTCCCCTAGCCTAAGTCTAGGGCACCCCTAGGCTTAGGCTATGTCACCCCTAGGCTTAGGCTAGGGCACCCATAAGCTTAGGCTAGGGCACCCCTACGCTTAGGGTACGGCACCCCTAGGCTTATGCTAGGGCACCCCTAGTCTTAGGATAGGGCACCTCTAGGCTTAGGCTAGGGCACCACTAGGCTTAAGCTAAGGCTAGGACTCCCCTAGCCTAAGGCTTGGGCACCCCTAGGCTTAGGCTAGGGCACCCTTAGGATTAGGCTAAGGCTAGGGCTGCCCTTGCCTAAGGCTATGACACCCCTAAGCTTAAGCTAGGGCACCCCTAGGCTTAAGGTAAGGTTAGGGCTCCCCTAGCCTAAGGCTAGGGCACCCCTAGGCTTAGGCTAGGGCACTCCTAGGCTTAAACTAAGGCTAGGGCTCCCCTAGCCTAAGGCTAGGTCACCCCTAGGCTTAGGCTAGGGCACCCCTAGGCTTAGGCTAAGGCTAGGGTTTCCCTAGCCTAAGGCTAGGGCACCCCTAGGCTTAGGCTAGGGCACCCCTAAACTTAGGCTAGGATACACCTTGGCTTAGGCTAGGGCACCCCTAGGATTAGGCTAGGGCACCCCTAGAATTAGCCTAAGGCTAGGGATCCCCTAGCCTAAGTCTAGGGCACCCCTAGGCTTAGGCTATGGCACCCTCAAACTTAGGCTAGGGCACCCCTAGGCTTAGGCTAGGGCACCCCTAGGCTTAAGCTAAGGCTAGGGCTCGCCTAGCCTAAGTATAGGGCACCCCAAGGCTTAGGCTAGGGTACACCTAGGCTTAGGCTAGGGCACCACTAGGCTTAGGCTACGGCACGCCTAGACTTAGGCTAAGTCTAGGGCTCCCCTAGCCTAAGTCTAGGGCACCCCTTGGCTTAGGCTATGTCACCCCTAGGCTTAGGCTAGGGCACCCATAGGCTTAGGCTAGGGCACCCCTACGCTTAGGGTAGGGCACCCCTAGGCTTATGCTAGGGCACCCCTATTCTTAGGATAGGGCACCCCTAGGCTTAGGCTAGGGCACCACTAGGCTTAAGCTAAGGCTAGGGTTCCCCTAGCCTAAGGCTAGGGCACCCCTAGGCTTAGGCTAGGGCACCCTTAGGATTAGGCTAGGGAACCCCTAGGTTTAAGCTAAGGCTAGGGCTCCCCTAACCAAAGGCTAGGGTCACCCCTAGGCTTAGGATAGGGCACCCCTAGGCTTAGGCTACGGCATCCCTAGGCTTAGGCTAAGGCTAGGGTTTCCCTAGCCTAAGGTTAGGGAACCCCTAGGCTTAGGCTAGGGCACCACTAGGCTTAGGCTGGGGCACCCCTAGGCTTAGGCTAGGGTACACCTAGGCTTAGGCTAGGGCACCCCTAGGATTAGTCTAGGGCACCCCTAGAATTTGCCTAAGGCTAAGGATACCCTAGCCTATGGTTAGGGCACCACTAGGCTTTGGCTAATCTACGGCTCCCCTAGCCTAAGTCTAGGCCACCCCGAGGCTTAGGCTAGGGCACCCCTAGGCTTAGGCTAGGGTACACCTAGGCTTAGGCTAGGGTACCCCTAGGCTTAGGATAGGGCACCCCTAGGCTTAGGCTAGGGCACCCCTAAGCTTAGGCTAGGGCACCCCTAGGCTTAGGCTAGGGCACCCCCAGGATTAGGCTAAAGCTAGGGTTCCCATAGCCTAAGGCTAGGGCACCCCTAGGCTTAGGCTAGGGCACCCCTAGGCTTAGGCTAGGGCACCCCTAGGCTTAGGCTAGGGCACCCCAAGGCTTAGGCTAAGGCACCCCCCGGTTATGGCTTAGGCTAGGACTCCCCTAGCGTAAGGCTAGGGCACCCCTAGGCTTAGGCTAGGGCACCACTAGGCTTAGGCTAGGTAACCCTAGGCTTAGGCTAGGGCACCACTAAGCTTAGGCTAAGGCAAGGACTCCCCTAGCCTACGGCTAGGGCAACCCTAGTCTTAGGCTAGGGCACCCCTAGGCGTAGGCTAGGGCACCCCTAGCTTGGCTAAGGGTAGGGCTCCCATAGCCTAAGGCTAGGGCACCCCTATGCTTAGGCTAATGCTAGGGAACCCGTAGGCTTAGGCTAGGGCACCCCTAGGCTTAGGGTAGGGCACCCCTAGGCTTAGGCTAAGTCTAGGGCTCCCCTAGCCTATGTCTAGGGCACCCCTAGGCTTAGCTATGGCACGCCTAGTCTCAGGCTATGGCACCCCTAGGCTTAGTCTATGGCACCCCTAGGCTTAGGCTTGGGCACCCCTAGGCTTAGGCTAGGGCACCCTAGGCATAGGTTAGGGCACCCGTCGGCTTAGGCTAAGGCTAGGACTCCCCTAGCCTAAGGCTAGGGCACCCCTAGGCTTAGGCTCGGGCACCCCCAGGCTTAGGCTAAGGCTAGGGTTCCAATAGCCTAAAGCTAGGGCACACCTAGGATTAGGCTAGGGCACCCCTAGGCTTAGGCTAGGGCACCCCTAGGCTTAGGCTAGGGCACCCCTAGGCTTAGGCTAGGGCACCCCTAGGCTTACGCTAGGTAACCCTAGGCTTAGGCTAGGGCACCCCTAGGCTTACGATAGGGCACACCTAGGCTTAGGCTAGGGCACCACTAGGCTTAAGGTAAGGCTAGGGCTCCCCTAGCCTAAGGCTAGGGCACCCCTAGGCGTAGGCTACGGCACCCCTAGGCTTAGGCTAGGGGACCCCTAGGCTTAGGCTAATGCTAGGACACCCCTAGGCTTAGGTTAGGGAACCCCTAAGCTTAGGCTAGGGCACCCCTAGGCTTAGGCTTGGGCACCCCAAGGCTTAGGCTAGGGCACACCTAGGCTTAGGCTAGGGCACCCCTATGCTTAGGCTAATGCACCTCAAGGCTTAAGCTAGGGCACCCCCCGTCTTTGGCTAAGGCTAGGACTCCCCTAGCCTAAGGCTAGGGCACCCCTAGGCTAAAGCTAAGGCACCCCTAGGCTTAGGCTAGGGCACCCCTAGGCTTAGGCTAGGGTACCTCCAGGCTTAGGCTAAGGCAAGGGTTCACATAGCCTAAGGCTAGGGCACCCCTAGGATCAGGCTAGGGCACCCCTAGGCTTAGGCTAGGGCACAACTAGGCTTGAGCTATGGCACCCCTAGTCTTAGGCTAAGGCTAGGGCTCCCCTAGTCTATGGCTAGGGCACGCCTAGGCTTAGGCTAGGTACGCCTAGTCTTAGGCTAGGGCACCCCTAGGCTTAGGCTAGGGCACCCCCAGGCTTCGGCTAAGGCTAGGGTTCCCATAGCCTAAGGCTAGGCCACCACTAGGCTTAGGCTAGGACACCCCTAGGCTTAGGCTAGGGCACTCCTAGGCTTAGGCTAGGAAACCCCTAGGCTTTCGCTAGGGCACCCCTAGGCTTAGGCTAGGGCACGCCTAGGCTTATGCTAGGTAACCCTAGGCTTAGGCTAGGGCACCTCTAGGCTTAGGCTAAGGTTAGGGCTCCCCTAACGTAAGGTTAGGGCACCGCTAGGCTTAGGCTAGGGCACCCCTAGGCTAAGATAGGGCACACCTAGGCTTAGGCTAGGGCACCACTAGGCTTAAGGTAAGGCTAGGGCTCCCCTAGCCTAAGGCTAGGGAACCCCTAGGCTTAGGCTACGGCACCCCAAGGTTTAGGCTACGGCACCCCTAGGCGTAGGCTAGGGCACCCCTAGCCTTAGGCTAGGGGACCCCTAGTCTTAGGCTAAGGCTAAGACACCCCTAGGCTTAGGTTAGGGAATCCCTAAGCTTAGGCTGGGCACCCCTAGGCTTCGGCTAGGGCACCCCCAGGCTTAGGCTAGGGCACCCCTAGGCTTAGGCTAGGGCACCCCTATGCTTAGGCTAATGCACCCCAAGGCTTAAGCTAGGGCACCCCCCGGCTTTGGCTAAGGCTAGTACTCCCCTAGCCTAAGGCTAGGGCACCCCTAGGCTAAGGCTAAGGCACCCCTAGGCTTAGGCTAGGGCACCCCTAGGCTTAGGCTAGAGCACCCCTAGGCTTAGGCTAAGGCTAGGGCTTCCCTAGCCTATGGCTACGGCACGCCTAGGCTTAGGCTAGGTAACCTGAGGCTTAGGCTAGGGCACCACTAGGCTTAGGCTAAGGCTAGGATTCCCCTAGCCTAAGGCAAGGGCACCCCTAGGCTTACATTAGGTCAGCCCTAGGCTTAGGCTATGGCTAGGGTTCCCCTAGCCTAAGGCTAGGGCACCCCTAGGCTTAGGCTAGGGCACCCCCAGGCTTAGGCTAGGGCACCCCTAGGCTTAGGCTAGGGCACCCCTTGGGTTAGGCTAGGGCACCCTTAGGCTTAGGCTAAGCCACCCCTAGGCTTACGATAGGGCACGCCTAGGCTTAGGCTAAGGGTAGGGCACCCATTGGCTTAGGTTAGGACACCCCTAGGCTTAGGCTAGGGCACCCATAGGCTTAGGCTAGGGTACCCCTAGACTTAGGCTAGGGCGCCCAAAGGCTTAGGTTAGGGCACCCCCAAGCTTAGGCAAGGGCACCCCTAGGCTTAGGCTAGGGCACCCCTAGGCTTAGACTAGGGCACGCCTAGGCTTAGCATAGCTAACCCTAGGCTTAGTCTAGGGCACCCCTAGGCTTAGGCTAAGGCTAGGACTCCCCTAGCCTAAGGCTAGGGAACCCCTAGGCTTAGGCTAGGGCACCCCTAGGCTTATTCTAGGGCACCCCTAGGGTTAGGCTAAGGCTAGGGCTCGCCTAGCCTATGGCTAGGGCACCCCTAGGCTTAGGCTAGGTAACCCTAGGCTTAGGCTAAGGCACCACTAGGCTTAGGCTTGGGCACCCCTAGGCTTAGGCTATGGCACCCCTAGGCTTAGGCTAATGCTAGGGCTCCCCTAGCCTAAGGCTAGAGCACCCCTAGGCTTAGGCTAGGGCACCCGTAGGCTTAGGCTAGGGCACCCCAAGGCTTAGGCTAGGGGACCCCTAGGCTTAGGCTAGGGCACCCCTAGGCTTAGGCTAGGGCCCCCGTAAGCTTAGGCTAGGGCACCCCTAGGCTTAGGCAAGGGCACCCGCAGGCTTAGGCTAAAGCTGGGTTTCCCATAACCTAAGGCTAGGGCACCCCTAAGCTTAGGCTAGGGCACCACTAGGCTTAGGCTAGGCCACCCCTATGCTTTGGCTAGGGCACCCCAAGGCTTAAGCTAGGGCTCCCCCCGGCTTTGACTGAGGCTAGGACTCCCCTAGCCTAAGGCTAGGGCACCCCAAGGCTAATGATAGGGCACCCCTAGGCTTAGGCTAGGGCACCCCTAGGCTTAGGCTAGGGCACCCCTAGGCTTAGGCTAAGGCTAGGGTTCCCCTAGCCTATGGCTAGGGCATGCCTAGCCTTAGGCTAGGTAACTCTAGGCTTAGGCTAGGGCACCACTAGGCTTAGGCTAAGGCTAGGGCTCCCCTAGCCTAAGGCTAGGGCACCTCCAGGCTTAGGCTATTGCACCCCTAGGCTTAGGCTAGTGCACCCCTAGGCTTAGGACAGGGTACCCCTAGGCTTACGATAGGGCACCCCTAGGCTTAGGCTAGGGCACCCCTAAGCTTAGGCTAGGGCACCCCTAGGCTTAGGCTAGGGCACCCCTAGGCATAGGCTAAAGCTAGGGTTCCCATAGCCTAAGCCTTGGGCACCCCTAGGCTTTGGCTAGGGCACCCCTCGGCTAAGGCTAGTGCACACCTAGGCTTAGGTTAGGGCACCCCTAGGCGTAGGCTAGGGCACCCCTAGCTTGGCTAAGGCTAGGGCTCCCATAGCCTAAGGCTAGGGCACTCCTAGGCTTAGGCAAGGGCACCCCTAGGCTTAGGCTAATGCTAGGGATCCCCTAGCCTAAGGCTAGGGCACCCCTAATCTTAGACTAGGGCACCCCTAGGCTCAGGCTAGGGCACACCTAAGCTTAGGCTAGGGCACCCCTAGGATTAGGCTAGGGCACCCCTAAAATTAGCCTAAGGCTAGGGATTCCCTAGCCTAAGGTTAGGGCACCACTAAGCTTAGGCTAGGACACCCCTAGGCTTAGGCTAAGTCTAGGGCTCCCCTAGCCTAAGGCTAGGGCACCCCTAGGCTTAGGCTATGGCACCCCTAGGCTTAGGCTAGGCCACCCATAGGATTAGGCTAAGGTTAGGGCTGCCCTTGCCTAAGGCTTTGACACCCCTAAGCTTAAGCTAGGGCACCCCTAGGCTTAAACTAAGGTTAGGGCTCCCCTAGCCTAAGGCTAGGGCACCCATAGGATTAGGCTAGGGCACCCCTAGGCTTAGGCTAGGGCACCCCTAGGCTTAAACTAAGGCTAGGGCTCCCCTAGCCTAAGGCTAGGGCACCCCTAGGCTTAGGCTAGGGCACCCCTAGGCTTAGGCTAAGGCTAGGGTTTCCCTAGCCTAAGGCTAGGGCACCCCTAGGCTTAGGCTAGGCCACCCCTAAGCTTAGGCTAGGATACACCTTGGCTTAGGCTAGGGCACCCCTAGGATTAGGCTAGGGCACCCCTAGAATTAGCCTAAGGCTAGGGATCCCCTAGCCTAAGTCTAGGGCACCCCTAGGCTTAGGCTGTGGCACCCTCAAACTTAGGCTCGGGCACCCCTAGGCTTAGGCTATGGCACCCCTAGGCTTAACCTAAGGCTAGGGCTCGCCTAGCCTAAGTATAGGGCACCCCAAGGCTTAGGCTAGGGTACACCTAGGCTTAGGCTAGGGCACCACTAGGCTTAGGCTACGGCACGCCTAGACTTAGGCTAAGTCTAGGGCTCCCCTAGCCTAAGTATAGGGCACCCCAAGGCTTAGGCTAGGGTACACCTAGGCTTAGGCTATGTCACCCCTAGGCTTAGGCTAGGGCACCCATAGGCTTAGGCTAGGGCACCCCTAAGCTTAGGCTAGGGCACCCCTAGGCTTAGGCTAGGGCACCCCTAAGCTTAGGCTAGGGCACCCCTAAGCTTAGGCTAGGGCACCCCCAGGATTAGGCTAAAGCTAGGGTTCCCATAGCATAAGGCTAGGGCACCCCAGGGCTTAGGCTAGGGCACCCCTAGGCTTAGGCAAGGGCACCCCTAGGCTTACGCTAGGGCACCCCAAGGCTTAGGCTAGGGCACCCCCCGGTTATGGCTAAGGCTAGGACTCCCCTAGCGTAAGGCTAGGGCACCCCTCGGCTTAGGCTAGGGCACCCCTAGGTTTAGGCTAGGTAACCCGAGGCTTAGGCAAGGGCACCACTAAGCTTAGGCTAAGGCTAGGGCTCCCCTAGCCTAAGGCTAGGGCACCCATAATCTTAGGCTAGGGCACCCCTAGGCTTAGGCTAGGGCACACCTAAGCTTAGGCTAGGGCACCCAGGATTAGGCTAGGGCACCCCTAGAATTAGCCTAAGGCTAGGGATCCCCTAGGCTAAGGTTAGGGCACCACTAAGCTTAGGCTAGGGCACCCCTAGGCTTAGACTATGGCACCCCTAGGCTTAGGCTAAGGCACCACTAGGCTTAGGATAGTGCACCCCTAGGCTTAGGCTAGGGCACCCCTAGGCTTAGGCTAAGGCTAGGGCTTCCCTATCCTAAGGCTAGGGCACCCCTAGGGTTAGGCTAGGGCACTCCTAGGCTTAGGCTTGGGCACCGCTAGGCTTTGGCTAAAGCTAGGGCTCCCCTATCCTAAAGCTTGGGCACCCCTAGGCTTAGGCTAGGGCATCCTAGGCTTAGGCTAGGGCATCCTTGGCTTAGGCTAGGGCACCAATAGTCTTAGGCTTAGGCTAGGCCTCCCCTAGCCTAAGGCTAGGGCACCGCTAGGCTTAGGCTCAGGCACCCCTAGGCTTAGGCTAAGGCTAGGGCTCCCCTAGCCAAAGGCTCGGGCACCCATAGGCTTAGGCTAGGGCACCCCTAGGCTTAGGCTAGGGCACCCCTAGGCTTAAGCTAAGGCTATGGCTCCCCTAGCCTAAGGCTAGGGCACCCCTAGGCTTAGGGCAGGGCACCCCTAAGCTTAGGCTAGGGCCCCCCTAGGCTTAAGCTAAGGCTAGTGCTCCCCTAGACTAAGACTAGGGCACCCCTAGGCTTAGGCTATGGCACCCCTAGGCTTAGGCTAGGGCACCCATAGGCTTAGGCTAGGGCACCCCAAGGCTTAAGCTAAGGCTAGGGCTCCCTTAGCCTAAGGCTAGGGCACCCCTAGGCTTAGGCTAGGGTACACCTAGGCTTAGGCTAGGGTACACCTAGGCTTAGGCTAGGGCACCACGTGGCTAAGGCTAGGGCACCCCTAGGCTTAGGCTAAGTCTAGGGCTCCCCTAGCCTAAGGCTAGGGCACCCCTAGGCTTAGACTAGGGCACCCCTAGTCTTAGGCTAGGGCACCCCTAGGCTTAAGCTAAGGCTAGGGCTCCCCTAGCCTAAGGCTAGGGCACCCCTAAGCTTAGGTTAGGGCACCCCTAGGCTTAGGCTAGGGCATCCCTAGGCTTAGGATAGGGCACCCCTTGGCTTAGGCTAGGGCACCCCTAGGCTTAGTCTAAGGATAGGGATTCCCTAGCCTAAGGCTAGGGTACCCCTAGGCTTCGGCTAGGGCACCCCTACGTTTAGGCTAGGGCACCCCTAGGCTTAGGCTAGGGTACACCTAGGCTTAGGCTAGGGCACTCCTAGGATTAGGCTAGGGCACCCCTAGGCTTAGGCTAGGGCACCCATAGGCTTAGGCTATGGCACCCCTAGGCTTAGGCTAGGGCACCCCTAGGCTTAGGCTAGGGCACCCCTAGGCTTAGGATAGGGCACCCCTAGGCTTAGGCTAGGGAACCCCTAGCTTAGGCTAAGGCTAGGGCTCCCCTAGCCTAAGGCTAGGGCACCCCTAGGCTTAGGCTAGGGCACCCCTAGGCTTAGGCTAGGGCACCCCTAGGCTTAGGCTAAGGCTAAGGCTCCCCTAGCCTAAGGCTAGGGCATCCCAAATCTTAGGCTAGGGCACCCCTAGGCTTACGCTAGGGCACCACTAAGCTTAGGCTAGGGTACCCCTAGGCTTAGGCTAGGGCACCCCTAGGCTTAAGCTAGGGCACCCCTAGGCTTAGGCTAAGGCTAGGGCTCGCCTAGCCTATGGCTAGGGCACCCCTAGGCTTAGGTTAGGGCACCCCTAGGCTTAGGCTAAGGCTAAGGCTCCCCTAGCCTAAGGCTAGGGCATCCCAAATCTTAGGCTAGGGCACCCCTAGGCTTACGCTAGGGCACCACTAAGCTTAGGCTAGCTTACCCCTAGGCTTAGGCTAGGGCACCCCTAGGCTTAAGCTAGGGCACCCCTAGGCTTAGGCTAAGGCTAGGGCTCGCCTAGCCTATGTCTAGGGCACCCCTAGGCTTAGGCTAGGGCACCCCTAGGCTTAGGCTAGGGCACCCCTAGGCTTAAGCTAAGGCTATGGCTCCCCTCGCCTAAGGCTAGGGCACCCCTAGGCTTAGGTCAGGGCACCCCTAGACTTAGACTAGGGCACCCCTAGGCTTAAGCTAAGGGTAGGGCTCCCCTATCCTAAGGCTATGGCACCCTTAGGCTTAGGCTTGGGCACCCCTAGGCTTAGGCTATGGCACCCATAGGCTTAGGCTAGGGCACCCTTAGGATTAGGCTAAGGCTAGGGCTGCCCTTGCCTAAGGCTATGACACTCCAAGGATTAGGCTAGGGCACCCCTAGGCTTAGGCTAGGGTACCCCTCGGCTTAAACTAAGGCTAGGGCTCCCCTAGCCTAAGGCTAGGTCACCCCTAGGCTTAGGCTAGGGCACCCCTAGGCTTAGGCTAAGGCTAGGGTTTCCCTAGCCTAAGGCTAGGGCACCCCTAGGCTTAGGCTAGGGCACCCCTAAGGTTAGGCTAGGATACACCTTGGCTTAGGATAGGGCACCCCTAGGATTAGGCTAGGGCACCCCTAGAATTAGCCTAAGGCTAGGGATCCCCTAGCCTAAGTCTAGGGCACCCTTAGGCTTAGGCTATGGCACCCTCAAACTTAGGCTAGGGCACCCCTAGGCTTAGGCTAGGGCACCCCTAGGCTTAAGCTAAGGCTAGGGCTCGGCTAGCATAAGTATAGGGCACCCCAAGGCTTAGGCTAGGGTACACCTAGGATTAGGCTAGGGCACCACTAGGCTTAGGCTACGGCACGCCTAGACTTAGGCTAAGTCTAGGGCTCCCCTAGCCTAAGTCTAGGGCACCCCTAGGCTTAGGCTATGTCACCACTAGGCTTAGGCTAGGGCACCCATAAGCTTAGGCTAGGGCACCCCTACGCTTAGGATAGGGCACCCCTAGGCTTAGGCTAGGGCACCACTAGGCTTAAGCTAAGGCTAGGGCTCCCCTAGCCTAAGGCTTGGGCACCCCTAGGCTTAGGCTAGGGCACCCCTAGGCTTAGTCTAGGGCACCCCTAGGCTTAAGCTAAGGCTATGGCTCCCCTAGCCTAAGGCTATGGCACTCTTAGGCTTAGGTCAGGGCACTCCTAGGCTTAGGCTAGGGCACCCCTAGGCTTAAGCTAAGGCTAGGGCTCCCCTATCCTAAGGCTACGGCACCCTTAGGCTTACTTAGGCTTGGGCACCCCTAGGCTTAGGCTATGGCACCCCTAGGCTTAGGCTAAGACACCCATAGGATTAGGCTAAGGCTAGGGCTGCCCTTGCCTAAGGCTATGACACCCCTAAGCTTAAGCTAGGGCACCCCTAGGCTTAAGCTAAGGTTAGGGCTCCCCTAGCCTAAGGCTAGGGCACCCCTAGGATTAGGCTAGGGCACCCCTAGGCTTAGGCTAGGGCACCCCTAGGCTTAAACTAAGGCTAGGGCTCCCCTAGCCTAAGGCTAGGTCACCCCTAGGCTTAGGCTAGGGCACCCCTAGGCTTAGGCTAAGGCTAGGGTTTCCCTAGCCTAAGGCTAGGGCACCCCTAGGCTTAGGCTAGGGCACCCCTAAGCTTAGGCTAGGATACACCTTGGCTTAGGCTAGGGCACCCCTAGGATTAGGCTAGGGCACCCCTAGAATTAGCCTAAGGCTAGGTATCCCCTAGCCTAAGTCTAGGGCACCCCTAGGCTTAGGCTATGGCACCCTCAAACTTAGGCTAGGGCACCCCTAGGCTTAGGCTAGGGCACCCCTAGGCTTAGGCTAAGGCTAGGGTTTCCCTAGCCTAAGGCTAGGGCACCCCTAGGCTTAGGCTGGGGCACCCCTAAGCTTAGGCTAGGATACACCTTGGCTTAGGCTAGGGCACCCCTAGGATTAGGCTAGGGCACCCCTAGAATTAGCCTAAGGCTAGGTATCCCCTAGCCTAAGTCTAGGGCACCCCTAGGCTTAGGCTATGGCACCCTCAAACTTAGGCTAGGGCCCCCCTAGGCTTAGGCTAGGGCACCCCTAGGCTTAAGCTAAGGCTAGGGCTCGCCTAGCCTAAGTATAGGGCACCCCAAGGCTTAGGTTAGGGTACACCTAGGCTTAGGCTAGGGCACCACTAGGCTTAGGCTACGGCATGCCTAGACTTAGGCTAAGTCTAGGGCACCCCTAGCCTAAGTCTAGGGCACCCCTTGGCTTAGGCTATGTCACCCCTAGGCTTAGGCTAGGGCACCCATAGGCTTAGGCTAGGGCACACCTACGCTTAGGGTAGGGCACCCCTAGGCTTATGCTAGGGCACCCCTAGTCTTAGGATAGGGCACCCCTAGGCTTAGGCTAGGGCACCACTAGGCTTAAGCTAAGGCTAGGGCTCCCCTAGCCTAAGGCTAGGGCACCACTAGGCTTAGGCTAGGGTACCCTTAGGATTAGGCTAGGGCACCCCTAGGCTTAAGCTAAGGCTAGGGCTCCCCTAACCTAAGGCTAGGGCACCCCTAGCCTTAGGATAGGGCACCCCTAGGCTTAGGCTAGGGCATCCCTAGGCTTAGGCTAAGGCTAGGGTTTCCCTAGCCTAAGGTTAGGGAACCCCTAGGCTTAGGCTAGGGCACCACTAGGCTTAGGCTGGGGCACCCCTAGGCTTAGGCTAGGGTACACCTAGGCTTAGGCTAGGGCACCCCTAGGCTTAGGATAAGGCACCCCTAGGCTTAGGCTAGGGCACCCCTAGGCTTAGGCTAGGGCACCCCTAAGCTTAGGCTAGGGCAACCCTAGGCTTAGGCTAGGGCACCCCCAGGATTAGGCTAAAGCTAGGGTTCCCATAGCCTAAGGCTAGGGCACCCCTAGGCTTAGGCTAGGGCACCCCTAGGCTTAGGCTAGGGCACCCCTAGGCTTAGGCTAGGGCACCCCAAGGCTTAGGCTAGGGCACCCCCTGGTTATGGCTAAGGCTAGGACTCCCCTAGCGTAAGGCTAGGGCACCCCTAGGCTTAGGCTAGGGCACCACTAGTCTTAGGCTAGGTAACCCTAGGCTTAGGCTAGGGGACCACTAAGCTTAGGCTAAGGCAAGGACTCGCCTAGCCTAAGGCTAGGGCAACCCTACTCTTAGGCTAGGGCACCCCTAGGCGTAGGCTAGGGCACCCCTAGCTTGGTTAAGGCTAGGGCTCCCATAGCCTAAGTCTAGGGCAACCCTAGGCTTAGGCTAGGGCACCCTTAGGCTTAGGCTAATGCTAGGGCTCCCCTAGCCTAAGGCTAGGGCACCCCTAGGCTTAGGCTAGGGCACACCTAAGCTTAGGCTAGGGCACCCCTAGGATTAGGCTAGGGAACCCCTAAAATTAGCCTAAGGCTAGGGATTCCCTAGCCTAAGGTTAGGGCACCACTAAGCTTAGGCTAGGGCACCCCTAGGCTTAGGCTAAGTCTAGGGCTCCCCTAGCCTAATGCTTGGGCACCCCTAGGCTTAGGCTATGGCACCCCTAAGCTTAGGCTTGCGCACCCCTAGGCTTAGGGTAGGGCACCCCTAGGCTTAGGCTAAGTCTAGGGCTCCCCTAGCCTATGTCTACGGCATCCCTAGGCTTAGCTATGGCACCCCTAGTCTTAGGCTATGGCACCCCTAGGCTTAGGCTATGGCACCCCTAGGCTTAGGATTGGGCACCCCTAGGCTTAGGCTAGGGCACCCTAGGCATAGGTTAGGGCACCCGTCGGCTTAGGCTAAGTCTAGGACTCCCCTAGCCTAAGGCTAGGGCAGCCCTAGGCTTTGGATAGGGCACCCCTAGGCTTAGGCTAGGGCACCCCTAGGCTTAGGCTAAGGCTAGGGCTTCTCTAGCCTAAGGCTAGGGCACCCCTAGGCTTAGGCTAGGGTACCCCTAGGCTTAGGCTACGGCACCCCTAGGCTTAGGGTAGGACACCCGCAGGCTTAGGCTAGGGCACCTCCAGGCTTAGGCTAAGGCAAGGGTTCCCATAGCCTAAGGCTAGGGCACCCCTAGGCTTAGGCTAGGGCACCCCTAGGCTTAGGCTAGGGCACCCCTAGGCTTAGGCTTGGGCACCCCCAGGCTTAGGCTAAGGCAAGGGTTCCCATAGCCTAAGGCTAGGGCACCACTCGGCTTAGGCTAGGGCACCCCTAGGCTTAGGCTAGGGCACCCCTAGGCTTAGGCTAGGGCAACCCTAGGCTTAGGCTAGGGCACCCCTAGGCTTAGGCTAGGGCACCCCTAGGCTTACGCTAGGTAACCCTAGGCTTAGGCTAGGGCACCCCTAGGCTTAGGCTAAGGTTAGGGCTCCCTTAACGTAAGGTTAGGGCACCACTAGGCTTAGGCTAGGGCACCCCTAGGCTTACGATAGGGCACACCTAGGCTTAGGCTAGGGCACCACTAGGCTTAAGGTAAGGCTAGGGCTCCCCTAGCCTATGGCTAGAGCACCCCTAGGCTTAGGCTAGGGCACCCCTAGGCTTAGGCTAGGGGACCCCTAGGCTTAGGCTAATGCTAGGACACCCCTAGGCTTAGGTTAGGGAACCCCTAAGCTTAGGCTAGGGCACCCCTAGGCTTAGGCAAGGGCACCCCCAGGCTTAGGCTAGGGCACACCTAGGCTTAGGCTAGGGCACCCCTATGCTTAGGCTAATGCACCCAAAGGCTTAAGCTAGGGCACCCCCCGTCTTTGGCTAAGGCTAGGACTCCCCTAGCCGAAGGCTAGGGCACCCCTAGGCTAAGGCTAAGGCACCCCTAGGCTTAGGCTAGGGCACCCCTAAGCTTAGGCTAGGGCACCTCCAGGCTTAGGCTAAGGCAAGGGTTCACATAGCCTAAGGCTAGGGCACCCCTAGGATTACGCTAGGGCACCCCTAGGCTTAGGCTACTGCACACTTAGGCTTAGGCTAGGGCACCCCTAGTCTTAGGCTAAGGCTAGGGCTCCCCTAGTCTATGGCTAGGGCACGCCTAGGCTTAGGCTAGGTACGCCTAGTCTTAGGCTAGGGCATCCCTAGGCTTAGGCTAGGGCACCCCCAGGCTTAGGCTAAGGCTAGGGTTCCCATAGCCTAAGGCTAGGGCACCACTAGGCTTAGGCTAGGGCACCCCTAGGCTTAGGCTAGGGCACCCCTAGGCTTAGGCTACGGAACCCCTAGGCTTTGGCTAGGGCACCCCTAGGCTTAGGCTTGGGCATGCCTAGGCTTACGCTAGGTAACCCTAGGCTTAGGCTAGGGCACCGCTAGGCTTAGGCTAGGGCACCCCTAGGCTTACGATAGGGCACACCTAGGCTTAGGCTAGGGCACCGCTAGGCTTAGGCTAGGGCACCCCTATGCTTAGGCTAATGCACCCCAAGGCTTAAGCTAGGGCACCCCCTGGCTTTGGCTAAGGCTAGTACTCCTCTAGCCTAAGGCTAGGGCACCCCTAGGCTAAGGCTAAGGCACCCCAGGCTTAGGCTAGGGCACCCCTAGGCTTAGGCTAGGGCACCCCTAGGCTTAGGCTAAGGCTAGGGCTCCCCTAGCCTATGGCTACGGCAAGCCTAGGCTTAGGCTAGGTAACCCTAGGCTTAGGCTAGGGCACCACTAGGCTTAGGCTAAGGCTAGGACTCCCCTAGCCTAATGCAAGGGCACCCCTAGGCTTACATTAGGTCAGCCCTAGGCTTAGGCTAGGGCACCCCTAGGCTTAGGCTATGGCTAGGGTTCCCCTAGCCTAAGGCTAGGGCACCCCTAGGCTTAGGCTAGGGCACCCCCAGGCTTAGGCTAGGGCACCCCTAGGCTTAGGATATGGCACCCCTTGGGTTAGGCTAGGGCACCCCTAGGCTTAGGCTAGGGCACACCTAGGCTTAGGATAGGGCACGCCTAGGCTTAGGCTAAGGCTAGGGCACCCATAGGCTTAGGTTAGGGCACCCCTAGGCTTAGGCTAGGGCACCCATAGGCTTAGGCTAGGGCACCCCTAGACTTAGGCTAGGGTGCCCAAAGGCTTAGGCTAAGGCTAGTGTTCCCATAGCCTAACGCTAGGGCACCCCTAGACTTAGGCTAGGGCACCAATAGGCTTAGGTTAGGGCACCCCCAAGCTTAGGCAAGGGCACCCCTAGGCTTAGGCTAGGGCACCCCTAGGCTTAGACTAGGGCACGCCTAGGCTTAGCATAGGTAACCCTAGGCTTAGTCTAGGGCATCCCTAGGCTTAGGCTAAGGCTAGGACTCCTCTAGCATAAGGCTAGGGAACCCCTAGGCTTAGGCTAGGGACCCCTAGGCTTATTCTAGGGCACCCCTAGGCTTAGGCTAAGGCTAGGGCTCGCCTAGCCTATGGCTAGGGCACCCCTAGGCTTAGGCTAGGTAACCCTAGGCTTAGGCTAAGGCACCACTAGGCTTAGGCTTGGGCACCCCTAGGCTTAGGCTATGGCACCCGTAGGCTTAGGCTAAGGCTAGGGCTCCCCTAGCCTAAGGCTATGGCACCCCTAGGCTTAGGCTAGGGCACCCGTAAGCTTAGGCTAGGGCACCCCAAGGCTTATGCTAGGGGACCCCTAGGCTTAGGCTAGGGCACCCCTAGGCTTAGGCTAGGGCCCCCGTAAGCTTAGGCTAGGGCACCCCTAGGCTTAGGCAAGGGCACCCCCAGGCTTAGGCTAAAGCTGGGTTTCCCATAACCTAAGGCTAGGGCACCCCTAAGCTTAGGCTAGGGCACCACTAGGCTTAGGCTAGGCCACCCCTATGCTTAGGCTAGGGCACCCCAAGGCTTAAGCTAGAGCTCCCCCCGGCTTTGACTGAGGCTAGGACTCCCCTAGCCTAAGGCTAGGGCACCCCAAGGCTAATGCTAGGGCACCCCTAGGCTTAGGCTAGGGCACCCCTAGGCTTAGGCTAGGGCACCTCTAGGCTTAGGCTAAGGCTAGGGTTCCCCTAGCTTATGGCTACGGCACGCCTAGCCTTAGGCTAGGTAACCCTAGGCTTAGGCTAGGGCACCACTAGGCTTAGGCTAAGGCTAGGGCTCCCCTAGCCTAAGGCTAGGGCACCTCCAGGCTTAGGCTATTGCACCCCTAGGCTTAGGCTAGGACACCCCTAGGCTTAGGATAGGGTACCCCTAGGCTTACGCTAGGGCACCCCTAGGCTTAGGCTAGGGCACCCCTAAGCTTAGGCTAGGGCAACCCTAGGCTTAGGCTAGGGCACCCCTAGGCTTAGGCTAAAGCTAGGGTTCCCATAGCCTAAGCCTTGGGCACCCCTAGGCTTTGGCTAGGGCACCCCTCGGCTTAGGCTAGGGCACACCTAGGCTTAGGCTAGGGCACCCCTAGGCGTAGGCTAGGGCACCCCTAGCTTGGCTAAGGCTAGGGCTCCCATAGCCTAAGGCTAGGGCACCCCTAGGCTTAGGCTAGGGCACCCCTAGGCTTAGGCTAAAGCTAGGGCACCCCTAGCCTAAGGCTAGGGCACCCCTAATCTTAGGCTAGGGCACCCCTAGGCTTAGGCTAGGGCACACCTAAGCTTAGGCTAGGGCACCCCTAGGATTAGGCTAGGGCACCCCTAAAATTAGCCTAAGGCTAGGGATTCCCTAGCCTAAGGTTACGGCACCACTAAGCTTAGGCTAGGGCACCCCTAGGCTTAGGCTAAGTCTAGGGCTCCCCTAGCCTAAGGCTAGGGCACCCCTAGGCTTAGGCTATGGCACCCCTAAGCTTAGGCTAGGGCACCCCTAGGCTTAGGCTATGGCACCCCTAGGCTTAGGCTTGGGCACCCCTAGGCTTAGGCTAGGGCACCCTAGGCATAGGTTAGGGCACCCGTCGGCTTAGGCTAAGGCTACGACTCCCCTAGCCTAAGGCTAGGGCACCCATAGGCTTAGGCTCGGGCACCCCCAGGCTTAGGCTAAGGCTAGGGTTCCAATAGCCTAAAGCTAGGGCACACCTAGGCTTAGGCTAGGGCACCCCTAAGCTTAGGCTAGGGCAGCCCTAGGCTTTGGATAGGGCACCCCTAGGCTTAGGCTAGGGCACCCCTCGGCTTAGGCTAAGGCTAGGGCTTCCCTAGCCTAAGGTTAGGGCACCCCTAGGCTTAGGCTAGGGCAACCCTAGGCTTAGGCTAGGGCACACCTAGGCTTAGGATATGGCACCCCAAGCTTAGGCTAGCGCACCCCTAGGCTTAGGATAGGGCACCCCTAGGCTTAGACTAAGGATAGGGCTTCTCTAGCCTAAGGCTAGGGCACCCATAGGCTTAGGCTAGGGTACCCCTAGGCTTAGGCTAGGGCACCCCTAGGCTTAGGGTAGGACACCCGTAGGCTTAGGCTAGGGCACCTCCAAGCTTAGGCTAAGGCAAGGGTTCCCATAGCCTAAGGCTAGGGCACCCCTAGGATTAGGCTAGGGCACCCCTAGGCTTAGGCTAGGGCACACCTAGGCTTAGGCTAGGGCACCTCTAGCCTTAGGCTAAGGCTAGGGCTCACCTAGTCTATGGCTATGGCACCCCTAGGCTTAGGCTAGGGCACCCCCAGGCTTAGGCTAAGGCAAGGGTTCCCATAGCCTAAGGCTAGGGCACCACTAGGCTTAGGCTAGGGCACCCCTAGGCTTAGGCTAGGGCACCCCTAGGCTTACGCTAGGCCACCCCTAGGCTTAGGCTAGGGCACCCATAGGCTTAGGCTAGGGCACCCCTAGGCTTACGCTAGGTAACCCTAGGCTTTGGCTAGGGCACCCCTAGGCTTAGGCTAAGGTTAGGGCTCCCTTAACGTAAGGTTAGGGCACCACTAGGCTTAGGCTAGGGCACACCTAGGCTTACGATAGGGCACACCTAGGCTTAGGCTAGGGCACCACTAGGCTTAAGGTAAGGCTAGGGCTCCCTAAGCCTAAGGCTAGGGCACCCCTAGGCGTAGGCTTGGACACCCATAGGCTTAGGCTAGGGGACCCCTAGGCTTAGGCTAATGCTAGGACACCCCTAGGCTTAGGTTAGGGAACCCCTAAGCTTAGGCTAGGGCACCCCTAGGCTTAGGCTAGGGCACCCCCAGGCTTAGGCTAGGGTACACCTAGGCTTAGGCTAGGGCACCCCTATGCTTAGGCTAATGCACCCCAAGGCTTAAGCTAGGGCACCCCCAGTCTTTGGCTAAGGCTAGGACTCCCCTAGCCTAAGGCTAGGGCACCCCTAGGCTAAGGCTAAGGCACCCCTAGGCTTAGGCTAGGGCACCCCTAGGCTTAGGCTAGGGCACCTCCAGGCTTAGGCTAAGGCAAGGGTTCACATAGCCTAAGGCTGGGGCACACCTAGGATTAGGCTACGGCACCCCTAGGCTTAGGCTAGGGCACACCTAGGCTTAGGCTAGGGCTCCCCTAGTCTATGGCTAGGGCACGCCTAGGCTTAAGCTAGGTAACCCTAGGCTTAGGCTAGGGCACCACTAGGCTTAGGCTAAGGCTAGGACTCCCCTAGCCTAAGGCAAGGGCACCCCTAGGCTTACATTAGGGCAGCCCTAGGCTTAGGCTAGGGCACCCCTAGGCTAAGGCTAAGGCACCCCTAGGCTTAGGCTAGGGCACCCCTAGGCTTAGGCTAGGGCAACTCCAGGCTTAGGCTAAGGCAAGGGTTCATATAGCCTAAGGCTAGGGCACCCCTAGGATTAGGCTAGGGCACTCCTAGGCTTAGGCTAGGGCACACCTAGGCTTAGGCTAGGGAACCCCCAGGCTTAGGCTAGGGCACCCCTAGGCTTAGGCTAGGTCACCCCTAGGCTTAGAATAGGGCACCCCTAGGCTTAGGTTAGGGCACCCCTAGGGTTAGGCTAGGGCACCCCTAGGCTTAGGCTACGGCACCCCTAGGCGTAGGCTAGGGCACCCCTAGCCTTAGGCTAGGGGACCCCTAGGCTTAGGCTAAGGCTAGGACACCCCTAGGCTTAGGTTAGGGAATCCCTAAGCTTAGGCTAGGGCACCCCTAGGCTTAGGCTAGGGCACGCCCAGGCTTAGGCTAGGGCACCACTAGGCTTAAGGTAAGGCTAGGGCTCCCCTAGCCTAAGGTTAGGGAACTCCTAGGCTTAGGCTACGGCACCACAAGGCTTAGGCTACGGCACTCCTAGGCGTAGGCTAGGGTACCCTAGCCTTAGGCTAGGGGACCCCTAGTCTTAGGCTAAGGCTAGGACACCCCTAGGCTTAGGTTAGGGAATCCCTAAGCTTAGGCTAGGGCACCCCTAGGCTTAGGCTAGGGCACCCCCAGGCTTAGGCTAGGGCACCCCTAGGCTTAGGCTAGGGCACCCCTATGCTTAGGCTAATGCACCCCAAGGCTTAAGCTAGGGCACCCCCCGGCTTTGGCTAAGGCTAGTACTCCTCTAGCCTAAGGCTATGGCACCCCTAGGCTAAGGCTAAGGCACCCCTAGGCTTAGGCTAGGGCACCCCTAGGCTTAGGCTAGGGCACCCCTAGGCTTAGACTAAGGCTAGGGCTCCCCTAGCCTATGGCTACGGCACGCCTAGGCTTAGGCTAGGTAACCCTAGGCTTAGGCTAGGGCACCACTAGGCTTAGGCTAAGGCTAGGACTCCCCTAGCCTAAGGCAAGGGCACCCCTAGGCTTACATTAGGTCAGCCCTAGGCTTAGGCTAGGGCACCCCTAGGCTTAGGCTATGGCTAGGGTTCCCCTAGCCTAAGGCTAGGGCACCCCTAGGCTTAGGCTAGGGCACCCCCAGGCTTAGGCTATGGCACCCCTTGGGTTAGGCTAGGGCACCCCTAGGCTTAGGCTAGGGCACACCTAGGCTTAGGATAGGGCACGACTAGGCTTAGGCTAAGGCTAGGGCACCCATAGGCTTAGGCTAGGGCAGCCCTAGGCTTTGGATAGGGCACCCCTAGGCTTAGGCTAGGGCACCCCTCGGCTTAGGCTAAGGCTAGGGCTTCCCTAGCCTAAGGTTAGGGCACCCCTAGGCTTAGGCTAGGGCAACCCTAGGCTTAGGCTAGGGCACACCTAGGCTTAGGATATGGCACCCCAAGCTTAGGCTAGCGCACCCCTAGGCTTAGGATAGGGCACCCCTAGGCTTAGACTAAGGATAGGGCTTCTCTAGCCTAAGGCTAGGGCACCCCTAGGCTTAGGCTAGGGTACCCCTAGGCTTAGGCTAGGGCACCCCTAGGCTTAGGGTAGGACACCCGTAGGCTTAGGCTAGGGCACCTCCAAGCTTAGGCTAAGGCAAGGGTTCCCATAGCCTAAGGCTAGGGCACCCCTAGGATTAGGCTAGGGCACCCCTAGGCTTAGGCTAGGGCACACCTAGGCTTAGGCTAGGGCACCTCTAGCCTTAGGCTAAGGCTAGGGCTCACCTAGTCTATGGCTATGGCACCCCTAGGCTTAGGCTAGGGCACCCCCAGGCTTAGGCTAAGGCAAGGGTTCCCATAGCCTAAGGCTAGGGCACCACTAGGCTTAGGCTAGGGCACCCCTAGGCTTAGGCTAGGGCACCCCTAGGCTTACGCTAGGCCACCCCTAGGCTTAGGCTAGGGCACCCATAGGCTTAGGCTAGGGCACCCCTATGCTTACGCTAGGTAACCCTAGGCTTAGGCTAGGGCACCCCTAGGCTTAGGCTAAGGTTAGGGCTCCCTTAACGTAAGGTTAGGGCACCACTAGGCTTAGGCTAGGGCACACCTAGGCTTACGAAAGGGCACACCTAGGCTTAGGCTAGGGCACCACTAGTCTTAAGGTAAGGCTAGGGCTCCCCTAGCCTAAGGCTAGGGCACCCCTAGGCGTAGGCTTGGACACCCCTAGGCTTAGGCTAGGGGACCCCTAGGCTTAGGCTAATGCTAGGACACCCCTAGGCTTAGGTTAGGGAACCCCTAAGCTTAGGCTAGGGCACCCCTAGGCTTAGGCTAGGGCACCCCCAGGCTTAGGCTAGGGTACACCTAGGCTTAGGCTAGGGCACCCCTATGCTTAGGCTAATGCACCCCAAGGCTTAAGCTAGGGCACCCCCAGTCTTTGGCTAAGGCTAGGACTCCCCAAGTCTAAGTCTAGGGCACCCCTAGGCTAAGGCTAAGGCACCCCTAGGCTTAGGCTAGGGCACCCCTAGGCTTAGGCTAGGGCACCTCCAGGCTTAGGCTAAGGCAAGGGTTCACATAGCCTAAGGCTGGGGCACACCTAGGATTAGGCTACGGCACCCCTAGGCTTAGGCTAGGGCACACCTAGGCTAAGGCTAGGGCTCCCCTAGTCTATGGCTAGGGCACGCCTAGGCTTAAGCTAGGTAACCCTAGGCTTAGGCTAGGGCACCACTAGGCTTAGGCTAAGGCTAGGACTGCCCTAGCCTAAGGTAAGGGCACCCCTAGGCTTACATTAGGGCAGCCCTAGGCTTAGGCTAGGGCACCCCTAGGCTAAGGCTAAGGCACCCCTAGGCTTAGGCTAGGGCACCCCTAGGCTTAGGCTAGGGCAACTCCAGGCTTAGGCTAAGGCAAGGGTTCATATAGCCTAAGGCTAGGGCACCCCTAGGATTAGGCTAGGGCACTCCTAGGCTTAGGCTAGGGCACACCTAGGCTTAGGCTAGGGAACCCCCAGGCTTAGGCTAGGGCACCCCTAGGCTTAGGCTAGGTCACCCCTAGGCTTAGAATAGGGCACCCCTAGGCTTAGGTTAGGGCACCCCTAGGGTTAGGCTAGGGCACCCCTAGGCTTAGGCTACGGCACCCCTAGGCGTAGGCTAGGGCACCCCTAGCCTTAGGCTAGGGGACCCCTAGGCTTAGGCTAAGGCTAGGACACCCCTAGGCTTAGGTTAGGGAATCCCTAAGCTTAGGCTAGGGCACCCCTAGGCTTAGGCTAGGGCACGCCCAGGCTTAGTCTAGGGCACCACTAGGCTTAAGGTAAGGCTAGGGCTCCCCTAGCCTAAGGTTAGGGAACCCGTAGGCTTAGGCTACGGCACCACAAGGCTTAGGCTACGGCACTCCTAGGCGTAGGCTAGGGTACCCCTAGCCTTAGGCTAGGGGACCCCTAGTCTTAGGCTAAGGCTAGGACACCCCTAGGCTTAGGTTAGGGAATCCCTAAGCTTAGGCTAGGGCACCCCTGGGCTTAGGCTAGGGCACCCCCAGGCTTAGGCTAGGGCACCCCTAGGCTTAGGCTAGGGCACCCCTATGCTTAGGCTAATGCACCCCAAGGCTTAAGCTAGGGCACCCCCCGGCTTTGGCTAAGGCTAGTACTCCTCTAGCCTAAGGCTATGGCACCCCTAGGCTAAGGCTAAGGCACCCCTAGGCTTAGGCTAGGGCACCCCTAGGCTTAGGCTAGGGCACCCCTAGGCTTAGGCTAAGGCTAGGGCTCCCCTAGCCTATGGCTACGGCACGCCTAGGCTTAGGCTAGGTAACCCTAGGCTTAGGCTAGGGCACCACTAGGCTTAGGCTAAGGCTAGGACTCCCCTAGCCTAAGGCAAAGGCACCCCTAGGCTTACATTAGGTCAGCCCTAGGCTTAGGCTAGGGCACCCCTAGGCTTAGGCTATGGCTAGGGTTCCCCTAGCCTAAGGCTAGGGCACCCCTAGGCTTAGGTTAGGGCACCCCCAGGCTTAGGCTATGGCACCCCTTGGGTTAGGCTAGGGCACCCCTAGGCTTAGGCTAGGGCACACCTAGGCTTAGGATAGGGCACGACTAGGCTTAGGCTAAGGCTAGGGCACCCATAGGCTTAGGTTAGGGCACCCCTAGGCTTAGGCTAGGGCACCCATAGGCTTAGGCTAGGGCACCCCTAGACTTAGGCTAGGGCGCCCAAAGGCTTAGGCTAAGGCTAGTGTTCCCATAGCCTAACGCTAGGGCAACCCTAGACTTAGGCTAGGGCACCCCTAGGCTTAGGTTAGGGCACCCCCAAGCTTAGGCAAGGGCACCCCTAGGCTTAGGCTAGGGCACCCCTAGGCTTAGACTAGGGCACGCCTAGGCTTAGCATAGCTAACCCTAGGCT
Organism: Tenrec ecaudatus; assembly: GCF_050624435.1. Lineage (NCBI taxonomy): Eukaryota > Metazoa > Chordata > Mammalia > Afrosoricida > Tenrecidae > Tenrec > Tenrec ecaudatus. Next base: position 921,838 of record NW_027457932.1, read on the forward strand.
TAGTCTAGGGCACCCCTAGGCTTAGGCTAAGGCTAGGACTCCCCTAGCCTAAGGCTAGGGAACCCCTAGGCTTAGGCTAGGGACCCCTAGGCTTATTCTAGGGCACCCCTAGGCTTAGGCTAGGTAACCCTAGGCTTAGGCTAAGGCACCACTAGGCTTAGGCTTGGGCAACCCTAGGCTTAGGCTATGGCACCCCTAGGCTTAGGCTAAGGCTAGGGCTCCCCTAGCCTAAGGCTATGGCACCCCTAGGCTTAGGCTAGGGCACCCGTAGGCTTAGGCTAGGGCACCCCAAGGCTTATGCTAGGGGACCCCTAGGCTTAGGCTAGGGCACCCCTAGGCTTAGGCTAGGGCCCCCGTAAGCTTAGGCTAGGGCACCCCTAGGCTTAGGCAAGGGCACCCCCAGGCTTAGGCTAAAGCTGGGTTTCCCATAACCTAAGGCTAGGGCACCCCTAAGCTTAGGCTAGGGCACCACTAGGCTTAGGCTAGGCCACCCCTATGCTTAGGCTAGGGCACCCCAAGGCTTAAGCTAGAGCTCCCCCGGCTTTGACTGAGGCTAGGACTCCCCTAGCCTAAGGCTAGGGCACCCCAAGGCTAATGCTAGGGCACCCCTAGGCTTAGGCTAGGGCACCCCTAGGCTTAGGCTAGGGCACCTCTAGGCTTAGGCTAAGGCTAGGATTCCCCTAGCTTATGGCTACGGCACGCCTAGCCTTAGGCTAGGTAACCCTAGGCTTAGGCTAGGGCACCACTAGGCTTAGGCTAAGGCTAGGGCTCCCCTAGCCTAAGGCTAGGGCACCTCCAGGCTTAGGCTATTGCACCCCTAGGCTTAGGCTAGGACACACCTAGGCTTAGGATAGGGTACCCCTAGGCTTACGCTAGGGCACCCCTAGGCTTAGGCTAGGGCACCCCTAAGCTTAGGCTAGGGCAACCCTAGGCTTAGGCTAGGGCACCCCTAGGCTTAGGCTAAAGCTAGGGTTCCCATAGCCTAAGCCTTGGGCACCCCTAGGCTTTGGCTAGGGCACCCCTCGGCTTAGGCTAGGGCACACCTAGGCTTAGGCTAGGGCACCCCTAAGCGTAGGCTAGGGCACCCCTAGCTTGGCTAAGGCTAGGGCTCCCATAGCCTAAGGCTAGGGCACCCCTAGGCTTAGGCTAGGGAACCCCTAGGTTTAGGCTAATGCTAGGGCACCCCTAGCCTAAGGCTAGGGCACCCCTAGGCTTAGGTTAGGGCACACCTAAGCTTAGGCTAGGGCACCCCTAGGATTAGGCTAGGGCACCCCTAAAATTAGCCTAAGGCTAGGGATTCCCTAGCCTAAGGTTACGGCACCACTAAGCTTAGGCTAGGGCACCCCTAGGCTTAGGCTAAGTCTAGGGCTCCCCTAGCCTAAGGCTAGGGCACCCCTAGGCTTAGGCTATGGCACCCCTAAGCTTAGGCTAGGGCACCCCTAGCTTAGGGTATGGCACCCCTAGGCTTAGGCTTGGGAACCCCTAGGCTTAGGCTAGGGCACCCTAGGCATAGGTTAGGGCACCCGTCGGCTTAAGCTAAGGCTACGACTCCCCTAGCCTAAGGCTAGGGCACCCCTAGGCTTAGGCTCGGGCACCCCCAGGCTTAGGCTAAGGCTAGGGTTCCAATAGCCTAAAGCTAGGGCACACCTAGGCTTAGGCTAGGGCACCCCTAAGCTTAGGCTAGGGCAGCCCTAGGCTTTGGATAGGGCACCCCTAGGCTTAGGCTAGGGCACCCCTAGGCTTAGGCTAAGGCTAGGGCTTCCCTAGCCTAAGGTTAGGGCACCCCTAGGCTTAGGCTAGGGCACCCCTAGGCTTAGGCTAAGGCTAGGGCTTCCCTAGCCTAAGGTTAGGGCACCCCAAGCTTAGGCTAGCGCACCCCTAGGCTTAGGATAGGGCACCCCTAGGCTTAGACTAAGGATAGGGCTTCTCTAGCCTAAGGCTAGGGCACCCCTAGGCTTAGGCTAGGGTACCCCTAGGCTTAGGCTAGGGCACCCCTAGGCTTAGGGTAGGACACCCGTAGGCTTAGGCTAGGGCACCTCCAAGCTTAGGCTAAGGCAAGGGTTCCCATAGCCTAAGGCTAGGGCACCCCTAGGATTAGTCTAGGGCACCCCTAGGCTTAGGCTAGGGCACACCTAGGCTTAGGCTAGGGCACCTCTAGCCTTCGGATAAGGCTAGGTATCCCCTAGTCTATGGCTATGGCACCCCTAGGCTTAGGCTAGGGCATCCCCAGGCTTAGGCTAAGGCAAGGGATCCCATAGCCTAAGGCTAGGGCACCACTAGGCTTAGGCTAGGGCACCACTAGGCTTAGGCTAGGGCACCCCTAGGCTTAGGCTAGGCCACCCCTAGGCTTAGGCTAGGGCACCCCTAGGCTTATGCTAGGGCACCCCTAGGCTTACGCTAGGTAACCCTAGGCTTAGGCTAGGGCACCCCTAGGCTTAGGCTAAGGTTAGGGCTCCCTTAACGTAAGGTTAGGGCACCACTAGGCTTAGGCTAGGGCACCCCTAGGCTTACGATAGGGCACACCTAGGCTTAGGCTAGGGCACCACTAGGCTTAAGGTAAGGCTAGGGCTCCCCTAGCCTAAGGCTAGGGCACCCCTAGGCGTAGGCTTGGACACCCCTAGGCTTAGGCTAGGGGACCCCTAGGCTTAGGCTAATGCTAGGACAGCCCTAGGCTTAGGTTAGGGAACCCCTAAGCTTAGGCTAGGGCACCCCTAGGCTTAGGCTAGGGCACCCCCAGGCTTAGGCTAGGGTACACCTAGGCTTAGGCTAGGGCACCCCTATGCTTAGGCTAATGCACCCCAAGGCTTAAGCTAGGGCACCCCCCGTCTTTGGCTAAGGCTAGGACTCCCCTAGCCTAAGGCTAGGGCACCCCTTGGCTAAGGCTAAGGCACCCCTAGGCTTAGGCTAGGGCACCCCTAGGCTTAGGCTAGGGCACCTCCAGGCTTAGGCTAAGGCAAGGGTTCACATAGCCTAAGGCTAGGGCACCCCTAGGCTTAGGCTAGGGCACACCTAAGCTAAGGCTAGGGCTCCCCTAGTCTATGGCTAGGGCACGCCTAGGCTTAGGCTAGGTAACCCTAGGCTTAGGCTAGGGCACCACTAGGCTTAGGCTAAGGCTAGGACTCCCCTAGCCTAAGGCAAGGGCACCCCTAGGCTTACATTAGGGCAGCCCTAGGCTTAGGCTAGGGCACCCCTAGGCTAAGGCTAAGGCACCCCTAGGCTTAGGCTAGGGCACCCCTAGGCTTAGGTTAGGGCAACTCCAGGCTGAGGCTAAGGCAAGGGTTGATATAGCCTAAGGCTAGGGCACCCCTAGGATTAGGCTAGGGCACTCCTAGGCTTAGGCTAGGGCACACCTAGGCTTAGGCTAGGGAACCCCCAGGCTTAGGCTAGTGCACCCCTAGGCTTAGGCTAGGTCACCCCTAGGCTTAGAATAGGGCACCCCTAGGCTTAGGTTAGGGCACTCCTAGGGTTAGGCTAGGGCACCCCTAGGCTTAGGCTACGGCACCCCTAGGCGTAGGCTAGGGCACCCCTAGCCTTAGGCTAGGGGACCCCTAGGCTTAGGCTAAGGCTAGGACACCCCTAGGCTTAGGTTAGGGAATCCCTAAGCTTAGGCTAGGGCACCCGTAGGCTTAGGCTAGGGCACGCCCAGGCTTAGGCTAGGGCACCCCTAGGCTTAGGCTAATGCACCCCAAGGCTTAAGCTAGGGCACCCCCGGGCTTTGGCTAAGGCTAGTACTCCCCTAGCCTAAGGCTAGGGCACCCCTAGGCTAAGGCTAAGGCACCCCTAGGCTTAGGCTAGGGCACCCCTAGGCTTAGGCTAGGGCACCCCTAGGCTTAGGCTAAGGCTAGGGCTCCCCTAGCCTATGGCTACGGCACGCCTAGGCTTAGGCTAGGTAACCCTAGGCTTAGGCTAGGGTACCACTAGCCTTAGGCTAAGGCTAGGACTCCCCTAGCCTAAGGCAAGGGCACCCCTAGACTTACATTAGGGCAGCCCTAGGCTTAGGCTAGGGCACCCCTAGGCTTAGGCTATGGCTAGGGTTCCCCTAGCCTAAGGCTAGGGCACCCCTAGGCTTAGGCTAGGGCACCCACAGGCTTAGGCTAGGGCACCCCTAGGCTAAGGCTAGGGCACCCCTTGGGTTAGGCTAGGGCACCCCTAGGCTTAGGCTAGGGCACCCCTAGGCTTAGGATAGGGCACGCCTAGGCTTAGGCTAAGGCTAGGGCACCCATAGGCTTAGGTTAGGGCACCCCTAGATTTGGGCTAGGGCACCCCTAGGCTTAGACTAGGGCACGCCTAGGCTTAGCATAGGTAACTCTAGGCTTAGTCTAGGGCACCCCTAGGCTTAGGCTAAGGCTAGGACTCCCCTAGCCTAAGGCTAGGGAACCCCTAGGCTTAGGCTAGGGCACCCCTAGGCTTATTCTAGGGCACCCCTAGGCTTAGGCTAAGGCTAAGGCTCGCCTAGCCTATGGCTAGGGCACCCCTAGGCTTAGGCTAGGTAACCCTAGGCTTAGGCTAAGGCACCACAAGGCTTAGGCTTCGGCACCCCTAGGCTTAGGCTATGGCACCCCTAGGCTTAGGCTAGGGCACCCGTAGGCTTAGGCTAGGGCACCCCAAGGCTTAGGCTAGGGGACCCCTAGGCTTAGGCTAGGGCACCCCTAGGCTTAGGCTAGGGCCCCCGTAAGCTTAGGCTAGGGCACCCCTAGGCTTAGGCAAGGGCACCCCCAGGCTTAGGCTAAAGCTGGGTTTCCCATAACCTAAGGCTAGGGAACCCCTAAGCTTAGGGTAGGGCACCCCTAGGCTTAGGCTAGGCCACCCCTATGCTTAGGCTAGGGCACCCCAAGGCTTAAGCTAGGGCTCCCCCCGGCTTTGACTGAGGCTAGGACTCCCCTAGCCTAAGGCTAGGGCACCCCAAGGATAATGCTAGGGCACCCCTAGGCTTAGGTTAGGGCACCCCTAGGCTTAGGCTAGGGCACCCCTAGGCTTAGGCTAAGGCTAGGGTTCCCCTACCCTATGGCTAGGGCACACCTAGCCTTAGGCTAGGTAACCCTAGGCTTAGGCTAGGGCACCACTAGGCTTAGGCTAAGGCTAGGGCTCCCCTAGCCTAAGGCTAGGGCACCTCCAGGCTTAGGCTATTGCACCCCTAGGCTTAGGCTAGGGCACCCCTAGGCTTAGGATAGGGTACCCCTAGTCTTACGCTAGGGCACCCCTTGGCTTAGGCTAGGGCACCCCTAAGCTTAGGCTAGGGCACCCCTAGGCTTAGGCTAGGGCACCCCTAGGCTTAGGCTAAAGCTAGGGTTCCCATAGCCTAAGCCTAGGGCACCCCTAGGCTTTAGCTAGGGCACCCCTCGGCTTAGGCTAGGGCACACCTAGGCTTAGGCTAGGGCACCCCAAGGCTTAGGCTAGGGCACCCCCCGGCTATGGATAAGGCTAGGACTCCCCTAGCCTAAGGCTAGGGCACCCAAAGGCTTAGGCTAGGGCACCCCTAAGCTTAGGCTAGGTAACCCTAGGCTTAGGATAAGACTAGGACTCCCCTAGCCTAAGGCTAGGGCACCCCTAGGCTTAGGCTATGGCACCCCTAGCCTTAGGCTAGGGCACCCCTAGGCTTAGGCTAGGGCACCCCTAGGATTAGGCTTGGACACCCCTAGGCGTAGGCTAGGGCACCCCTAGCTTACGCTAAGGCTAGGGCTCCCCTAGCCTAAGGCTAGGGCACTCCAAGGCTTAGGCTAGGGCACCCCTAGGCTTAGGCTAAGTCTAGGGCTCCCCTAGCCTAAGACTAGGGCACCCCTAGGCTTAGGCTAGGGCACCCCTAGGCTTAGGCTAGGGCACCCCTAGGCTTAGGCTTGGGCACCCCTAGGCTTAGGCTAGGGCACCCCTAGGCTTAGGCTAAGGCTGGGGTTCACTAGCTAAGGCTACGGCACCCCTAGGGTTAGCTAGGGCACTCCTAGGCTTAGGCTAGGGCACACCTAGGCTTAGGATAGGGCACCCCCAGGGTTAGGCTAGGGCACACCTAGGCTTAGTCTAGGGCACCCCCAGGCTTAGGCTAGGGCACCCCTAGGCTTAGGCTAGGTCACCCCTAGGCTTAGGATATGGCACCCCTAGGCTTAGGCTAGGGCACCCCTAGGGTAAGGCTAGGACACCCATAGGCTTAGGCTAGGGCACCCTTAGGCTTAGGTTAGGGCACCCCTAGGCTTAGGCTAAGGCACCCCTAGGCTTAGGCTAGGGCACCCCTAGTCTTAGGCTAGGACACAAAGGCTTAGGCTAAGGCTAGGGTTCCCGTAGCCTAACGCTAGGGCACCCCTAGACGTAGGCTAGGGCAACACTAGGCTTAGGCTAGGGCACCCCAATGCTTAGTTTAGGGGACCCCTAGGCTTAGGCTAGGGCACCACTAGGCTTAGGCTAGGGCCCCCGTAAGCTTAGGCTAGGGCACCCCTAGGCTTAGGCTAGGGCACCCCTAGGCTTAGACTAGGGCACGCCTAAGCTTAGGCTAGGTAACCCTAGGCTTAGGCTAGGGCACCCCTAGGCTTAGGCTAAGGCTAGGACTCCCCTAGCCTAAGGCTATTGCACCCCTAGGCTTAGGCAAGGGCACCCTTAGGGTCAGGCTAAGGGTAGGGCTCCCCTAGCCTATGGCTAAGGCACCCCTAGGCTTAGGCTAGGTAACCCTAAGCTTAGGCTAGGGCAACACTAGGCTTAGGCTAAGGCTAGGACTCCCCTAGCCTAAGGCTAGTGTACCCCTAGACTTAGGGTATGTCACCGCTAGGCTTAGGCTAGGGCACCCCCAAGCTTAGGCTAGGGCACCCCTAGGCTTAGGTTAGGGCACCCCTAGGCTTAGGCTAGGGCACCCTTAGGATTAGGCTAAGGCTAGGGCTCCCCTAGCCTAAGGCTAGGGCACCCCTAGGCTTAGGCTAAGGCTAGGGCTCCCCTAGCCTAAGGCTAGGGCACCCCTAGGCTTAGGCTAAGGCTATGGCTCCCCTAGCCTAAGGCTAGGGCACCCCTAGGCTTAGGCTAGGGCACCCCTTGGCTTCGGCTTGGACACCCCTACGCTTAGGCTAGGGCACCCCTAGGCTTAGGCTAAGGCTAGGGCTCCCCTAGCCTAAGGCTAGGGCACCCCTAGGCTTAGGCAAAGGCTAGGGCTCCACTAGCCTAAGGCTAGGGCACCCCTAGACTTAGGCTAGGGCACCCCTTGGCTTCGGCTTGGACACCCCTACGCTTAGGCTAGGGCACCCCTAGGCTTAGGCCAAGGCTAGGGCTCTCCTATCCTAAGGCAAGGGTACCCCTAGCCTTAGGCTAGGGCACATCTTGGCTTAGGCTAGGGCATCCCTTGGCTTAGGCTAGGGCACACCTAGGCTTAGGCTAAGGCTAGGGCTCCCCTAGCCTAAGGCTAGGGCACTCCTAGGCTTAGGCTTGGGCACCCCTAGGCTTAGGCTAGGGCACACATAGGCTAGGGCTAGGGCACCCTTAGCTTAGGCAAAAGTTAGGGCTCCCCTATCATAAGGCTAAGGCACCCCTAGGTTTAGGCCAGGGCAACCCTATGCTTAGGCTAAGGCTAGGGCTCCCCTAGCCTAAGGATAGGGCACCCCTAATCTTAGGCTAGTGCACCTCTAGGCTTAAGCTAGGGCACCCCTAGGCTTAGGCTAGGGCACCCCTAAGCTTAGGCTATGGCACCCCTTGGTTTAGGCTAGAGCACCCCTAGAATTAACCTAAAGCTAGGGCTCCCATAGCGTAAGGCTAGGACACCCCTAGGCTTAGGCTAGGGCACCCATAGGCTTAGGCTTGGGTACCCCTAGGCTTAGACTAATGCTACGGCTCGACTAGCCTAAGGCTAGAGCACCCCTAGGCTTAGGCTAGGGCACCCCTAGGCATAGGCTAAGGCTAGGGCTCCCCTAGCCTATGGCTAGGGCACCTCTAGGCTTGGGCTAGGGAACCCCTAGGCTTAGGCTAGGGCACCCCT